>NC_140966.1:102837360-102937360 GCF_056783735.1 Eptatretus burgeri | reverse complement strand
CCAATAAAAAGGTGTCACGGAAACATCAAACCATAACTGCTAGGCCGGTAGTCTGAGTCAAGCTGTTATGGCTGTGTAAGAACTACAGCCCGTTGGACAGTGGAGTTAGTTATCTGCGGTCGGCTGCCTCAGGAATGGGTGTTCGGGAGAAACTCGAGCCCCCAGACCGTAACAATTTTATATATATATATATATATATATATATATATATATATATATATATTTATATATATTTATTTATATATATATATATATATATATATATATATATATATATATATATGTATTTATTTATATATATATATATATTTATATTTATTTATATATATATTTATATCTATTTATATATTTGTATCTATATTTATTTATCGCGAACGTCATGAGCTTCATACTCAACGCATGCACATGAGAGAATAGGAAACAACAACAACAACGCAATATCTTGGCAATTTGGAATCCGTGTCGTCGGCTATGACCCTTTTGCTTCTGGTTTTTGTCATGGGGAATGATGCGTCCCAGGAGATATTGGCATCGTCGGAGACATGAAAGACCCAAATATCAGACATGGTGAATATTTCCTCCACTGATTTTAATAAAGATATCTCCCGCATCATCAAAAAATAATTTTAAATTGTGATTTACATTATTTGATCGCTGATCCCGAATCCAGGCCGAAGTAAACAGAAATTGCAGCATCGTCTGCTATGCACCTGACTGACCTCAGATCTCTCAAAATAATCAGCTGTGCGGCGCTTATGGGCGTCGATTGGTGGGGGATGGGGGGGACATTTCCCCCCCCCACTTTTTATCAAGGGGGGGACAACATATCGATTCCCCCCCCCCCACTTTTTTCATTGAACGTAAGTTACGTAACACAAAACGAGCTGCTCTAGTACAACCAGGCCGAGATGCTCCTCAAATACAAGAATAAATTTTTAAATCTCTATTTAAGTTTTATTGGTCTATTATAGTTCTATTAAAGATGATAGGTTAACAATTCAACATTGCGAATCCGTGTTTCCCAAGCCATGGTCCCCCACCGGCCAAGCGTCCATATCGACGTCGCTTTTTGATCCTTCGATGTCGGTTCTTCCTTTCATTGCGAAGCAGAATTCGCCAAGCGTTGGATTGTTCACCCACTAACAGGGAACGTGACCTGGACATTTTGAGGTATGTTGGGACATTTTCGGACTTTGTGTCGTCATTTTATGAGTGTTTAAAAAATCGCGGCTTCATGGCCCGGCGCCCCACGCCTCGGATAGTGTTAGTCGGTTTAGGCCGCAACGGCTCGGGGCCCCTTTAGTGACCAAAATAGTTTATTTCACCTTTCTAACTTATATCGCCGGATGCCTGATGTTATTACCTGCATGATGATGTGTGTGTTTAATTTTGTGACTTTGCACCGTCGAGTTATAAGCCAATAAAAGATTTCGCGGCCTAGTATGCTGATTGAGATGGTGGAGTTTGTGCAGTATGACGCGGTTCCACTCACCCGGCTCGCACGAACGAACGGAAAGATATTTTGTAATTCTGTTTTCATATTTCGCAGTCGATAACAGTGGCCTAAATCCCAACGTTGAAAACCGGGTGAAAATCGAAGGAAAGTGGGTATTTTGGTGACTAAATTCGCTTTGAATACTTGGGAAACATAAAATAAAATGTGCTGATTTGCTCGCTTTTGCGGCGGTTAATGTAAATAATGTTTTCGTCGGTACTTGGACTTGGGGGAGGTAGAGACCGACAAAACGAGAGGTATCATTCAGTCGTCGGACTTATGAGGATTAAATTATAGATTTTAAAAGGTAGCTGTTGAAAAATATGAGAAAATTCACCAAAGCGGTTCGGACAAACGAACGGGAAATAATTTTTGAATTCTGTTCTCGGATTAAACAGTATCTATAGGGTAGTCATGAGATTACCTCGAAAATCCAATTAAAAAGGCTTAGGCTTATTAGCTTAGCCGCTGCTTGCAATTTTTACTTGGAAAAATAACGTTCCGGAAGGAATTTCTCTTCCGCCATCATCTGAATAATTTCCCGTTTGCACGAGGACAAAGACGAAGGATAGACCGACAGAATAAGGTGTCTCATTAAACTGTGTGATTTAGAATGATTAAATTAGAGATTTTAAATGCAGCGTTGAAAATAAAATAAAGAGGATTGTCAGCTTCTTCTTCACCATGTCTATCCCGCAACGGTTCTGGGCCCTTTAACGACCAAAATGGTTTATTTCACCTTTCTCACTTATATCGCACTATACTTAAACAAAACGTACGGGCACGCACTATACTTAGATAAAGGCACGCAGTTTCAAAGTTGTGTTTTTCTTTGCACGTACGGCCACGCACGTACGGCCACGCACTAGTGCAAATGATGAACGTATTTACAAATCAACAAACTACGTACAATAATTGGAAAGAAGAGAGTGCACGTCTGGCCGGCAACAGATCTTCCCTCGCTCAACTTTAGCTCATTGGTTAATTAAATGCAGATTAAATAAAATGATGAATATTAATAATCCCAGGTAATTAAATACCAGGGTATCTGACCCTAACCAAAAGTAATAAAAGTATAAGCGCGTATCCGGGAACTAAGCGAGTAATGGAATGCTGAATTGGGAGCTCAGATGCTAAATTAAGAACTGAACTCGTATCGGCACTCTTTTAGTAATACATGTGCTACGCAAAGCTTATCACATGTCAACATTGTGCCTGGAGGTGTAGTGACCTAGCCAAAAGTATGTTGACCTTAAAAATGCCCTGTTATGCAAAAGTAACCCTTATAATTCACATGTCAAAATTTCTTCAACTGAAATGTAATTCCTTTCTCGTTTCATAGAGGATATGGATATCAGAAAGTTTTTCGCGACAGCATCAAGTAGAACATCCCCGACCACTCTCCTGGAGCAATCAAGTTCCCAGAAAGAGGTGGACGATTCAAAGGAGAAGATAACAGAAAAGGGTGCATGTGCGAGTACTCGGCCTAATTTCCCAGATCAGCCTTTTCAACCTCATGATGTCAGTTGTATCCCAGCCCAAATACTGCCAAACCGAAAGTTGAAGTTTCAACAACAGTGGTTCAAAGATTTTTCGTGGTTTCATTTTGATCAGCGCATCGGCGGTGTACTCTGTCACACCTGTACGGACGCTTCTCGTGAAAAACTTACCGAACTTGCCCGCTGTGCAGAAGACGCATTTGTCTCAAAGGGCTTTCGGAACTGGCAAAAGACTACAGAAAAATTCAGACAACACAAACGATCAAACACACATAGGCTTGCCTCTGAAAATCTGAAATGTCGCAGAAGTCAACCTGGTGTCCATGTGCAGCTGAGCAGCAAACTGCGAGAAGAGCAAAGATCTACACGGTCAGCACTTCTGAAGATTATCACCTCACTGCAATATTTAACCCGACAAGGTTTTGCAATTCGTGGGAAGGATGCCTCTGAAGGGAATTTCAAAATGCTCTTACAGTTGCGGGCCGAGGATGATGTAAACCTCAAGACGTGGCTGTCAAGGAAGACGACGTTCACAAGTGGAGAAATTCAGAACAAAATTCTACAGTTGATGAGTCATGCCATCCTCAGAAATATCTACAGTAACGTGAATGAAATGTCCACTCAGTTCGGACGCATAACTGATTTAATGCAAGATATTCAGGGTAATGAGCAGGAGTCGGTGTGTGTGCGCTATGTGACGGATTCCTTTGATGTTCAAGAAGATCTCATCGGCCTCTACCAAGTATCGTCAACAACAGGAGTATCACTTTGTAAGATGCTTCAGGATGTCCTAATTCGGTGTCAACTCCCGATTGAACACCTTAGAGTGCAGACTTACGATGGGGCAAGCAACATGTCCTGAAAGTACAAGGGCTGTCAAGCACAGCTAAAAAAAACTCCAACCGCTGGCCAATTATGTTCACTGTGGAGCTCATATCGCCCAACTCATTACATTCAAAGCCCTACAAACTGCACCGTTCATTAGAGATGCCCTTGATTATATCCAGGTACTCAGCAACATCTACAACAACTCTGGAAAATCCAAGCATCTGTACTTGAATATCCACGCTGACGATGCTGACACTCCTTGCCCCACATGCCTGAGGCCAATTTGCCCGACGCGTTGGTTAACTCGTTCTCCTGCCGTGAAATCGATATTGGATAACTATGAAGCGGTACTGGATGCCCTTCAACAAGCAAGTGATGACTTTGGTACGAACACGGCATCGTGAGCCAACGGTATTCGAAGCTGTCTTTCATCAGGAAAGTGTGTTCTCGGTCTGTTTGAATCATTGCCCGTTCTCCAATTCCTTGAATACCTCAATAAGGCACTTCAGGGTTCACAAGTTACCGTCTCTGGTATGCTTACTGCTGCAAAGGTAACTGTACAGAATCTCCAATCTCTCTGTACCGACCAGATGTTTAAGGAGGTTTTCGAAGCAGCACAACAGAAGCTCCACCAGTGCCAACTAGATCCAGTGATCCTCCCTCGTAAGCGCAAGCTTCCGAAGAGACTTGATGGAGGCACACAGGAATACACTGCCAATTCTGCAGAGGTGGTATACAGAGTTGAATTTTTCAAAGTCATCGACAGCGCATCCGAGAACTTGAACGAGTACTTCACATCAACCGACCTCATGGCGTATAGGGACTTGGGTGAAATGCTCCTGTCTGGGTCATTCAAACCACAAATAGTCCGCAAATATCCCGAACTGTCGGATTCCCTAGAGCAAGAACTTGGCTTCTTTCGTAACCAGTTCAGTGGTTCATCTGTTGAGGATTACCGTAAGATATTTGTAGACATGGTGCCGGAAGTCCGTCGAATGTTCCCACAGGTAGAACGTTTGCTTAGGCTTCTATTGGTTTCCCCAGCAAGTTCATGCGAAATTGAACGGTCATTCAGCGCACTCAGACGTATGAAGACTTGGTTACGTTCCACAATGACCCAACAACGCCTCAACCATCTCATGGTCTGTCATGTTCACCGAGATCGTCTGACTGCACTTGACCCCCAAGACATTGCTACAAAGTTTTTAACTGGATCGGCAGACAAGAGGGTTCATATTTTTGGCAAGTTTTAAGGTAAGTTGACCGTACTCGTGTAATATCAATTTGTATGTCAGTTTATATTTAGTGAATCAGTTCAAGGGCCGTGAGAAGGATGCTTGATAAACAATTATATATATATATATATATATATATATATATATATATATATATATATATATATATATATATATATATATATATATATATATATATATATATATATATATATATATATGTATTTCTTTGATGACACTTGAAACTTTGCACTTACATGTACCACGGTATAGTTGGCAAGTATACAGTTGTGAACTAGTTGTATGCACAAATGTCTGAAAAATCATAGCAAAAAGACTGTTTAATTTGATATATTTAAGAAGAATTCTACGTTCACTTGTCGGCTTTGCCTATTCCATATTAAATACTGTACACTTAGGCTACACTAAATTTAGCAAAAAAATATTTTTCTTTCTTCAATAATAAATTAACCTTACCTTACTGTAACTTTTTTACTTTCTAAACTTAAAATTTTTTTTTTTTAACTTTTTGACTTTTCCAATAACCCTAACCCTAAAACACAAACACATTGTACAACTGTACAAAAATATTTTCTTTTCCTTTTTTTTTTTTTTAATACTTTTTTAACTTTTTTGTTTAAAACTAAGACACAAACACACACATTAGCCGAGGCCTGTACAGGGTCAGGATCATCAATATCACCTCCACATCTTGTCCCACTGTCCCACATACAAGATAGATGGAAGACGCGTTAGTTTTACTAACGTATTGTGGCGCTTGACTGTGTATGTATATATATATATATATATATATATATATATATATATATATATATATATATATATATATATATATATATATATATATATATATATATATATATATATATATATATATATATATATATGGATTTCAGAATCGGAACTGACAAATGCATACAAACATTTAGATCCTCAGACAGTTATTTCCCTAAATGCATGTCCGGGATGGAGCCATCCCCATTTATGGTGGGATTCTAACTTTGATGCATTGAGAAGGGTGTAGAATAGATTCCATTTCTTCTGGGACGGCCTTTTCCTCTTTACGACAGACGCATTCATGCACACGAGATAGCCGTTAGCCCAATGGAGGCTCGTCTACCCTCTTCCCATCAGGACACATTGGCTTGGAGCTGGATGATTTATTTACACCTTGGACTTGTAGGACATTTGAGTAAGCACATTGCGGGCTTTTCCTGAGCAGTTATTCTGATGGTCAAATGCGACTGTGGATCATTTACCTCACCCACCTATCTTCCATCGACGTTTGACACCCCGTTCAGCAGCTCTATGGTCGCTAACTGGCTCTTTTTCGTCTCAAGCTGAACATTGAGGTGATGATTGCCCGTTGACGTTTTGTGACCGCTTTGTGTTTTCACTCGGTTGTTCCTGCAAATGGCTGCTTTCTGCCGTTGGCGAGATTGGCAGTTTGTCACGTGCAATGATGCGCCAATAGGCAAGGTGGATTTGGCTGAAGTCTGCTTGAGGCTCTGCCCAGACTGGCCGCCTCTAAAAAGGATGAGAGGACCGTTTTTGTGACAGTCGGCGACAGCTAGTTGCAGCTTCTTACAGATCTGAGAGTTTAGTGACAGTTGGATGACGGCTATTTGCAGCTCCAGTCAGTTCCAGTCAGACGATTGGTTAGCTGGCGACAGTTGAGTTTGTGACAGTTGGTGACGGCCTTGCAGCTCTGATCGCTGGTGACAGCCTTATAGCATCTCACAGTGCCTTGCAGCGCCTCACAATGCCTTACAGCTTCTCACAGTGCCTCGGTTCCTCACAGTTCCTCACAGCACCTCATAGTCCCCACAACACCTCAGTACCTCACAGTGCCTCAGAGCGCCTTATAGTTCCTTGCAGCTGTCCGTTGGTTGTAGCTCCTGGTGGCTTCTGACGGTAGGTGACGGTTGGACCATTAATGCTGGTTCTGTTCGAGACCTGCTCTTGGCGTACCTGATTCGCGGCGTCCCTGGTTACTGGGGGTGACGACGTGACGTCGATTGGCGTTCAAGCTGTTTGCGAGTGGGTGCACGGCAATGCAGAATGCTGGCAGTGGACCAAGGCATGCTCACACCTTTTGGGACATTTTATTTGACTTATGACGACTTCTACATTGGTGAGCGAGACTGGATTTCTCTTCCCCCTGAATGATCTGCTGGGTACCCTGTCTCGTGTTTAATTGTCAAGTAAGGCATAGTGTAAGCGTTTGCTCTTTGTCTGTTTTTCTATCAATGTCTGATTAATGCTTTATTTACTTGAGCTTATTTTGATTGATTTGAATTAACCTATTTTCACCACAAGGTGAAAATAAAAAGTTCTTCAGTTTATTGATTTTTTTTCATTATAATGAAGTCCTTGTTCATGCTTCAAGCTGTCCGTGCTTGTACTTTCCTTCCATTGATCCAGTATTGACGGACCTAGATAGACTGGGAGGTAATTAGCAAACTAATTAACCTGTCATAGTCGGCACGCACCAGCGGTAAACGCTCGGCCGCCGTACTTAAGATCAAATCAATATAAGATTGGTGCTTTGCCGAGGGCGCGCTCCCCATTCAGGAAGCCACGTAACTTCTCGTTAAACGGCAAAATTAGATGGTGGACACTGGAACTCGTGGTTAACTGATTGGCGTTCATAGTTGTAAAGCAACCCACCATACAACGAAGTTAGTGGTGAGCGGTGGGCCCAGGTCCGGCTCTTCCGAGGAGAAATGGGTATTAAACACCTCGTAATACACTCGGTACCCGTGGCTGTAACAATAACATATATATATAATATATATATATATATATATATATATATATATATATATATATATATATATATATATATATATATATATATATATATATATATATATATATATATATATATATATATATATGAAGCTCATTCTAACCACTCACTATCTGACTGATAATAAAGTTCGGTACCTTCCAAGTGACGAAGAAAGCTGAAATTTCACGTTGAGAAAATTCAACACATCTGGATATTGGACCTGGGTTTAAATCTGACTTTTACAATATATACTCCGTTAGGTATTGCATTGACTGCTGATTATGAAAGGGTATGTGCTTTTCGCAAATGGTCAAGAAATTTGGGCAGCGCAATTCAGCAACACCTTGTCTCCGTGCACCAGTCCACCCAGCTTGAAAAGCATGCCAGGTCACATTTGCTGTCATTGAAGGAAGACCATATAGGTAAGTAAAGTAAGGTATTGACCAAAGTTGGAGGCAACAGGAAGGCTTTTCTTTCATTGGCTTCTACCACTTCGGTAGGGGGATACATCTTTGCCATCCCACAGATCAACTGTTATTGATCTCTTACCCTCAGCAAACTGGTACTCATTTTGCCAACCACGAAAGGATGGTCGACCGAGTCGTGTTATTTTGGCATGGCTGGAGTTTGAAATGAGGACCCTGAGATCCGAAGCCAACTGCCTTGACCATTAAGCCATGTACCATCAGGCACAAGAAAAGCATTTAGGCAATTTATTAGCTTGCACTCCTTTTGAGCCATTAAAGTCAACGTTTGAGCCTTTAATTTGCCCAAATCCCCTGTACTGGGGTGATTGTAACTTTTGACTGGGTTATCTCAGTAAGATCCTTCTGATCTAAACTGCAGCAAAGGGCCTATCAATATATATGGTGGCCAAAGGTCTCAGATTAAGAAAGGCATTCAATCCTTCTTCAATGAGGGTTTAGCAGCTTGCAGAACAGTATGATGAGATGATACAGAGGTAGAGCACTTACCTCTGAGCTATCATCTCGGTTTTATTCCTGATTCGACAATATCAGCTGTTGGATTGGTGCTTCATGGGTAGGATGCTGCATCAACAAGTGCACTATCCCACGGATGGACATGAAACTGGATGTCACATCTGATAGCATTCGTCGGTGGACACCGAATATTAAATTTTCGTTTTGAGAAGAGAAGGAAAGTTGTCATCGGTATCCTGGCCAAATTCCTGCTTTCATGCGCAGGACCACTGGATCGGTGGAACAGCCGTGCATCTAAGAAATGATGCAACTTGTCATTAGCCAGGCTTCAACACAGTCCTAGATGTGCAATTATTTATCCCAATGGAATTACGTCTTGCAGTTCTGATGGTCCAAATGACCTCACAGTGAACCAATCACAAGGAATGCTGAATGATGAACCCTTGAAAGTGCAACCAAAAATTTAGATTTCATTTTTACCTCTGCCACCGAAGATGGACGGAGGTTATGTTTTCACCCCTGTCTGTTTGTTTGTGAGCAGGATATCTCAAAATGTTATGGAGGGGTTCTGAGTAAACCTGGTGGGCAGGTTGCGTGTGTGACGAGGACAAATTCATGATATTTTGGTGAAGATCCAGATATGATAATTTTTTCACTGATCCTTCACCGTAGGGCGTAGAGTGATAGGGCCAAAAATGACACACAACCCGATATCTCAAAAAGTTATGGAAAGATTCGGACGAAACTTGGTGGTTGATTTGGGTAGGTGACAAGAACAAGCTGATTAGATTTTGGTTCAGGTCTGGATTCAGATCTGACCTATCAGTGGGATACAAAACGTAAACTGATCAGCGTGGCGGAGGTATGTGCTCTGAGTGCTGTTTTAGTTATTCGATGTTTATTTCCTCCAAGAAGAGGTTTGTCAGGAACCCATTGCAGGTAAAAGACATTATCCCCCTGGCAGGAAACCACTGAATCAGACATGATAAGTATTTCCTTAACATTCAGGATTTATCAGGTGAAAAGATTTTTCAGTAATTTCATCCCTCGCTGTGAAGACTGTTTACAACAGTGTGTTTATCAATCTGATTCATTGCCAAACCTCTGCTCTCCTCTCCACCGAACACCCATTTCCCCAACATCCACACTTCCACTGTTTTCAAGAAAAATAAAACCTGTTTTTGAGTTTCGTTTATTAGTTTATATTAAATGTTATTTTTGGTTATCTTTTTTTTTTTCACACAAAGAAGTTTTGGATTTGTTGCTTTGCCACACAAGTTAGGAACTAACTCGGATGAAGACAATCCCCCTGATATGTTTTTATCCGTATAAATGATGACTCGTGCTTTGACCCAAATCTACTATCTCGGGGAAATAGTAACCTCAAGTATGTCATAAAACAAAAATAGTACACAATAAAATAATTTCAACTTTTGGTCATAATGTGGAATGAAAGAATAAAGATATTTGACTTGATTTGGTGGCATAATGGTTAAAGCATTTGCTGTGAGTCAAGTCAATCCGCTGTTCAAATATTGACCCTTTAAAAACAGGACTGTGTCCTGAAGCTCACCTGGATCAGGAGCAAGTCACTAGAACTCCCTTCAGACCCTGATTTTTTTTTTTGTTTTTAGATCCTCATGGAGGATCTCTAAGTCTCATTCACGTTGTTGTTCTTCATCTTTTTCTTGTGGACTTTTTTGTTTCACAGCGTACAGTTTTCATCGAAACTTCCTGAAACTTGAGATATATATGTAGACATACCCTGCGCAGACAGTAACCATCTCCGATTTAGAAAATTCCTCCGAGAAAAAAAGTTATGACGTCAAAATATCTCCGCTAATGGAAATCACCTAAAAAGTTATCTCCGAAACTAGGCAAGCTTTTTGAATTCTGTTTGCGGGAATCGAACAGGGCATCAGCAGAGATGAATTACCGCACATATGATCACTATGACATATCAATTTTTATGACGTCATTCCTATTTTTTGACATTTTTTGTTTCACTACCCAGAGTTTTCATCAGATTTTCATGAAACTTGCCATGTATATGCAGAAAGCCCACGCGCAGGCAGTAACCATCTCCGATTTTGGAAATTCTTCCTAGAAAAAAAAAGTTGACGTCATAATATCGCCGCTAATGGAAATCGCCGATACCATTTTCTCCGAAACCAGGCAAGCTGTTTGAATTTTGTTTGCCGGAATCAAGCCGGGCATTTGCACAGATAATTTATCGCAAACCTGATACATCACAATGACGTCATTACGAGGATGAGGATCTTTGCTCATTTGAGCTTGTTTAATGCCATGGACAAACTTTAGTACATCATAGGTGATAAAGTTTGCGGTCAAGTTTTATCGAAATTGTGTGTGTAGTTTCGGAGAAGAGCAAATACCTATTTTAGAGGATCAACACCCCCTGCCCCCCCATATCCCTTTAATGAGCGCAGATTTTGATGCAGTCAATACACCTTCGTTATGCATCAGGTATGAAACTTGTGGCCAAGTTTCATTAAAATTTGCGTGTTTGGTTAAAGCGACTGAAGTGTTTATGGACTGACTCACTCACTCACCTGCGGACACTGCTCAATCGCGTAAGCTCACCTGACTAAAGTCCAGTTGAGCTAAAAATGGTTTGTGCGACTTCTTCTCTTAACTCGCAGCATATACAGGATAGAGCACTAATGGCCCCAAGGGGGAAATTCCTCCTTAAATATCTGGTGGAGTTGGACGATAAAATGCCACTTTACCAGATGGTGCCGACAGTACCCTGAATGCCTTAGGGAAGTTGCTCACTTCCCGTCATGTCAGCAGTCAAGTAAACCTGGTGTTGGCTTAGTGGTTAGGGTGGCGGCTTGGGATCCTAGGGTCCTGAGTTCAAGCCCCGTTGGCAGCTGAATTAATACACCAGGAGGTTGACTCAGCCTGTCATCCTTCCGAGGTCAGCAAAATGAGCACCAGTGTACTGGTAAAGGGGACACTGCATCAGTGGCAAAGCCATGTCCCAACCAATGATGCAACCAGCAGCCACAGGCTGCACTCGATAGATAGAGACAGAGAGAGAGAGACAGAGAGAGAGAGAGAGAGACAGAGACAGAGACAGAGACAGAGAGAGAGAGAGAGAGAGAGAGAGAGAGAGAGAGAGAGAGAGAGAGAGAGAGAGAGAGAGAGAGAGAGAGAGAGAGAGAGAGAGAGAGAGAGAGAGAGAGAGAGAGAGAGAGAGAGAGAGAGAGAGAGAGAGAGAGAGAGAGAGAGAGAGAGAGAGAGAGAGAGAGAGAGAGAGAGAGAGAGAGAGAGAGAGAGAGAGAGAGAGAGAGAGAGAGAGAGAGAGAGAGAGAGAGAGAGAGAGAGAGAGAGAGAGAGAGAGAGAGAGAGAGAGAGAGAGAGACGCAGAGAGAGAGAGAGAGAGAGAGAGAGAGAGAGAGAGAGAGACGCAGAGAGAGAGAGAGAGAGAGAGAGAGAGAGAGAGAGAGAGAGAGAGAGAGAGAGAGAGAGAGAGAGAGAGAGAGAGAGAGAGAGATATGGAGAGAGAGAGATATGGAGAGAGAGAGAGATAGATATGGAGAGAGAGAGAGATAGATATGGAGAGAGAGAGAGATAGATATGGAGAGAGAGAGAGATAGATATGGAGAGAGAGAGAGATAGATATGGAGAGAGAGAGAGAGATAGATATGGAGAGAGAGAGAGAGATAGATATGGAGAGAGAGAGATATGGAGAGAGAGATGGAGATATATCGATATATCGATCGGTCAAGTCTGGTGTTTTCTCATGTATTTATGTGTATGTTTGACAGCTCATCCACGAGCCTGGAATAAAGCCTTCAACAAAAACAGATACAGACAAATAAGGGAGTTGCATACATCTGAAGCATGAGGAAGTGGTCTTCTTATATGTGCAGTACAAGGCTGTGGGGTAGCATCATTGGCTGAGGGGGTGGCTGTGCCGCTGATGCAGTGCCCTCTGCTGGTTAGTGCAGGAATTTGGAACTTGTTCAGGGTGCTGGTGATAGCTTGCCTACTCTTTGTGAAGGACCCCATGGGATTTTTAGCATCCACCAACGAATGCTGGCAGACAGGACACCCGTTTATCTATCCGAGGGACGGCACACACGTTGATGAATCACCCTGCCTGTGAAACACCAGGATGACAGTTTATAGCTGGGTCACGATTCAAACCCAAACTAGACAGCTTAGAGGCGAGGGTGTGTTCCTCTCGGATGAGGCGGTCAAAAGGAAGTTTTGTTTTTGTAATTTCAAAGCCATTGCTTGCAATCCATCAAATGAAAACATCAAACAAAACATGAAATGAGAATCGGGATCAGTTGGCAGTCCATTCAAAATGTGGGGAAACGTTTTCTATGTCACTGATACAAGGTTCTATTCACATCCACACCATTCAACTGACACATGAACACACGGATAAAATCCGCAAATGCTTCCACAAACTGCGGTCAGCACCAGAGCAGGAATTTAGCTGGGGTACCAGTGATAGCTCGCCTACTCTTCGTGCAAGCAGATGAAGCACTGCTTACTGAATGATTTTTATTTTTATTTTTACAAAACTGAGGACTTGGAAAAGAACAAAACCGATATTCATGGGAGAGGAGATTGTCAAGGAATGTTTAAATTCCAGAAGAAGTCATTTTAACAGGAAGTTGCATTTTAATCACAAGCTGTATCACAAAGGAAAGCAAGATTGAAGAAAAGGAAAAAAAGACAGGTACAGGCCAAAAAGAATAAGATGAACAACACTGAAGGTTTTAAAGTACCATATTGGAAAAAGAAAAAGAAAGACAGCACTGTGTGAGCGACAGCGCTTGGCTGATGGAATACACAGGTGGACCTCCTCATGGGACGACTGCCTTCAAATCATGCTCTTCCCATCCTTGCAGTTTTGTGCACAGGTTGCCCCGATTTGCACACCTTTCAGCAGGAGTTGTGTAAAATCCGAGCAGCCGCAACACGTCGTGAGCGGAGCTACAAATCCGTAGATACCGCCCATGAATATGCCGAAGGGCCAGGCGAGGAAGATGAGAATGAGGAACCATACGATGCTCCAAAGAATATTTCCCATCCTAGAGGGGAGCAGAAGCCATCGAGTACACCACTCTATCCTTTGGCACAGAGAATATAGACCGTCCAAATGCCAAGTTACAGGCACGTAATATGATATTATCAATATTTACTCAAGTGTCATCGACATATCTGATCCAAGTACCTGTCATTCTAATGCTAGTGAACAACACAAGGTCATTTAGCTGGCAAAAAAAAAAAAATCCTCAAAAATCACCAAAAAAATGTATACAGTAATCAAAAGCTCTGAGAAGATATTGTAGACATTACACATTTATGATAAGCACATTGGGAGATATCAGTTTCCCCAATTTTTTTAATAGCTTGGGATTCGAACACGGTAGACCTGCATCCTGGCCAGAAATGCACGAAATGGGAACACGAAGAATAGGCCGACAAAAACAAAAACTTTCTGCATTAATTTTATTCGTTTTTAATTAATCCTACAGAAACCTGGAGAGGTCCTCTATTCACATAATAATTGAAAAGAAATTTGAATTTTCATTCACACACCAAGTTTATTTTTCAATTGTCTCAGGAGGAACATAATGTCACTCAATACCTTGTTATATTCATGACACAAGGCGTGGTCGAACAGTCAGGTGAGTGTGGAATAAATCTCTAGATAAAGGTCTGTGTCAACGGAAGTCAGGTGTGTCAAAACGATGGAGAAATTAATCTGTCTGGAATCATACAGTGCCTTCAGAAAGTGTTTACACCCCTCGACTTCGTCACATTCCGTTGTGTTACAGCCGAGATTCACAATGGAATACATTTAAATTCTTTGTCACCGATTTACACTAAATACCCCATCATGTTAAAGTGAAACATGTTTTTAGAATTTTTTTTTACAAATCAATTAAAAATGAGAATCTGAAATGTTTTGCATCAATCAGTCAATATTCAACCCCTTTGCTCTGACACTCCAAATTGAGCTCAGGTGCATCCAATTTCCTTTGATCATCCTTGAGATGTCACGACAACTTGATTGGAGTCCACCTATGGACAATTCAATTGATTGGACATGATTGAGAAAGAAATTGAGAGTGCAATCATGATTGAGTGAGAGTGCAACTAATGCAAGAAGAGGATTGGACATGGACTTAGTGGTTGGCTTAGTTGGCTTAGTGTTGGCTTAGTGGTTAGGGTGGCGGCTTGGGATCCAAGAGTCCTGAGTTCAAGCCTCTTTTCCCGCTGAATGACTTCACCAGGGGGTTTATTCAGCCTGCCATCCTTCCGAGGTCGGCAAAATGAGTACCAGCTTGCTGGGATGACCGAGTCATTCGAGTATCCTGCGTCAGAGTGGCGACCCGTCCAAGTCAGGTCAGGTCAGGTATGGGAGCATGTGCCAGAACAGAACGTCGCTGCGTCCACTTTCCGCCGGTACTCCAGGGGCCTCCGTCTGGCCTCCTCCCAGGCAGATGCTAGGCCAATCCCCATCTCCTTGAGATGCTGGGCAACCTGCTGCAACCACGAGGCACGTGGTCGGCCCCGTGGCCTCCTCCACTCATGAGACTCCCTCGCTGAGAGAATCTGGTGAGCAGGGTCAGCGTCAGGAAAACGAGCCACATATCCATACAGCCGCAACTGACGCTCACGGACCATGCAAGTAACAAATGTCATCCAAGTCTCTCTCAGCAACCGCTCGTTGGATACAAAATCTGACCAGCGATAGCCAAGGATTCTCCGAAGAGACCTGGTACCAAAGGAATTAAGTCTCCGTCTCAGATACTTGGTCAGAATCCAAGTTTTGCATCCATAGAGCAAGACTGGAAGCACCAAGGACCTGAAGACTCAGACTTTCGTCCTCCCACACAGGTACCGGCAGTGCCACACCCCATGATCCAGTGAATCCATGACTCCCCAGGCCCGACCCAGACGTCTATTGACCTCTGACTCACAGCCAGCAGAGACATGAATATCACTGCCAAGGTAAGTGAATCTCTCCACGACCTCAACATCCTCACCACAAACAGACACAGACAGGACAGCAGCATCCAAGATATCATTGAAAGCCTGGATCTTAGTTTTGACCCAAGAAACCCATAATCCCAGCGGCTCCGACTCTTCATTCAGCACCTAGAGGGCCCCCAAAAGGATATCTAAAGTCTCTGCAAAGATGACTGCATCATCTGCGAAATCAAAGTCTGAGATCTTGACATTCCCAAACGATGCACCGCAGCTTGATATTTCCGACATCCTCCCTAAAATCCAGTCCATACATGTGCTGAAAAGTGTGGGAGCCAGTACACACCTCTGACGAACTCCAGGAAAACTGGAAATAACTCTGAGGTGGTACCACCACACTTCACAGCACTCTCAGTACCAGAGTAGAGTTCAGACATCAGATCGATCAGTTTGGTGGCACCCCACGAAGACCAAGAATCCTCCAGAGGGCATCCCGATTCACTGAATCGAACGCTTTACAGAGATCAACATAGGCTGCAAGCAGCCCCTGCCGAAACTCTCGTCTGCGTTCGGTGAGGACACGGAGAGCAAGGATACGGTCAATCGTTGACCTCTTTGGTGTAAAGCCTGACTGCTCTGGATGCTGGTGCTCAAGCAGGTGGTGGCGAAACCCTATCAAGAATTATCCGAGCAAAGACCTTGCCCGGCACTGAGAGCAGCGTCACCCCTCGGTAGTTGTTGCAGTCTTGGCGATCACCCTTCCCTTTCCAGAGAGGGACAACAAGGCTCCTCTTCCAATCAGTTGGGATGATGCCTGTTTTCCAGGCAGAGCACAAAACTGCATGCAACAACACGAGTGCAGCATTTCCACCAGCCTTGAGAAGTTCAGCATGGATGCAACAGATCCCTGGAGCCTTACCCCGTTTCAACCGGTTCACCGCAGCCTGTGTTTCCACAAGCGAAGGTGGACCACAGTTGATTCGAGGGTCAGCAACAGGGATTGTGACACCCTTGACGTCCATCTTGAGAGTTGGGGGATCAGCCTGGTACAACCGCTCAAAGTAACCGGCCCAGCGGGCCTTCACTTCAGACTCCTCTGTCAAGAGCCTACCACTCTCTGCTCTAACTACAGTGCTCCGAGGGATGGGCTTGGTGGAACGCAATGCGCGAATTCCCCTGTAAGCGGGACGAGAATCACCTGTCCACAGGTGATGCTCTACCCCCTCACAGATTCCTTGCACATAGGCCTCCTTGTCCACCCTTAGTGCACATACAGTTTCACGCCTCAGCTCTCTGAACAGCTCAGCTCTGCCATTCAGCCTGGCCCTGCGACTCTGGTCAATGGTATCCAGTGTCCCTTGAGAGACAAAATTCGTCTTTGCCCTAAGGTGAGTTCCAAGACATCCACCGGCAACATCAAGGACAGTGGTCTTGAAGGCACTCTACAACTCTTCAGGACCCCCCAAAGCACCCGACACCCCTAAATTCCACTCAGCCTGTTTGCAAACTCCTCAGAAACTCTCTTATCCCTGAGCTTGCCAACATCCAGCCTTGGCTGGGATGGTACCATTCTCCAGGATTTAAGGTGCAGCTTTAGAGTTGCTACAACAAGCCGTTGGTCAGTATTGAGGAACTGAGCATTCCGGTCGACCCTGCAGTTCTGGATCATCCTCCAACGACCGTCAATGAGGAATTGGTCAATCTCCTTTGCCACTCCGCCAGTGTTGGAATACCAAGTCCAGCGATGAGCTTGTGGGTGCTGAAACCATGAACCAGCCACCCTAAGTCCATGACTTCTTGCAAAGTCAAGGAACTTAGTGCTATTCTGGCTCATAGTTCCTGACCCATGGGGACCAACACATGTCTCATAACCATCCCTATCAGTTCCAGTCGATGCATTGAAATCCCCCAAGACTAGAAGTGTATCTCGTCTGGGGCACTGATCAATCAGACTCGAGCGTGGCGTAGAATGCATCCTTCACGGTGAGGTCACTCGCCACAGTCGAAGCATAGACAGAGACCAGGGAAATGACACCTAAGGAGTGACGAATCCTTCGTCTCATAATACGCTCGTTGACTGGTGTTACCTCAATTACACTGAACAACAAATTTCAAAAATTTTTTTTACTGGAGATGTGTAAAGTGATTAAGACTAATTTGGGTACGCTGATTTCAAAAATCATAACCGTTTTGCTGTATCACGTCAGGATTTTCAGGAACAGAAATATTCCCATTGCCTAGAAGTCAGGATTTCAATGAAATTTACATATGTCTTTAACATGTCTATTTCGTACAATTGTTGTTAACTTGTGTTATATTTCTTTCTTTCAGATAAAGATGAGTAGGCGTTCCTGTACCAATCATCCTGACAACTTCTGTTATGTCTGTGGTCGGTATACCAAAAAAGATCAACAGCGAAGTATATCTACAGCAGTGAAAATGAAGGCCGCCTACTTTCACTACTTCGGGTGTAAGGTGGGGGACCAAGAACAGAGCTGGCACCACACATCTGCTGCACAAGCTGTCACACAACCTTGACTCAGTGGTTGGTGGGCAAGCGCGCGAGCATGCCATTTGCGGTGCCCATGATATGGCGTGAGCCGCAGAATCATGATGATTGTTATTTCTGCTGCACAAGCATCGCCGGCTTCAACAAGAAGAATAAAGGTCACATCAAGTACGCTGACTGCGTCTCTGCTCGTAAACCTGTGCCTCATGATGACGAGAACCCCGTTCCAACACCTCCAGCTGATCAGAACATAGCTGTAAGCAGTGGTGAAGAGGATGGTGATGATGAACCTTTTGAACCCGACACTCAAGAATCACACCTTCTGAACCAGGGAGACTTAAATGATCTTGTAAGAGATCTCTCGCTGTCAAAGGCAAAGGCAGAGCTGCTTGGATCAAGGCTGCAGCAGTGGAATCTACTTGAACCTAACACCAAGATATCCTTGTTCAGAGCACGTCACAGAGACATGGCTGAGTTCTTTGAGATGGAAGACACGATGACATTCTGCAGTGACATCAACGGTCTGTTGAAAGAACTTGGGTGTGATCACGATCCTGCAGACTGGCGCCTCTTCATCGACTCGGGGAAGAACAGCTTGAAGGCTGTTTTGCTCCACAATGGCAACGAGAAACCATCAGTCCCACTGGCTCACGCGTTCGGCATGACAGAGACCTATGAGACTATGCGGCAGCTGCTTGATTCCATCAAGTACAATGACTTCAACTGGCACA
The DNA here is from genome assembly GCF_056783735.1 of Eptatretus burgeri. Classification (NCBI taxonomy): domain Eukaryota; kingdom Metazoa; phylum Chordata; class Myxini; order Myxiniformes; family Myxinidae; genus Eptatretus; species Eptatretus burgeri. The sequence continues at coordinate 102,918,326 of NC_140966.1, read as the reverse complement.
TCTGCGGAGACTTGAAAGTGGTGGCGCTGTTGTTAGGGCTGCAGTCAGGCTACACGAAATACATGTGCTTCCTTTGTCTCTGGGATAGCAGAGACGACAAGAATCACTGGACGAAGAAAGATTGGGAAGAGCGAAAAGAGCATGTACCTGGTCGACACAACGTGAAGCATGTCGCCCTTGTCGACCCAGCCAAGGTTTTCCTTCCACCACTCCACATAAAGCTCGGCTTGATGAAAAGTTTTGTACGGGCAATGGATCTGAATGGGCGTGGGTTTTTATACCTCAAGGAAAAGTTTGGCAACACCTTGTCGGAGGCCAAGATCAAGGCTGGTGTCTTTGTTGGACCGCAAATCCGACAGATTATGAAGGACGAAACTTTTCCGACAACTCTAAACCCCAAAGAGCTGGCAGCGTGGAGGAGCTTCAAAGCTGTGACGGACAACTTCTTGGGGAACGAGCGCGCGGACAACTATGAAGAAATAGTGCAGCAGCTGCTGGAGTCCTTCAGGAAACTTGGCTCCAGGATGTCCCTGAAAATCCATTTCCTACACCAGCACCTGAACTTCTTCCCTGACAACTTGGGAGCAGTCTCGGACGAGCACGGCGAGCGATTCCACCAAGAGATTTCACTCATGGAGACGCGTTACCAAGGGCGGCACAACCCGAACATGATGGGCGATTTCTGCTGGTTCCTGCATCGTGAAACTGACACAGAGCAGCACAAACGCAAAGCCAAATGCCTAAAGCATTTTTAATTACATTCTAGTGGAGTTTTTCTGTAATTTCTATAATTTTGAAGCATTCATGATGAAATAAATGAATTTTTGTAAATTTCATTGAAATCCTGACTTCTAGGCAATGGGAATATTTCTGTTACTGAAAATCCTGATGTGATACAGCAAAACGGTTATGATTTTTGAAATCAGCGTACCCAAATTAGTCTAAATCACTTTACACATCTCCAGTAAGAAATTTTTGTTGTTCAGTGTTATCATTGGGGTCAGCTTATTCGACACAGCTACAGCAACTCCTTGAGTATGGTAACCATCAGAGCGACCAGACCAATGGTAGGTGTAACCACCCACCATTATCTCACCACAATCCTGTCTCCGAACCTCAGAGAGAGCTGCAATACCGATGTCCAAACGCTTGAGCTCAGATGATAAGCTCAGACTCAGATGTCCAAACGCTTGAGCCCGTCCAGGATTGTGCCCAATAGCCAAGGAAACTGCTTCGGCAGCACCGACGCTCTGTACAGAGTATGGTCCCAATGGATGGATGGAGAAAGAAACACGACTTTTCTATATAAGGTCCCACAGCTGACAATGCATGTCAGAGCAGAAACTCCACCATGGATTCCAAGGAACTGTCTGTAGAACTCCGAGATAGAATTGTGAAGAGATCTGGAGAAGGGTGCAAAACAATTTCTGGAGTGTTTAAAATTCCTAATAGCACACACAGTGAGCTCCATCATTAGGAAATGGAAAGAATATGGAACTACCCAGACTCTTACTAGAGCTAGCCGTTCGACCAAACTGAGTAACCGGGCAAGAAGAACCTTGGTCAGGGAGGTGACCAAGAACCCAATGACCACTCTGATAGAACGACAGAGTTCCTTGGCTGAGATGGGAAATCTGTCCACCATCGAGCGCCATCCCAACCTTGAAGTGGTAGAGCAGTTTCCCTGTACAGCTTCCTTCAGTCATGGGTGCAATTTTTTTTCCTCATGTGATGTTTGACAAGATAACAAACAACAAAAAAGGAGGCGGCTTCAAAAAAGGAAGCGGGCAGGGACGATCAACTGGTATTTTTTTATTTGGCCTTGCATATTTGTTTTTCATTTTCAATGGATTTGTAAAAATTTCTGAAAACATGTTCCCACTTTGTCATTATGGGATATTTTGTGTAGATTTGAGACAAAAAATTAAATTTAATCCATTTTAAATTCAGGCTGTAACTCAACAATATGTGAAAAGGTCAAGGGATGTGAATACTTTCTGAAGGCATAGTCTTTCTGAAGGAATACTGTATAATAGTCACGAGGAGTCAGTCTGTTTGAATATGACAAAATCACTTTTCCTAATGTAGCTCACAAACTGACGACGTGGCTTGCAGACCGAAAGCGAGACCAGCCCTTGGAAGTCGAGGGCGGCACCCGCTTGCAGGCTGAGACCAGCTCGCACACCAAGGGTGAGACGTGAGTTGTTTTTGTTGGTGGGATGTACGTATGTAGCCTATAGGTTTGACACATTGCTCCAAAGTTCTCATGGGCACGGTCATGGTGTACAAAATGGATCATATTTTCTCATCCTTGGTGCAAGCCTGATGTTGGCTTAACGGTTAAGGTAGCTGGCTTAAGATCTTAGGGTCTTGATATCGAACCTGCTGGTTGTTGAATTAACACTAGGTGGGATTGACTCAGGATGTCATCCTTCTGAGGTTGGTGAAATACCTTCTGAGGTACCAGTGTATTGTTAACAGAAGGCAATGCATCAGTGGCACAGGTATGCCCCCTAAAAAATGATGCAACCAGCAGCCACAGGCTGCACATGATAGCCAGCTATCCCTTTTGTTGCTTATTTACCTTTTGTAGTATAATTAAACTCCGCACTCGAAGATGGACGGAGGTTACTGTTTTCACCCCTGTCTGTTTGTTTGTTTGTTTGTGAACAGTATTACGGAAAAACTCCTGGACGTATTTCGACGAAACTTGGTGGGGGGATTAGGTATGGTCCAAGGATCATGCCATTAGATTTTGGACTTCGTCCAAAGTCCAATATGGCCGCTATGGCGGCCATTTTGAAAAAATATTTGAATTTTTGTTTTTGCATTTCTACATGTTTTAAGTGATTTCCAACCCCCCCAAAAAAACAATTTTGCAACTTTTTTTTCAAAAAAATTTCGATTTTATTTGAAAAATATTTGAATTTTTTTTTTGCATTCCTTCATGTTTTAAGTGATTTCCAACCCCCCCAAAAAATTGTTGGAGAAAAAAAAAAGAAATTTTGCACTTTTTTTCAAAAAAAATTTCGATTTTATTTTATTGGCATTTCTACATGCGCGTTGATCTAGTTTAGTTTATTCAATCGTGGTTCAGTAGAGTCTGATCCGTTTTGACCTACAATGAATAGGATATCATGTTCACTTAAGTGACCCAGCAGTATTGGCGGCAGAGGTTTTGCACTCTACCGAGTGCTCCCCCTCTATACTAGTTTGTGAATGGATTGCATGCTATATTTCTACATGCGTAACATTTACACCCTCAACTGGCACGGTGATATCCTGAATCACTGTTTTTCCACATTCCAGAATACCGAGTGAATGACGAAGAACGAGGAATATGTATATTATCTGCGTTGCCAATTCTGATGTGCTGTGTACCTGCGCTGGCCCTGTAAGGTCGAAGCTTAACCCAGGCCTCACTTTCACGATCTGGCCGAGTTCGAGCTGCAAATTACTTTAATGGAGACGGACGGACTGGGACCTGTCCCAAACTTGTTTATGGAGACATGCTGCCCGGGTTGTATTTTCATGCGGACACCAAAACTTTTCTAGAGATCAAAATTCTTAGGAATTAGTACAGATTAACCAGATTTGCTGGCACAACAGTTCGAGATCCATTCTGACTCTGAGAAGTCAGTGGTTCAAACCCCAGGCAAGTCGTTCCAAAAACGGCATGTGCTGCTTCCTTGCTTGATACTCAGCACTTAGAGGATAGAGTATGGAAAATCACAAGTTGGTGTCATTCAGGCTTTGATGGGGGATAATGACCTCATCACATGTGGAAATTCCTTGCAAGGAAACGATTTTATTAGGATCAGCTCTGTGAAGCCATATCGTGAATCGCCACCATTCGTCAGGGGGGACATTTTGTAATGTGGAATCGTTTTATCTGCATTTCTTTCGAGCATCATGTGAGATATTTCAGCGACATATAATATTGTGTAATTTGGTGACAAAACAGAGTTAATAAAAAAACAAAAGAATAAAAACAGAAGTGAGAAAGGGAAATGAAACTAACTTCACTACCTCGTGATGACAAAGCCTGAGGCCTAGCACACACAAATCTTACATATCAATTTGAGCGAACGATCACCCCGATGTGTCCACTTCGACGTCTCTGAATAAGAACATGTTTTACAAAACGAGACATTTTAACCGTTTTCATATCAACCACGAACGATTTATTTACCTCACGGACATTTGTGCCTCATCGTCCTTGCTTGACCATCGAGCATCCCCTCGTAATGTTCATTATCGAGCAAAACATTCATCGTTTTACACGACAATCAGTCTTAGCAATATGAGGCAACTGTTTGTTTGGTTTTTTTGCGAATTAAACACCAAATTAACATTTGGAAAACGTTCACTCTTTACCATCCATCCATTGGGACCATACTCTGTGCAGAGCGTTGGTGCTGCCCAAGCAGTCTCCTTGGCTATTGGGAACAATCCTGGACGGGTCGCCACTCCGACACAGTATACCAGCATGCTGGCACTCATTTTGCCGACCTCGGAAGGATGACAGGCAGAGTCAACCCCACCTGGTATTAATTCAACAGCCGAGTGGGATTTGAACTCAGGATCCGAGGATCCCAAGCCTGCCACCCCAACCATTAAGCCAACACCAGGCATACTCTAAACATGTCATCGAAATGCAAATTTTCAACACATTTGTCATGATTTCCAAACTTATAAACAAGCCAAACGACGGTGCGAGACCTTTGATCATGAAAAACATTTTTGCCAAACTTACCTCGAATGAGTTTCCAAGGGTTTTGAAGCGAGCGAGTGATGAGGACACGCGAATCCACTCCAATTGCCAAGTCCAGAAGTCGAAGCTCCACCCCCCATTCCCCCCCCAGTTGTCAGCCCCGCCCCATGTGCATTTTTTGGAGCCATAAATCTCAAGGTATTTGTCACAGCCTCAATTCAAAGGCAGGATTCAATATTTGCAAAATATAAGGATTTGTTGAACATGTGCTTGGAGTTTGTTCCAAAGGGATGAGCAAAAATAATTACAGCTGTTGATGTGTACGTCTACTACTACGACTACCACTACTCGTAAACTACTACAACTATACTACGACTACTACTACTACTACTACTACTACTACTACTACTACTACTACTACTACTACTACTGTACTTCTTTATCTGCCCCAATTCATCCCACGTGGCCACTTTCATTATTGTGGGGTTGCCAAAGAGGAAAATTATTGGGCCAAGTCTGTCACGGACCGGCTGGCCAGGTCTGGCATTTGACCGAAGGTGATTTGGGCAGGAATTTGTAATTAGTCCAGGAGGTTTCTTGAGATAACCCACATACTCTTCGTGAAAGACACCATGGGATCTTTAACGTCCACAAACCCAGTTTAACGTCCATCCGTTGGTTGGTGCACTTTGTAATGTAACACTCCACCTGCAAAGCACCAATCCGAACAGTGTATAGTATTATATAGTCTGGAGGAGAACCGAACCCAAAGGCAGATCATCACCTGTGCACCATCCTATCGGACCCAGCGTGTGTGTTCCAACTCAAACCTATTAAACTCCATGGCTAACATGTGGAAACAGAACCGGGTCTCGTCCGCCAGGCGTTCCGGGATTCCCTCTTGTGCATCCAGCTACAGACATGAGTGCAAGGAATGCAAGAAGAGGAGATTGATGGTGAGCTGCCAAAGGGGCCATAACAGGGGAGGCACTCGAACTACAATGTATGTGTACAAGAAACAGTGTGCTTCTCAAATACTTACAACGCTCAACCAGCAGGTACACACACACACACCTGTAACAAAAACATTCCGCAATGAAAGGGTAAAACATTAAAAGCGGTTTGAGAACTACTGGCATGGGACGAAGATACAAAGTTAATTCTCATCTTCAAAGTTAAAGTTCAACATTCTTGCAGCTTCTGCATCAACAGGCCCACGTGACTTGTGTTTCTGATGCAGGGTTTGCAAGAATTGTAATCATGAACAGAAGCCTTTGTGCTATGTCTCATAACTCGAGCAGGAGTATCAAACGCATTCCCAGAGCTCGTCATGCTTCACTCGTCAAGGCAAATGAATACTATCCAGCAGTGAATGTCAGAAAAAGAAAGCAAACTTCTCATGACAAGGCTCATGTGTTGTGCGTCTGTATGTCTATGTGCGTGCAAGCTCCCCTGTAAGCCTTGTAACCTGTAAAAGAGAGTAATAAAAATATTTAGCCAGAATGATGTACATGAGGATAGCAAGATAAGACGAGTTGCACAACAACTGGCTTATTCACAACAACCTGTTAATCTCGAGAACCACACAATGGCAGGTGGAAAACCCCAACATATTGTAGATACATATTTTAATAGCAAGTTGGGGCATTCTCACGCGATTTGTTGGAGGTTATCAGGGCATCTTAACCTTTACAAACACTCACATTGCCGGTGTCACGAAGACAAAATGTTGGCGCTGTGCATGATACCATTTACAAAACGATCAGACATGAAATGGCAAAACGATCTGATATGAAATGTTAATCCAAATGGAAAAATGATCTGAGATGAAATGATCTGACATGAAATAGCAAAACGATCTGACATGAAACAATCTGACATGAAACGATCTGACATGAAATCATCTGACGTGAAACGATCTGACGTGAAACGATCTGACGTGAAACGATCTGACGTGAAACGATCTGACGTGAAACGATCTGACATGAAACGATCTGACGTGAAACGATCTGACGTGAAACGATCTGACATGAAATGATCTGATGTGAAATGATCTGACATGAAACGATCTGAAGTGAAACGATCTGACATGAAACGATCTGACATGAAACGATCTGACATGAAACGATCTGACATGAAATGATTTGACATGAAACGATCTGACATGAAATGATTTGACATGAAACAATCTGACAAATGATTTGACATGAAACAATCTGACATGAAACGATTTGACATGAGACGATCCGACATGAGACGATCCGACATGAGATGATCTGACATGAAACGATCTGACGTGAAACGATCTGATGTGAAACGATCTGACGTGAAATGATCTGATGTGAAATGACATGAAATTATCTGACACGAAACGATCTGACGTGAAACGATCTGACGTGAAACGATCTGACATGAAACAGTTTGACATGAAACGATCTGACATGAAACTATCTGACATGAAACAATCTGACATGAAATGATTTGACATGAAACGATCTGACATGAGACGATCCGACATGAGACGATCCGACATGAGACGATCCGACATGAGACGATCTGACATGAAACCATCTGACGTGAAACGATCTGACGTGAAATGATCTGATGTGAAATGATCTGACATGAAATGATCTGACATGAAACGATCTGAAGTGAAACTATTTGACGTGAAACGATCTGACGTGAAACGATCTGACATGAAACGATCTGACATGAAACGATCTGACATGAAACGATCTGACATGAAACAATTTGACATGAAACGATGTGACATGAAACGATGTGACATGAAACGATGTGACATGAAACGATGTGACATGAAACGATCTGACATGAAACGATCTCACATGAAACGATCTGACATGAAATTATCTGACATGAAACGATCTCACATGAAACGATCTGACATGAAACGATCTGACATGAAATTATCTGACGTGAAACGATCTGACGTGAAACGATCTGACATGAAACGATCTGACATGAAACTATCTGACATGAAACGATCTGACATGAAACGATCTGACATGAAACGATCTGACATGAAACGATCTGACATGAAACTATCTGACATGAAACGATCTGACATGAAACGATCTGACATGAAACGATCTGACATGAAACGATCTGACATGAAACGATCTGACATGAAACTATCTGACATGAAACGATCTGACATGAAACGATCTGACGTGAAACGATCTGACGTGAAACGATCTGACGTGAAACGATCTGACGTGAAACGATCTGACGTGAAACTATCTGACGTGAAACGATCTGACGTGAAACGATCTGACGTGAAACGATCTGACGTGAAACGATCTGACATGAAACTATCTGACATGAAACTATCTGACATGAAACTATCTGACATGAAACTATCTGACATGAAACTATCTGACATGAAACTATCTGACATGAAACGATCTGACATGAAACTATCTGACATGAAACGATCTGACAAACGATCTGACGTGAAACGATCTGACGTGAAACGATCTGACGTGAAACGATCTGACGTGAAACGATCTGACGTGAAACGATCTGACGTGAAACGATCTGACATGAAACTATCTGACATGAAACGATCTGACATGAAACGATATGACGTGAAACGATCTGACGTGAAACGCAATGACATGAAACGATCTGACATGAAATGATTTGACATGAAACAATCTGACATGAAATGATTTGACATGAAACGATCTGACATGAGACGATCCGACATGAGACGATCCGACATGAGACGATCCGACATGAGACGATCTGACATGAAACGATCTGACGTGAAACGATCTGACATGAAACAGTTTGACATGAAACTATCTGACATGAAACGATCTGACGTGAAACGATCTGACGTGAAACGATCTGACGTGAAACGATCTGACGTGAAACGATCTGACGTGAAACTATCTGACGTGAAACGATCTGACGTGAAACGATCTGACGTGAAACGATCTGACGTGAAACGATCTGACGTGAAACGATCTGACATGAAACTATCTGACATGAAACGATCTGACGTGAAACGATCTGACGTGAAACGATCTGACGTGAAACGATCTGACGTGAAACGATCTGACATGAAACGATCTGACGTGAAACGATCTGACGTGAAACGATCTGACGTGAAACGATCTGACATGAAACGATCTGACGTGAAACGATCTGACATGAAACAGTTTGACATGAAACTATCTGACATGAAACGATCTGACGTGAAACGATCTGACGTGAAACGATCTGACATGAAACGATCTGACGTGAAACGATCTGACATGAAACGATCTGACGTGAAACGATCTGACATGAAACAGTTTGACATGAAACTATCTGACATGAAACTATCTGACATGAAACGATCTGACGTGAAACGATCTGACGTGAAACGATCTGACGTGAAACGATCTGACGTGAAACGATCTGACGTGAAACGATCTGACGTGAAACTATCTGACATGAAACTATCTGACATGAAACGATCTGACGTGAAACGATCTGACGTGAAACGATCTGACGTGAAACGATCTGACGTGAAACGATCTGACGTGAAACTATCTGACGTGAAACGATCTGACGTGAAACGATCTGACGTGAAACGATCTGACGTGAAACGATCTGACGTGAAACGATCTGACGTGAAACGATCTGACGTGAAACGATCTGACGTGAAACGATCTGACGTGAAACGATCTGACATGAAACAGTTTGACATGAAACGATCTGACATGAAACTATCTGACATGAAACGATCTGACATGAAACGATCTGACATGAAACGATCTGACATGAAACGATCTGACGTGAAACGATCTGACGTGAAACGATCTGACATGAAACGATCTGACATGAAACTATCTGACATGAAACTATCTGACATGAAACGATCTGACATGAAACGATCTGACATGAAACGATCTGACATGAAACGATCTGACATGAAACGATCTGACGTGAAACGATCTGACGTGAAACGATCTGACGTGAAACGATCTGACGTGAAACGATCTGACATGAAACTATCTGACATGAAACGATCTGACGTGAAACGATCTGACATGAAACGATCTGACATGAAACGATCTGACGTGAAACGATCTGACGTGAAACGATCTGACATGAAACGATCTGACGTGAAACGATCTGACATGAAACGATCTGGCATGAAACGATCTGACGTGAAACAGTTTGACATGAAACGATCTGACATGAAATGATCTGTATTTACCAATTTTAATCACCACATTTGGAGAAAAATTTCTACCAATACACACTCCAAAAAACTGCTCACGTGACGTGAGACATCGACGAACCCGTCGGAGACAGGTGCCCTGCAAGGACAAGTTAAGTACAGGGTTTACTTCTGTCTAAATCGTATTTGGCATTTGATTGGGGTCTGAATCCTAACCCAGCTGTAAACTGTCATCCTGGTGTTTCACAGGCAGGGCGATTCATTGATGTGTGTGTCGTGTGTGTGGACGTTAAGCTCGGCGTCCCATGTACTCGCATCAATTGGTGAATGTTAAAGTTCCCACAGTGCCATTCCCAAAGAGCAGGCGAGTTATCGCCGGCACCCGAAACAAATTGTAAATTCGTGCCACCTTAAGTCGAATGGCAAGTCTGGCCAGTCGGTTGGTGAAAGACTTGGACCAAAAACATTACCCGGTCAGGAATAATTGGAGTGATTATAGCAGTCACAGCGGTGTTAGCATATTTGTAATGTGATAACTCGTCCGAGGCAGAGTGAAGTGAGCTCGAGGCCGTTTATTCCTGATACGTAAAACACCTTGCAGCCCATGCCTGGAGAGGAAAACGGACTTCGTGGAACCCCGGCCACCTTTTACATCCAATAATCATGTAACTTTGTTAAAATAAAAAAAAAATTAAACATTATCCATGGGTAGTCGCTCCGATGTTCAAAGTTTCTGGGCAATCGCTCAAACAGTTGTGGATAAAACGAATTTAAAAACGAATAAAGGTGAAAAATTGAGTGTGGAAGAAAAAAAGTTAGGTTCCACAACTTGGTCACAAGGTCTCAAGGATGGTTGTGGATGCTTAAAGTCATTTAATTTTGAAAGGCATTTTCCTTGCACTTCACAAGTTCAATTAAACGAAACTTTCCAATCAAGTTCACAGTTTCCTCACCTGCCTGGAAGGTGTTCCAGTGGCTGTTGAGTGCAAAATATTTCTTTAATTAGATCACATAATAACCATTCCATTTAGAGCAATCAATTTAGGCTTTTCACTTTTCGGTGGTTGCGAGACGACCCTTATTTTCACTTTTTCCGTCTGTCTGTATGTATGTTTGTATGTTTGTTTGTATGTAATGGACAGCTCTGGAGGCCAGAGAAGTCAACCGATTTTCATGAAACTTGACAGGTAGGTTCATACCAGGATCGAGTTGTATGCATTTGAGCACCGTTGCTATGGACACCACCATTGCCTAGCAACGGGACTTTGAATTTTTTTGAAAAATCCTAAAAAATTAATTTTTTCAAAAATCGACTTCCAGGCTTTTATGCGCACTATAATTAACGTCTTTGTCAAAGAATTTCAGCCCGATCCGTCAAAAACTGTATGACTAGTATGCAGTAATGTAGCGACCACCCATGTCACCTGCCGGCTTGTTGGGTGGTCGCTAGAGTACCCTTATTGGGTGGTTGCTGGAGTACCCTTATTTCTACTTTTTCGCTCTGTTTGTATGTTTGTATATATGTATGTTTGTTTGTATGTCTGTATGTAATGGACAGCTCTGGAGACCAGAGGAGTAAACCGATTTTGATGAAACTTGACAGATAGCTTCATAGCAGGATCTAGTTCAATGCTTTTGAGCATCGTTGCTCTGGACTTCACCGTTGCCAAGCAACGGGACTTTGAAATATTTGAAAAATCCTAAAAAATGTATTTTTTCTAAAATCAAAAATCGATTATGCGCACTATAATCAACCTCTTTGTCAAAAATTTTCAGCCCGATCCGTCAAAATTGTATGACGAGTATGCAATTATGTTGCGACCACCCATGTCACCAACTGGCTTGTTGGGTGGTCGCTAGAGTAACCTTATTTTCACTTTTTCTGTCTGTCTGTATGTTTGTTTGTATGTTTGTATGTCTGTATGTAATGGACAGCTCTGGAGGCCAGAGGAGTCAACTGATTTTGATGAAACTTGACAGGTAAGTTCATACCAGGATCTAGTTCTAGGCTTTTGAGCACCGTTGCTATGGACACCACCGTTGCCCAGCAACGGGACTTTGAAATTTTTGAAAATTATTAAAAATATTATTTTTTCTAAAATCAAAAATCAGCTTCCGGGCTTTTATGCGCACTATAATCAACCTCTTTGTCAAAAATGTTCAGCCCGATCCGTCAAAAACTGTATGACTAGTATGCAATTATGTAGCGACCACCCATGTCACCTACCGGCTTGTTGGGTGGTCGCTAGAGTAACCTTATTTTCACTTTTTCCGTCTGTCTGTATGTTTGTATGTATGTTTGTATGTCTGTATGTAATGGACAGCTCTGGAGGCCAGAGGAGTCAACCAATTTTGATTAAACTTGACAGGTAGGTTCATACCAGGATCTAGTTCTATGCTTTTGAGCACCGTTGCTATGGACGCCACCGTTGCCTAGCAACGGGACTTTGAAAATTTTGAAAAATCCTAAAAAAACAATTTTCTCGAAAATCAAAAATCGGCTTCTGCACTTTTATGCGCACTATAATCAACCTCTTTGTCAAAAATTTTCAGCCCGATTCGTCAAAAACTGTATGACCAGTATGCATATGGGCGTCGAATGGTGGGGGACGGGGGGACATGTCACCCCCCCACTTTTTATCAAGGGGGGGGACAACATTTCGATTGTCCCCCCCCCCACTTTTTTCATTGAACGTAAGTTACGTAACACAAAACGAGCTGCTCAAGTACAACCAGGCCGAGATGCTTCTCAAATACAAGAATAAATTTTTAAATCTCTATTTAAGTTTTATTGGTCTATTATAGTTCTATTAAAGATGATAGGTTAACAATTCAACATTGAGAATCCGTGCTTCCCAAGCCATGGTCTCCCACCGGCCAAGCGTCCATAGCGACATCGCTTTTTGATCCTTTGATGTCGGCTCTTCCTATCATTGCGAAGCAGAATTAGCCAAGCGTTGGATTGTTCACCCACTAACAGGGAACGTGACCTGGACATTTTGAGGTATGTTGGGACGTTTTCGGACTTTGTATCGTCATTTTATGAGTGTTTAAAAAATCGCGGCTTCATTGCCCAGAGCGCCACGCCTCTGATAGTGTTAGGCCGCAACGGCTCGCAGCCCCTTTAGCGACCAAAATAGTTTATTTCACCTTTCTAACTTATATCGCCGGATGCCTGATGTTATTACCTGCATGATGATGTGTGTGTTTAATTTTGTGACTTTGCACCGTCGAGTTATAAGCCAATAAAATATTTCGCGGCCTGGTATGCTGATTGATATGGTGGAGTTTGTGCAGGATGACGCGGTTCCACTCTCCCGGCTCGCACGAACGAACGGAAAGATATTTTGTAATTCTGTTTTTATATTTCTCAGTCAATAACAGTGGCCTAAATGCCAACGTTGAAAACCGGGTGAAAATCGAAGGAAAGTGGGTATTTTGGTGACTAAATTAGCTTTGAATACTTGGGAAACATAAAATAAAATGCGCTGATTCGCTCGCTTTTGCGGCGGTTAATGTAAATAATTTTTTCGTCGGTACTTGGACTTGGGGGAGGTATAGACCTACAAAACGAGAGGTATCATTCGGCCGTCGGACTTATGAGGATTAAATTATAGATTTTAAAAAGTAACTGTTGAAAAATATGCAAAATTCACCGAAGCGGTTCGGACAAACGAACGGAAAATTATTTGTGAATTCTGTTCTTGGATTATACAGTCTCTGACGGGTACTAATGAGATTACCTCGAAAATCCGATTAAAAAAGGCTTAGGCTTAAGGCCCAGTCACACCTTGACGTTTTAGCCAGCTGATGCTGATTTTTGAAAAATTTGTCTAAAACCCTGGCACACATCGAATACGTTATGGGTAAGTTTTGGAAACATTCAGAGCACGCTGAAAAACACTGCCATACGTCGTCGTACGCTGGCTTTCATCGTTGTACTTTGCGGTTGTCCTCAAATTTTAGCATGCTTGAAATTTTACGACTTATGCCAGCGTATGACTCGCACGTTCCGCTACGCTGGCCATAAGTTGTAGGCACGTTATGCGATCGTTGACTCACGTCGACACACGTTACTTGTAAGTTAATCATAAGCTGAAACACGTCGAGGTAATGTTTAGCGTACCCGAAACTTATTTCTAACCTATGAGTAACGTGTTGTAGGCACGTTACACGATCGTTGACACACGTCCACACACGTGACTTCTAAGTTACTCACAAGTTGAAACATATCAAGGTAATGGTTAGCGTCAGTGTTCCAGACTCCCTGTTGTTTTTTTGTTTGTTTTTTCGGTATGACGGTGATGTTGACACTTCGATTTCTAGTGCGGTTATAATATAATTAATAGGCTGCCGCTCAATGATTTAAATCATAACCGCACTAGAAATCAAAATGTCAACATCACCGTCATACCGAATAAAAAAAAACAACAAAAAAAACAGGGAGTCTGAAACACTGATGCTCACCATTACCTCGACGTGTTTCGACTTATGAGTAACTTACAAGTAACTTTTGTCGACGTGTGCCAACGATCGCATATCGTGCGTACAACTTATTCCCATCGCATGCGGAACGTGTGAGGCATACGGCAAGTACGTCGTAAAATTTTGAACACGTTTAAAATTTCAAGACTTGCTCCACTTACTACGACGTATGATAGCGTACTTTAGCATTCTATTCATGTATACCAAACTTACCCATACCGTATTCGACATGCGCCAGCATTTTAGACGCATTTTTCAGAGGTCGCCATACGCTGGCAAGATCGCAAAGGTGTGACTGCGATGTTGACACTTCCATTTCTCCGGCGGTTATGATTTGAATCGTTGTGCGGCAGCCTTTTAATAGGCTACGCCACGTGATCGTCGGCGATACGTGCAGCGTGCTATGCATAAGTTAGACTATTGTTGGGCATAGGTTGTGAACGCCGACAACAGGCTAAGCATTCGTTGGTAAAAGTTATCTATAAGACAACGAAACGTTCTGTGTCCGTTACTAATATGTTATGCATACGACCAACTCGTTATGAATACGTCGAATCTTTAAAAAAAAAACGTCAAAAGGTCAACGTAAGCCAGCGTTTTACATACATTTTGATGTGTTGCCATTGCTGGCTAAAACGTCAAGGTGTGACTGTGCCTTTTGTAGCTTAGCCACGGATTGCAATTTTTACTACGAAAAATAACGTTCCGGAAGGAATTTCTCTTCCGCCATCATCTGAATAATTTTCCGTTTGCACGAGGACAAAGACGAAGGATAGACCGACAGAATAAGGTGTCTCATTAAACTGTGTGATTTAGAATGATTAAATTAGAGATTTTAAATGCAGCGTTGAAAATAAAATAAAGAGGATTGTCAGCTTCTTCTTCACCATATCTATCCCGCAACGGTTCTGGGCCCCTTTCGCGACCAAAATGGTTTATTTCACCTTTCTAAGTTAGTGAGGCAACTTCGCTAAATATAGCATAACAATTGTACATTTTGTGAGGAAGGCACCAAATTTGGCACACGAGTAGCCTATCATATTATGAACAGATTTGGATATTGGGCCATCTCAAATTGAGCCTCTGATGGCTGTGGCAGCCATTTTCCACTGCCATCAAAAATTTTGAGATGGCCCCATATCCAAATCTGTTCATAATATGATAGGCTACTAGTGTGCCAAATTTCGTGCTTTCCTCACAAAATGCACAATCGTTATGTTAAGTTGCCCCACTACTTATATCGCACTATACTTAAACAAAACGTACGGGCACGCACTATACTTAAACAAAGGCACGTGGTTTCAAAGTTTTTTTTTTTTTTGCACGTACGGGCACGCAGGTTCGGGCACGCACTAGTGCAAATGATGAACGTATTTACAAATCAACAAACTATGTACAATAATTGGAAAGAAGAGAGTGCACGTCCGGATGGCAACAGATCTTAATCCCTCGTCTCCTGGTCCTGTGGTTTGTGAGAGGTAAAGAATTACATAAATGTTCACATCACAACTGATTTTAGCTCATTCCTTTGGTGAACCCTTTTGATGGCATGCAAATCAAGAACACAATCTTTAACAACGACGCTAACTATGAACCAATAATATCATAATCATCTCGCTCAACTTTAGCTCATTGGTTAATTAAATGCAGATTAAATAAAATGATGAATATTAATAATCCCAGGTAATTAAATACCAGGGCATCTGACCCTAACCAAAAGTAACAAAAGTATAAGCGCGTAGCTGGGAACTTAGCGAGTAATGGAATGCTAAATTGGGAGCTCAGATGCTAAATTAAGAACTGAACTCGTATCGGCACTCTTTTAGTAATACATGTGCTACACAAAGCTTATCACATGTCGACATTGTGCCTGGAGGTGTAGTGACCTAGCTAAAAGTATGTTGACCTTAAAAATGCCCTGTTATGCAAAAGTAACCCTTATAATTCACATGTCAAAATTTCTTCAACTGAAATGTAATTCCCTTCTCGTTTCATGGAGGATATGGATATCAGAAAGTTTTTCGCGACAGCATCAAGTAGCACATCCCCGACCACTCTCCTGGAGTAATCAAGTTCCCAGAAAGAGGTGGACGATTCAAAGAAGAAGATAACAGAAAAGGGTGCATGTGCGAGTACTCGGCCTAATTTCTCAGATCATCCTTTTCAACCTCATGATGCCAGTTGTATCCCAGCCCAAATACTGCCAAACCGAAAGTTGAAGTTTCAACAACAGTGGTTCAAAGATTTTCCGTGGTTTCATTTTGATCAGCGCATCGGCGGCGTACTCTGTCACACCTGTACGGACGCTTCTCGTGAAAAACTTACCGAACTTGCCCGCTGTGCAGAAGACGCATTTGTCTCAAAGGGACCCGTCGGTCCCGATTAGCTTGTCGGTGTTAAAAACCAGCTCATATTCTGAACGCAATTATGGCAGTTCAATGGAGGAAGGGACGCAACGAGCAGGTGATTATTCAAACAAAGGGGGGCATTTATTGTACACGCATGCAGTCAATGAAGCAATGGTGGGGGGAGGGGGGGAATGGGTACAAGACACGAGCAAAAAGCCTACAGCCGATATCTATTTATTATGTACATGCACTTAACAACAATTCTACTTATCAGACAAGGCGCCACAGACTTCCATGCAAAAACCCCAGGAAAGAAAAGGGGAGAACAGGTCCCGTAAGGCCTTTAATGTTCCGCGGAGCTGTGAAGACCGCAGGAGCTCCGCGAGACCGTTCAGATTACCTGCCACCCTCGTGGTGACTCGCTGGGCGACCCTCGATGTCTCGTCGTCAACACGGCAGCTGGTGTAACAGTGGCTCGTTTGGTTCAGGCCTAGCCTTGTGGCTTAGTCGATCGGGCCTTGCCGACGATGCCTCAGAGGAGTGAACGGGCCTTGCTCTTTTGGAGTTGATGCTCTTTTAAGAGCCTGCTCACTCCTCAGCGTCGCTCGGACCATCCTGGGGCCCGATCACTTCAGACCGTTATGTCACTGGCTGGCGACTTCTCTCCGGCCGGCGACCTCTCTCTGGCTGGCAACTTCGCTGCCACCTCCACCGACCCTCGACTCTGCACGGCACTCAGGATCGACCGGACTCCAGGCTCCAAACTCCGAACTGCAGCCTCCAGACTGTGGCTCAACTCTACACTGCAGAGCTCCGTCCTCAACTCCCGACTACTGAACCCACAACTGAACCGAACGACTCGGCGTTTCAGCCCCGCCTTTTATTGGGCTCGGGGGGGGGGGGGGTTGGTCTTTCACCTTCGACCCTTCATCCCCGGCTGGCTCCGCCCCTTTCGTCGTTTTGATCCGATCTTGCCATGGAACGCGGACGTGGCAGGAATCACCCTCACAACGCGGCTGTGTTTGAAAACACCCTGCCGCTCGTTCGTGGACGCTGTTGCTGGTGACAAGATGGCGGCGCTGTGGAGATGAAGGCGAGCAGATGTTGTTCGTTTTAAAGTAAAGATAGCAAAAGAATAACGGCTAACTCAAAGAGGCACAGCCCGGCACACGAATAATTCCCTTTCGACATCGGTGGGGAAATCTAACCTGGACACTCACTTATTGACATAACTGATCTCTGGGGAACCTGAATGGTGTTCTGTAAATTTCCACAACCATAACTATATATATATATATATATATATATATATATATATATATATATATATATATATATATATATATATATATATATATATATATTTCTTTGATGACACTTGAAACTTTGAAATGTGTATGATTAATGTTTAAGTAATTTCGCACCGTCTGCTTACATTTGATAAAAAGATGGTCGATAGATGGTCAGATTAATTTAAGGGATTTGTGTGATCAGAAGGCAGCATGTCAACGAGCGCATAAAATCAAGAATTTGCAAGGGTAGACTTGCTGTGTCCACACTGGCACGAAGTGGGCTTCGTGGTCTGGACATGCAATGTCCCCCCCACTTTTCATAAGCAATCGATGCCCATGAGTATGCAATTATGTAGCGACCACCCATGTCGCCTTCCGGCTTGTATGTTTGTTTGTATGTAATGGACAGCTCTGGAGGCCAGAGGAGTCTACCGATTTTTATGAAACGTTACAGGTAGGTTCATACCAGGATCGAGTTCTATGCTTTTGAGCACCGTTGCTATGGACACCACCGTTGACTGGGAACGGGACTTTGAAATTTTTGAAAAATCATAAATTTATTTTTTCGAAAATCAAAAATCGGCTTCCAGTCTTTTATGCGCACTATAATCAACCTCTTTGTCAAAAAAATTCAGCCCGATCCGTCAAAAACTGTATGACTAGTATGCAATTATGTCACGACTACCCATGTCGCCTACCGTCTTGTTGGGTGGTCGCGAGAGTACTCTTATTTTCACTTTTTCCATCTGTCTGTTAGTCGATCCAGTCGAAAAAAAAAAAAATTAAAAATTTTTAAATTTGTTCTACCCTTATTATCAGTTATTCCGTCAATATGTTGGGTAGTCGATCCAGTGGAAAAAAGAAATTATTTTTTTTCTTTTTTTTGAAATTTGTTCTACCCTTATCAGTTTTTCCATCTATATGTTTGTCTGTCTGTCTGTTCCTCTGTTCGGTCCAGTGCTCTGTTAATACAATGGCGATTTTGATGAAACTTGGTTGGTAGGTTCATACCATGACCTAGTTGTGTGCAAATGAGAACCGTTGCTATGGACACCACCATTGCCTAGCAACGGGGCTTTTAAATTTTTGAAAAATCATTAAAAAAAAAATTTTCGAAAATCAAAAATCGGGCCACGAGCGATTGTGGGCAGTACATTCAGCCATATTGTCAAAAATATCCAGCCGGATCCTATGAAAACTGTCGGAGAAGATAGACATTGAATGAACCCTGGTCGAAAACAATAAAAAAAACGAAGTTCATTATATCTCAGAGACTATGAGTCAGATATACATGAAACTGGAATAGTAGGTTCATGGTATGTCCTAGTTATGTGTGAGAAAGAACTGTTGCGATGGACCCCTCCGTTGCCTAGCAACGGCCAAAAAACCTCTAAATGTGGGGGTATTTTAATGAAAAAAACAATCTGCAGCATTAACCCTTGAAGCTAGAATCATGAATTTTCTTGTGCTTAATCCTCAGGTTATTTCCCATCGAACGGGCCCATCGCGTCAGGTTCTATTGGGTAGTCGACTACCCATGTCCGCCTACTGGCTTGCATGTTTGTATTATATGTTTGTTTGTATGTCTGTATGTAATGGACAGCTCTGGAGGCCAGAGGTGTCAACCCATTTCAATGAAACTTGACAGGTAGGTTCATACCAGGATCTAGTTCTATGCTTTTGAGCACTGTTGCTATGGACACCACCATTGCCTAGCAACGGGGCGAAATTTTTGAAAAATCCCCAAAAATTAATTTTTTCGAAAATCAAAAATCGGCTTCCAGGATTTTATGCGCACTATAATCAACCTCTTTGTCAATTTTCAGCCTGATCGGTCAAAAACTGTATGACTAGTATGCAATTATGTGTGGTTTCCTTTGGAAATTCTGGAAAATTATTTGGAAAAGAGATTGACTGGAAATGATGTAAGAGTCGGTGGTCCTCAAAAGAGGGTGGGGCTTAATAAAAGTGGGCGGGGCTTAGGTAAAGTTGGTGTGGTTCATGAAAGTGGGCGTGGCTTATGCAAAGTGGGCGCGGCTTATGAAAAGTGGGTGTGGCTTATGCAAAAATAATCTGAGGCTCAGGAAGTGGTCAAACAAGAACATTGAGAGAAGTTTATCATTTTATTTCTGCTCAACAAAGTCATAAACCAACAACTAATTTCTAAAATAATATCTGTAAATATATTCGATGGTGCTGAATGCAATCGGAAAATTAATTTATTACCTCGAATAGAACATGGACAAATATTTATTGGATCACTCTGAGTGGAGTGAAAATATAAAAGTAAATCAGTAAGTAATGAGGCAGAGATCAATCTCCTCTTTTGACCTGATGGGCCTTGAGACAGAAAGGTTAGCCTATACATTTGTATGAGGTTTTTTGGACACTGAGACAGTCTCAATTAAACATGAGCTTGTATGGGAGGGGGAGAAAATCATTCTCCTGTAAGAAACCTCATGAGCCTCGAGTCAGAAAGCTTCCCCTATTAATTTTTATGGGAGGGGGAGGAATTTGTCTCCAGTTTCGGGGTTCAATTCATAGAGTTTACCCCGTTTTCCCCATTCATTTGCATGGATGCCTTAGAAGCCCCATTATTCCTCTACTCTGTTTGTCAAAAATTTTCAGCCCGATCCGTCAAAATCTGTATGACGAGTATGCAATTATGTCACGACCACTCATGTCGCCTACCGGCTTGTTTGTATGTCTGTTTGTAATGGACAGTTCTGGAGTCCAGAGGGGTCAACCGATTTCGATCAAACTTGACAAGTGGGTTCACACCAGGATCTAGTTCTATGCTTTTGAGCACCGTTGCTATGGACACCACCGTTGCCTAGCAACGGAACTTTGAAATTTTTTCGAAAATCAAAAATCGGCTTCCAGGCTTTTATGCGCACTATAATCAACCTCTTTGTCAAAAATTTTCAGCCCGATCCGTCAAAAACTGTATGACTAGTATGCAATTATGTAGCGACCACCCATGTCGCCCACTGGCTTGTTGGGTGGTCGCGAGTATTGGGTGGTCGCTTGAGTACCCTTATTTTCACCTTTTCCGTCTGTCTGCATGTATGTTTGTATGTTTGTTTGTATGTAATGGACAGCTCTGTAGGCCAGAGGAGCCAACCGATTTTGATGAAACTTGACAGGTAGGTTCATACCAGGATCTCGTTGTATGGTTTTGAGCACCGTTGCTATGGTCACCACCGTTGCCGAGCAACGGGACTTTGAAATTTTTGAAAAATCCTCAAAAAATTATTTTTTCGAAAATCAAAAATCGGCTTCCAGGCTTTTATGCGCACTATAATCAACCTCTTTGTCAAAAAATTTCAGCCCGATCTGTCAAAAACTGTATGACTAGAATGCAATTATGTCGCGACCACCCATGTCGATACCGGCTTGTATGTTTGTATGTAATGGACAGCTCTGGAAGCCAGAGGAGTCAACCAATTTTGATGAAACTTGACAGGTAGTTTCATACCAGGATCTCGTTGTATGATTTTGGGCACTGTTGCTATGGACACCACCGTTGCCGAGCAACGGGACTTTGAAACATTTGAAAAATCCGAAAAAAAATATTTTTTCGAAAATCAAAAATCGGCTTCCAGGCTTTTATACGCACTATAATGAACCTGTCAAAAAATTTCAGCCCGATCCATCAAAAACTGTATGACGAGTATGCAATTATGTAGCGACCACCCATGTCGCCTACCGGCTTGTTGGGTGGTCGCTGGAGTACCCTTATTGGCTGATCTTAGAACACCCTTATTCTGGACATTTCCATCTGTCTGTCTGTCCGAAAAACCTTGGTCAAGCCGAGGGGCTAAACCACTCAACTGATTCCAATGAAATTTGGTAGGTTGGACCAATATTTCTGGGAGCCATGTGCTTTCGAATATGAGACCCCGGGCCCAAGCAACGGCCCTTTAAAGTGGTCAAAAATCGAGAAAAAAAATCGAAGCTTAGAGTTCTGTGCGCAATCTATCTGGCTCCTTTCATGCCAATTTGCAACCCGAACAAAAAATATTTGTAGGAGGAGATAGGTTTTGGGCGAGTACAGGTCGAACATTTCAGAAACGGTTAATTGCGAATATCTCTAATAGAAAGAGTCTGATTTTGATGAAACTTGGTGAAATGTGTAAAATGTGGCGAGCATGTACACAAAAATGAATGGTTGCTATGCACACCTCCATTGCTGAGGAACAGCTAAAATACTTTATCGTACATCGTACACTTATTGTGGACTGCACAAAAAAATCAATACCTCCGAAATTGGACCTCCGAGGGACCTGTTTTTTTGTGCCCAAGGAGAATGTCTTACAGCATCATATAAAAAAATAAAATCTTTAGCGAATAGATAAATGGCATTACCAGGGCTGCCATTTGTTAGAGTCTCTTTGGAAACATGCCTGAAATTCCACAAGGCGGGTTTCTGGGCGCAAACGAAGAGGGCTGTGATAATCATATTTATTGTGCTAAATTGATTGATTGCATGTACATGAATATCGGCGAGTCACGTCGGCCAGCTTTCCATCTTGACTCCAGAGCGAGGAGCCATGTCGCCTACCGGCTTGTCTGTATGTTTGTATGTAATGGACAGCTCTGGAGGCCAGAGGAGTCAACCGATTTTGATGAAACTTGACAGGGAGGTTCATACCAGGATCCAGTTTTATGCTTTTGAGCACCGTTTGCATGGACACAACCGTTGCCGAGCAACAGGACTATGAAATATTTGAAAAATCCTAAAAAAAATAATTTTTTCAAACATCGGCTTCCAGGCTTTTATGCGCACTATAATCAACATCTTTGTCAAAAAATTTCAGCCATATCCGTCAAAAACTTTATGACTGGTATGCAATTATGTCGCGACCACCCATGTCGCCTACCGGCTTGTATGTTTGTTTGTATGTAATGGACAGCTCTGGAGGCCAGAGGATCAACCGATTTTGATGAAACTTGACAGGTTGTTTCATACCAGGATCTAGTTCTATGCTTCTGAGCACCGTTGCTATGTACGCCACCGTTGCCGAGCAACGGGACTTTGAAATTTTTGAAAAATCCTAAAAAATGTATTTTTTTGAAAAAAAAAATCGGCTTCTAGGCTTTTATGCGCATTATAATCAACCTCTTTGTCAAAAATTTTCAGCCCGATCCGTTAAAAACTTTATGACGAGTATGCAATTATGTCGCGACCACCCGTGTCGCCGACCGGCTTGTATGTTTGTTTGTATGTAATGGACAGCTCTGGAGGCCAGAAAAGTCAACCGATTTCGTTGAAACTTGACAGGTGGGTTCATACCAGGATCTCGTTCTCTGCTTTTGAGCACCGTTGCTAAGGACACCACCGTTGCCCAGCAACGGGGACTTTGAAATTTTTGAAAAATCCTAAAAAATATATTTTTTCGAAAATCAAAAATCGGCTTCCAGGATATTATGCGCACTATAATCAACCTCTTTGTCAAAAAATTTCAGCCCGATCTGTCAAAAACTGTATGACGAGTATGTAATTATGTCGCGACCACCCATGTCGCCTACCGGCTTGTATGTTTGTTTGTATGTAATGGACAGCTTTGGAGGCCAGAGGAGTCAACCAATTTTGATGAAACTTGACAGGAAGCTTCATATCAGGATCTCGTTGTATGCTTTTGAGCACCGTTGCTATGGACACCATAGTTACCTAGCAACGGGACTTAGAATTTTTTGAAAAATCCTAAAAAATCAATTTTTTCGAAAATCAAAAATCGGCTTCAAGACTTTTTTGCGCATTATAATCAACCTCTTTGACAAAAATTTTCAGCCCGATCCGTCAAAAACTGTTTTAGTGGTATGCAATTATGTCGCGACCACTCATGTCGTCTACCGGCTTGTATGTTTGTTTGTATGTAATGGACAGCGCTGGAGGCCAGAGGATCAACCGATTTCGATGAAACTTGACAAGTAGGTTCATACCAGGATCGAGTTGGATGCTTTTGAGCACCGTTGCTTTGGACACCACCGTTGCCCAGCAACGGGGACTTTGAAATTTTTGAAAAATCCTAAAAAAAATATTTTTTTCGAAAATCAAAAATCGGCTTCCAGGCTTTTATGCGCACTATAATCAACCTCTTTGTCAAAAAAATTCAGCCCGATCCGTCAAAAACTGTATGACGAGAATGCAATTATGTAGCAACCACTCATGTCACCTACCGGCTTGTTGGGTGATCGCTAGAGTACCTTTATTTTCAGTCTTTCCATCTGTCTGTTTGTATGTTTGTTGGGTGGTCGCTGGAGTCCCCTTATTTTCACTTTTTCCGTCTGTCTGTTGGGCGGTCGCTCGAGTACCCTTATTTTCAGTTTTTCCGTCTGTCTGTATGTTTGTATGTTTGTTGGGTGGTCGGTAGAGTACCCTTATTTTCAGTTTTTCCGTCTGTCTGTATGGATGTTTGCGTGTTTGTATGTAATGGACAGCTCTGGAGGCCAGAGGATCAACCTATTTTGATGAAACTTGACAGGGAGGTTCATACTAGGATCTAGTTGAATGCTTTTGAGCACCGGTGCTCTGGACGCCACCGTTGCCCAGCAACAGGACTTTGAAATTTTTGAAAAATCCTAAAAAATGTATTTTTTCGAAAATCAAAAATCGGCTTCCAGGCTTTTACGCGCACTATAATCAACCTCTTTGTCAAAAATGTTCATCCCGATCCGTCAAAAACTGTATGACTAGTATGCAATTATGTAGCGACCACCCAAGTCACCTACCGGCTTGTTGGGTGGTCGCTCGAGTATTGGATGGTCGCTGGAGTACCCTTATTTTCACTTTTTCTTTCTGTCTGTATGTTTGTTGGGTGGTCACTCGAGTACCCTTATTTTCTCTTTTTCCGTCTGTCTGTATGTTTGTTTGTTACTTCCGAAATCTAAAGATTTCATCAATGTACTTCCAGTCATCAATCTACTTACTATATATAATATACAGTACTATATACTTCCTATATATAATATACAGTCATCATCAATATACGAAGTCATCAATATACTTTCGAAATCTAAAGACGGAAGTCATCTGTTTGTGTGTTTGTTTGTGTGTGTGTTTGTTTGTTTGTAGGCACGATAACTCGAACGGAAGAAGCTACCAATGTCAAATTACACCACGTGATTCAGGAGGGTGATGGCTAGTGCTGATTAGATTTTGGTCAAAGGTCAAGGTCACAGTGAGGTCAAATATTCGATTTTTGATGGTTTGGTGCAGAATCATCGTAGAAACTTCTGGTTTGCGTCGCTACCTTCTCTCGAGACAGTTTTTATTAGACAAGGTCAGAGGTCAAGTTGACGATTTCGTTAGTACCAGTCTATGACTGCTTGTTTGTGTGTGTGTTACTTACGAAATCTAAAGATTTCATAAGTATATTGATGACTTCCGTCATCTGTTTGTGTGTGTGTTTGTTTGTTTCTAGGCACGATAACTCGAGAACGGAAGAAGCTACCAATGTCAAATTACACCACGTGATTCAGGAGGGCGATGGCGAGTGCTGATTAGATTTTGATCAAAATCGGTCAAAGGTCACAGTGAGGTCTAACATTCGATTTTTATCCCCCACCGCGTGGTGGAAGAGGGTTATTGTTGATGGTTTGGTACAGAATCATCTTAGAAACTTCTGGTTTGCGTCGCTACCTTCTCTGGAGACAGCTTTTATTAGACAAGGTCAGAGGTCAAGTTGACGATTTCGTAACTACCAGTCTATGACTGCTTGTTTGTTTGTTTGTTTGTATGTCTGTATGTAATGGACAGCTCTGGAGGCTGGAAGAGTCAACCGATTTTGATGAAACTTGACAGGTAGGTTCATACCAGGATCTAGTTCTATGCTCTTGAGCAGCGTTGCTATGGACACCACCGTTGCCGAGCAACGGGACTTTGAAATTTTTGAAAAATCCTAAAAAATTAATTTTTCGAAAATCAAAAATCGGCTTCCAGGCTTTTATGCGCACTATAATCAACATCTTTGTCAAAACATTTCAGCCCGATCCGTCAAAAACTGTATGACTAGTATGCAATTATGTAGTGAGTGACCACCCATGTCGCCTACCGGCTTGTTGGGTGGTCGCTGGAGTATTGGGTGGTCGCTAGAGTAACCTTATTGGCTGCTCTTAGGACACCCTTATTCTGGACATTTCCATCTGTCTGTCTGTCTGTCTGTCAGGTCAGGTATGGGAGCATGTGCCAGAACAGCGCGTCGCTGCGTCCACTTACCGCCGGTACTCCAGGGGCCTCTGTCTGGCCATCCCCCAGGCAGATGCCAGGCCCATCCCCATCTCCTTGGGATGATGGTCAACCTGCTGCAACCATGAGGCACGTGGTCGGCCCACTGGCCTCCTCCACTCATGAGACTCCCTCACTGAGAGAATCTGGTGAGCAGGATCAGCATCAGGAAAACGAGCCACATGTCCATACAGCCGCAGCTGACGCTCACGGACTATGCAGGTAACAAATCTCATCCGAGTCTCTCTCAGCAACCGCTCGTTGGACACAAAATCCGACCAGCGATAGCCAAGGATTCTCCGAAGAGACCTGGTACCAAAGGAATTAAGTCTCCGTCTCAGATCCTTGGTCAAAGTCCAAGTCTCGCACCCATAGAGCAAGACTGGAAGTACCAAGGACCTGAAGACTCGGACTTTCGTCCTCCCGCACAGGTACCGGCAGCGCCACACCCCATGATTCAGTAAATCCATGACTCCCCAGGCCCGACCCAGACGTCGATTGACCTCCGGCTCACAACCTGCGGAGACATGAATATCACTGCCAAGGTAAGTGAATCTATCCACGACCTCAACATCCTCACCACAAACAGACACAGACAGGACAGCAGCATCCAAGATGTCACCGAAAGCCTGGATCTTAGTTTTGACCCAAGAAATCCGTAATCCCAACGGCTCCGACTCCTCATTCAGCACCTCGAGGGCCCCCAAGAGGATGTCTAAAGTCTCCGCAAAGATGACTGCATCATCTGCAAAATCAAGGTCCGAGATCTTGACATTGCCAAACGATGCACCGCAACTTGATCTCTCCGACATCCTCCCAAAAATCCAGTCCATACAAGTGCTGAAAAGTGTGGGGGCAAGTACACATCCCTGACGAACTCCAGTAACAACTGGAAATAAATCAGAGGTGGCACCACCACACTTCACAGCACTCTCAGTACCAGAGTAGAGTTCAGACATCAGATCGATCAGTTTTGGTGGCACCCCACAAAGACCAAGAATCCTCCAGAGGACATCCCGATTCACTGAATCGAACGCTTTACAGAGATCAACATAGGCTGCAAGCAGCCCCTGCCGAAACTCTCGTCTGCGTTCGGTGAGGACACGAAGTGCAAGGATACGGTCAATCGTTGACCTCTTTGGTGTAAAGCCTGACTGCTCTGGACGCTGGTGCTCAAGCAGATGGTGGCGAACCCTATCAAGAATTATCCGAGCAAAGACCTTGCCCGGCACTGAGAGCAGCGTCACCCCTCAGTAGTTGTTGCAGTCTTGGCGATCACCCTTCCCTTTCCAGAGAGGGACAACAAGGCCCCTCTTCCAGTCAGTTGGGATGATGCCTGTGTTCCAGGCAGAGCACAAAACTGCATGCAGTGACACGAGTGCAGCATTTCCACCAGCCTTGAGAAGTTCGGCATGGATGCCACAGATCCCTGGAGCTTTGCCCCGTTTCAACTGGTTCACCACAGCCCGTGTTTCCACAAGCGATGGTGGACCACAGTTGATTTGAGGGTCAGCAACAGGGATTGTAACACCCTTGACGTCCAACTCGACAGCTGGGGGATCAGCCTGGTACAACTGCTCAAAGTAACCGGCCCAGCGGGCCTTCACTTCAGACTCCTCTGTCAAGAGCCTACCACTCTCTGCTCGAACTGCAGTGCTCCGAGGGATGGGCTTGGATGAACGTAATGCGCGAATTCCCCTGTAAGCGGGACGAGAATCACCTGTCCACAGGTGATGCTCTACCCCCTCACAGATTCCTCGCACAAAGGCCTCCTTGTCCACCCTCAGTGCACGTACAGTTTTATGCCTCAGCTCCCTGAACAGCTCAGCTCTGCCATTCAGCCTGGCCCTGCGACTCTGGTCAATGGTATCCAGTGTCCCTTGAGAGACAAAATTCTTCTTTGCCCTGCGGTGAGCTCCAAGGCATCCACCGGCAACATCAAGGACGGTGGTCTTGAAGGTGCTCCACAACTCTTCAGGACCCCCCAAAGCACCCAGACCCCCCAAGTGTCCACTCAGCCTGTTCGCAAACTCCTCAGCTACTCTCTCATCCCTGAGCTTGGCAACATCCAGCCTAGGCTGGGATGGTACCATTCTCCAGGATTTAAGGTGCAGCTTTAGAGTTGCTACAACAAGCCTGTGGTCAGTATTGAGGAACTGAGCACTCCGGTAGACCCTGCAGTTCTGGATCATCCTCCAACGACCGTCAATGAGGACATGGTCATTCTCCTTTGCCACACCGCCAGCGTTGGAATACCAAGTCCAGCGATGAGCTTGCGGGCGCTGAAACCATGAACCAGCCACCCTAAGTCCATGACTTCTTGCAAAGTCAAGGAACTTAGTGCTATTCTGGTTCATAGTTCCTGACCCATGGGGACCAACACACACCTCATAACCATCCCTATCAGTTCCAGTCGATGCATTTAAATCCCCCAAGACTAGAAGTGTATCTCGTCTGGGGCACTGATCAACCACAGACTCGAGCGTGGCGTAGAATGCATCCTTCACGGTGAGATCACTCGCCTCAGTCGGAGCATAAATAGAGACCAGGGAAATGACACCTAAGGAGTGACGAATCCTTAATCTCATAATACGCTCGTTGACCGGTGTTACCTCAATTATCATTGGGGTCAGCTTATTGGACACAGCTACAGTAACTCCTTGGGTATGGTAACCATCAGAGCGACCAGACCAATAGTAGGTGTAACCACCCACCATTATCTCGCCGCAATCCGGTCTCCGAACCTCAGAGAGAGCTGCAATCCCGATGTCCAAACGCTTGAGCTCAGATGATAACGGAGACAGGTGATCATCCTCTCTTAGGGATAGGACATTCCAGGCACCCACCCGAAGGGACCGCCTCAGGTTAACCCAAGGAGACCGCCGTCTGGTGGACGACACTTCAGCACTACTCCGACACACTCTCCCGCAATCTGACCCAGGGATGTTACCCCGTGGTTTCCCTCCTATCAAAGATTGGGGGTCCCGAAGGCTTTGCCCCAATCCTGTCATCCGGTGAGCTGCCCTGCGAAGGGAAGCTGCACAGGAGGTACTCCCATGGAGTGGGTTTTCAGATTTTTTTTGCGTTTTGCGGAATGAAGCATTTTACATCTGTCTGTCTGTCTGTCCGCAAAACCTTGGTCAAGCCTAGCAGCTAAACCACTCAACCGATTCCAATGAAATTTGGTAGGTAGGACCAATATTTCTGGGAATCGTGTGCTTTTGAATATGGGACCCCAGGCCCTAGCAACGGCATTGCAACGGCGCTTTAAAATGGTCAAAAAATCGAAAAATAGAAGCTTCGAGTTCTGTGTGCAATCTATCTTGCTCCCTTCATGCCAATTTGCAGCCGTAACAAAAAATATTTGTAGGAGGAGATAGGTTTTGGGTGAGTACATGTAGAACATTTCAGAAACGGTTAATTGCGAATATCTCTAAGAGAAAGAGTGAAATTTTGATGAAACTTGGGTGAAATGTGTACAATGTGGATGAATGGTTGCTCTGCACACCTCCATTGCTTCAGGCCCTGTCACACCTTGACGATTTAGCCAGCGTATGCAGATTTATGAAAAATTTGTCTAAAACTTTGGCACACATCGGATACGTTATGGGTAAGTTTTGTATACGTTAAGAGCACGCTGAAAAACACTGCCATACGTCGTAGTGGGCTGGCTTTCATCGTTGTACTTTGTGCTTGTCCTCAAATTTTAGCATGATTGAAATTTTATGACGTATGCCCGCGTATGACTCGCACATTCCGCTACGCTGGCCATAAGTTGGAGGCACGTTATGCGATCGTTGACACACGTTACTTGTAAGTTACTCATAAGTCGAAACACGTCGAGGTAATGATTAGCGTACCCAAAACTTATTTTTAACCTATGAGTAACGTGTTGTAGGCACGTTACACGATCGTTGACACACGTCGAGGCATGTAACTTGTAAGTTACTCATAAGTCGAAACACGTCGAGGTAATGATTAGCGTACCCAAAACTTATTTCTAACCTATGAGTAACGTGCTTTGAACCTATGTGTAACGTACCTCCAACGCATATTGACGTATGTTGATGTATTTGATTGACGTCTTCCGGACGACCACATAACTTAATGAACGTGTTTCTAATTTTCAGCTACCGTATAATGGCGTATTGGCAGCATTTAAAAAAAACAAAAAAAACAACTTCCGACATTTTGTCATGTGCCGTTACGTCACGTCCGAATGCCTCCAGTTTGCTCGTCTTATTCTTCGTTCCTCCTCTGTGAATATTTTCTTTTTGAGGATATTGTCACGTCGACGTCGAAACTTAAAAGCAAATGTCCGAATATATTTTAAAGTTCGCGATAGACTAAAAAAACAAAAAAAATAACAACAACCTCCGATATTTTGTCACGTGCCGTTACGTCATGTCCGATTGCCTCTTCAGTTTGCTCGTCTTATTCTTAGTTCCTCCTCTGTGAATATTTTCTGTTTTAAGATATTGTCACGTCGATGTCGAAACTTAAAAGCAAATGTCCGAATATATTTTAAAATTCGTGATAGACTAAAAAAAAAAAAAACAACAACAACAACTACAGATATTTCGTCACGCGCCTTCACGGAGCCAAGGAGAAAAAAAAGAAAATGTGCCTTGACGGAGAAAATAAGTTTCGGGTATGCTAAACATTACCTCGACGTGTTTCGACTTATGATTAACTTACAAGGAACTTGTGTCGACGTGTGTCAACGATCGCATATCGTGCCTGCAACTTATTCCCAGCGTAGCGGAACGTGCGAGCCATACGGCGAGTACGTCGTAAAATTTTCAGCATGCTTGAAATTTCACGACGTATTGGACGTAATACGACGTATGACGGCATACTTCATTGTTTTTCAGCGTGCTCTTCACGTAAACCAAACTTACCCATAACGTGTTCGCCGTGTGCCAGCGTTTTAGACACATTTTTCATAGGTCGGCATACTCTGGCAAAATCGTCAAGGTGTGACTGCGATGTTGACACTTCCAATTCTCAGTCAGTTATGATTTGAATCGGCGAGCGGCAGGTTTTTAACAGGCGACGCCACGTGATCGTCGGCGATACGTGCAGCGCGCTATGCATACGTTAGACTATCGTTGGGCATAGGTTGTGAACGCCGACAACACGCTCAGCATTCGTTGGTATAAGTTATCTATATGTGATTAAAACGTTCAGTGTACGTTACTAATACGTTATGCATACGTCCAACTCGTTATAAATACGTCCAAAACTTTTTAAAAAACATCAATTTCAGTGTACGCCAACGTTTTACATACATTTTTATACGTTGCCATTGCTGGCTGAAACGTCAAGGTGTGACAGGGCCTTAAGCAACAGCTAAAATAGTTTATCGTACATCGTACACTTGTTGTGGACTGTACAAAAAAATCAATAACTCCGAAACGGGACCTCCGAGGGTCCTGTTTTTTGTGCCCAAGGAGAATGTCTTACAGCATCATATAAAAAAAAAAATCTTTAGCGAATAGATAAATGGCATTACCAGGGCTGCCATTTGTTAGAGTCTCTTTAGAAGCATGCCTGAAATTTCACAAGGCAGGTTTCTGGGCGCAAACTAAGAGGGCTGTGATAATCATATTTATTGTGCTAAATTGATTGATAGCATGTACATGAATATCGCCGAGTCGCGTCGGCCAGCTTTCCATCAAGAGCGAGCAGCCATGTCGCATACCGGCTTTTCAACCTCTTTGTCAAAAATTTTCAGCCCGACCCGTCAAAAACTGTATGACGAGTATGCAATTATGTATTGACCACGCTTGTCGCCCACCGGCTTGTTTTCACTTTTTCCGTCTGTTGGCTGCTCTGAGAGCACCCTTATTCTGGACATTTCCATCTGTCTGTCTGTCCGCGAAACTTTGGTCAAGTCTCGGGGCTAAACCACCCAACCGATCAAATGAAATTTGGTAGGTAGGACCAATATTTCTGGGAATCGTGTGCTTTCGAATATGGGACCCCGGGCCCTAGCAACGGCCCTTCAAAGTGGTCAAAAATCGAAAAAATTAATCGAAAAATCGAAGCTTAGGGTTCTGTGCGCAATAGATCTCGCTCCCTTCATGCCAATTTGCAACCCTAACAAAAAATATTTTTAGGAGGAGATAGGTTTTGGGCGAGTACATGTCAAACATTTCAGAAACGGTTAATCGTGAATATCTCTAAGAGAAAGAGTGTGATTTTGATGAAACTTGGGTGAAATGTGTACAATGTGGCTAGCATGTACACAAAAATGAATGGTTGCTATG
The DNA here is from genome assembly GCF_056783735.1 of Eptatretus burgeri. NCBI lineage: Eukaryota > Metazoa > Chordata > Myxini > Myxiniformes > Myxinidae > Eptatretus > Eptatretus burgeri. The sequence continues at coordinate 102,885,788 of NC_140966.1, read as the reverse complement.
CACACCTCCGTTGCTTAGCAACAGCTAAAATACTTGATCGTACATCATACACTTATTGTGGACTGTACAAAAAAATCAATACCTCCGAAACTGAACCTCCGAGGGACCTGTTTTTTTTGTGCCCAAGGAGAATGTCTTACAGCATCATGTAAAAAAATAAAATCTTTAGCGAATAGATAAATGGCATTACCAGGGCTGCCATTTGTTAGAGTCTCTTTGGAAACATGCCTGAAATTCCACAAGGCGGGTTTCTGGGCGCAAACGAAGAGGGCTGTGATAATCATATTTATTGTGCTAAATTGATTGATTGCATGTACATGAATATCGGCGAGTCGCGTCGGCCAGCTTTCCATCTCGACTCGAGAGCGAGCAGCCATGTTGCCTTCCGGCTTGTCTGTATGTATGTATGTTTGCATGTTTGTATGTAATGGACAGCTCTGGAGGCCGGAGGAGTCAACCGATTTTGATGAAACTTGACAGGTAGGTTCATACCAGGATCTGGTTCAATGCTTTTGAGCACCGTTTCTGTGGACACCACCATTGCCTTGCAACAGGACTTTAAAATTTTTGAAAAATCCTAAAAAAATAATTTTTTCAAAAATCGGCTTCCAGGCTTTTATGCGCACTAAAATCAACATCTTTGTCAAAAAATTTTAGCCCGATCCGTCAAAAATTGTATGGCTAGTATGCAATTATGTTGCAACCACCCATGTCGATACCGGCTTGTATGTTTGTATGTAATGGACAGCTCTGGAAGCCAGGGGATTGAACCGATTTTGATGAAACTTTACAGCTAGTTTCATACCAGTATCTAGTTCTATGCTTTTGAGCACCGTTGCTGTGGACATCACCGTTGCCTCGCAACGGGACTTTGAAAGTTTTGAAAAATCTAAAAAAATCAATTTTTTAGAAAATCAAAAATCGGCTTCCAGGCTTTTTCACGCACTATAATCAACCTCTTTGTCAAAAATTTTCAGCCCGATCCATCAAAAACTGTATGACGAGTATGCAATTATGTAGCGACCACCCATGTCGCCTTCCAGCTTGTTTGTATGTCTGTTTGTAATGGACAGCTCTGGAGGCCAGAGGATTCAACCAATTTCGATGAAACTTTACAAGTAGGTTCATACCAGGATCTAGTTCTATGATTTTGAGCACCGTTGCTATGGGCACCACCGTTGCCCAGCAACGGGACTTTGAAATTTTGAAAAATCCTAAAAAAAAATATTTTTTCGAAAATCAAAAATCGGCTTCCAGGCTTTTATGCGCACTATAATCAACCTCTTTGTTAAAAAATTTCAGCCCGATCTGTCAAAAACTGTTTGACTAGTATGCATTTATGTAGCGACCACCCATGTCGCCTACCGGCTTGTTGGGTGGTCGCTGGAGTAGCCTTATTTTCACTTTTTCCGTCTGTCTTTTGGGTGGTCGCTAGAGTACCCTTATTTTCAGTTTTTCCGTCTGTCTGTATGTATGTTTGCGTGTTTGTTACGGACAGCTCTGGAGGCCAGAGGAGTCAACCGATTTTGATGAAGCTTGACAGGTAGGTTCATACCAGGATCTAGTTGTATGCTTTTGAGCACCGTTGCTTTGGACACCACCGTTGCCCAGCAACCCGGACTTTGAAATTTTTGAAAGATCCTAAAAAATGTATTTTTTCGTAAATCTAAAATCGGCTTCCAGGATTTTATGCGCACTATAATCAACCTCTTTGTCAAAAATTTTCAGCCTCATCCGTCAAAAACTGTATGACTGGTATGCAATCATGTAGCGACCACCCATGTCGCCTACCGGCTTGTCACTTTGTGTTTGATCACAAACACTCAAACTCTTGCAGAATATTCTTGTAATTAAAATTAATAAAGCAAAATTATACTAAAATAAGACTACATTCTCTTCAATCTCATCCTCCCCTCCAGGCCTTCAAGATCCCCCCCCCTTCCACTCCTTCCAAATTTCCAGTTTTTCTTTTCTGAGAGTTTGCTTCTGTATCCATCTTTTTTTTTTATTTTTTTTTTATTTTTTTTTGTATACCTTGGTCGAGGCTCGTATGAGAGCAAACACATAACTCACAGCAAGGAGGCATGAGACAAGAGGGGCGGGAGTGGAAGGGACAAAACAGTGGGGAACAGACACATTAGGTGAACTGTGGAAGGGAGAGGGATGGGGATGGGATGGGGATGGGACGGGGAACATGGCGAAGAGAAGATGGACATTACAGGGACTTTCAGGAAGGAAAGCAGGAGAAATGAAGGAAGTGGGCTTGGGTGGATTATCGGGGGTAGAAAAGATCGAGGATTTGGATGGGGGAAGATAAGAGATGGTGGTGAACAGCTGTTTTGAAAGCCTGGAGGGAAGAATGGGAAAGAATAGAGTGAGGAAGTTTATTCCAAAGGTGGGAAAAAAGAGGAATGAAAGAGTGAAGATGAGCAGTGATTCGTGATTTTGGTAGTTTTACCAGAAGGGGGTTGTTGGCGGACCTTGAGCGCCCTGTGGAAATGTGGTGGGGACAAATCGCAGAGAGAGCAGGGGGGCAAGGCTGGAGAGGAGTTGGTAGAAGACAGAAAGACCACCGACCAACCTGCGGTGATTGAGTGAGAGGCCCAAAGACTCAGCTTCATTGCGGGAGATGCCGATGATCTTAAATGCCCTGGTTTCGACAGCGTTAAGCCGAGAAAGGTGGGAGGCAGGAGCACCAGCCCAGAGGGGAGAGCAGTACTCCATCAGGCTACGGACAAAAGCTTTGTAAATGGTCAGGAGCTCAAGAGGGCCGAGGAAGGACTTGGCACGACGGAGGATTCCCAGTCGGCGACTGGCTTTTGAGGCGAGGTTGGAAATGTGACTTTCCCAGGAAAGGTCATGGCAGATAGTGAGACCTAGAAGCTTGAAAGAAAAGACTTCTTCCAGAGGATTGTTGAGAAAGTGGATGGGGGGGTTTTGTAAACGGTCCTTTCGAAGAGACATAGTGAGAGTGTGAGATTTGTCTGGATTGAAAGACATGTTCCACATGTTGGACCAGTTTGTGATTTTATCCAGATCTGCAGTGAGCGAAGAAGCTGCTGCTTGCTGGTCTGAGGGATGACAGATGGTACGGCAGAGGGTGGAGTCGTCGGCAAAGAGAAATAGAGGATTTTCCAGAGAGTCCGAGAGATCATTGATAAAAACCAGAAAAAGAACAGGGCCCAGAACGCTACCTTGAGGAACTCCAGCCTGCACAGGAAGAGGGGATGAAAGAACTCCATTTAGGGCCACACGTTGACTGCGACAGGAGAGGAAGTCTGCGAGCCATGAGTGGAGATGGCCTTGAATACCATGGGAAGAGAGTTTGGTGAGTAGGGCAGGGTGCCAGACTGTGTCAAAAGCACGTGATATGTCCAGGGATACGGCTCGGATTTCCTGTCTGGCATTGAGGACCTCCATCCATTGATGGGAGAGCAGAAGCAGCATATCCAGGGTAGAGTGACCTGGTCTGAAACCAAATGGATGATTGGAAATCAAGCCATTGGAGAAGAGGAAGGATTTCATATCTGAAGCGATGATGGATTCCATCACCTTGCTGATGATTGGGAGAAGGCTGATTGGTCTGTAGTTATAGGGATCTGTTTTTGCACCTTTTTATGCAGGGCAGTGATGTTAGCAGATTTCCAAGCAGATGGCAGATGACCTTGGGCAAATGAGAGGGTGAATAGAACAGAGAGAGGGTGAGCAAGAGCAGAAGAGCAGGCTTTGAGGACACGTGGGCTGATGCCGTCTGGACCGGTTGCAGAATCTGACTCGAGGTTTGAAAGCAAGCTCTCCACCTTGTCAGGAGAAAAGGATACAGAGTCCAGGGACAGTTGGGTGCGACTGGGTAAAGTGGGTAGAGATAGTGATGGGTTTAGGACACAAGATTTAGCTGCAAACACCGAGTTTAGACATTCAGCTTTATCACGTGTGGAATCAGCAGTGTGGCCATTTGAGGTAAGGGAGGGGATGGAGGGGGAACACACCAGAAACAGATTTGATTAAACGCCACCAGGATTTTGAGGAGGGAGAGAGGTTTGAGAGTTCAGACTTGAGATGAGAAAGATGTTGTTTTCTGGCTCTCCTGAGGGTAGATACACACTTGTTCCGAGCTTTGTGGAAAGAACTGAGATTGCCCTCAGTTGGGTTTGCTTTCCATCAGGCAAAGGCAAGTTGTTTCAGGACAACTGCCTCGCCACAAGCTTCAGTAAACCAAGGGCGGGAGGAAGGGTAGGACAACTGAACACGAGAGGGGATAAATCTGTGCATGAGGGAGAGCAAGTTTCTTTGAAAGAATTCCCAGGATGAGTTGATGTTTGAGAAAGTAGTAATAGGAGACCAGTCTGTAAGTTTGATGGCTGCTCGGAGACCTTGCCAGTCGGCTTGAGTGAAATGCCAGACTCGACGGCGGTGAGGTGGTTCTCTGATAACAGCCAGAGAGATGTCCACTTTGACAAGGATTTGACAATCTTGTCCATTCCATGCATCCTCCCTTACCCCTCATTCTTCCCCACATCCCATATTTCATACTTGTCCAAGTCTCTCTCTATTTTTCCCTCAGCCCTGCTGTTGGTGTGCTAACTTCCCCCCACTCCTCCCTCTGTGTTTGTTCTGTTACGTCCCTGATCCGTTATATGTTCTCGGTTCTCCACAAGCCTCAAATTTTATACCCCAAAAATATAAAAACAGATATGTGTCCAGGCACGTTAGATGTCAATCCACCTTAACATTTGATTTCAATTTAAGGTCATGTGAAAAATTTAAGATTTTAAAGAATGAAAAAGAGAGATAAGTATAAGACAGAAAACATTAGATGTTTCGAACTCGAGTTATGATCTACAAAATAATTTTCTAATGGCACATGACTTGTGGAAACCAACATTGAATCAGTTCATCTTTGTGTCGCTGTCCATACTTGTGCCAACTTTGGTTGAAATCCCATCTGCGGTTCACAAGCTGTTGTGGCAGATTTTCAATTAACGTTTACATGACCATAGACCTTTGACCTTTTGAGCCCAAAATTTAATCAGTACATCTTTGTATTACAGTTCATACTTGTGCCAAGTGTGATCAAAATTTACTCAGCGGGTTCACAAGTTATGGCGGTAACGGAAATCTGCTACACACCCACACAGACGGACGCACACACGCACGGCACGAAACAATAATACTGTACCGTCTTCTGCTACAGAGGCATAAGAACCTCAATATCGGTGATACTGCATTCTTTAGCTCTTGTTACAATTTTATACGAGCAGCACATTGTATACTGTGCAGTACATTATTACCTTTGTAAACATGGCTTTGGGGATCGTTATCACAGAGAGAGGTTGATTTTACCAAACGTGTTGAAATACAATGCCATGTTAGTAAGGAGATGAGTCACTCCACACCCATCCCCAAACCATGAAACTCAACACAGATGTTAGTTCATGTGTATTGGAGTTTCCAGCCAGAGTTACACATTTTCCGAGCAATTGGCATTTCCTGATCCCACTGTTAAAGAAGTCGTTTTTGCTCCAGGATTCACAAAAGGACATTTCGATTCCCTCTCGTATGTGGGCATGCGGCAAATGTACAGGCTGGTCAATATGTCCAGTTACATTGTACTCGTAAATAGCATTCTCATCGGATGTTTATGAGGCTGGTTTGTGTTGTGACTCCAAGCGGTAATAAAGCGCGTGCGCACGCACACGCACACGCACACACACACACACAATGTGTTAATACCATGATGGTTCTTTCTTCACGGAAAAAAAGGGTTGTTGCTTGCATACTAAGAAAACTCCAATGAGGTGCCTGACTTCTCATGAACAGAGAATAGGAAAGAAGAATACTCCAGAAGTACATTGAGTTGAATCCATTTAAGCTTCAGCTCACCCAAGCACTTTCAGCAGATAACAAAGAAGGGGGAGTAAGATTCTGTCACATTTTTGACTTAAGAAATTTTGTTTGTATTAATGATCGAGGTTCGTAGAAAAGCTCGAGCAGAATGGAAGGGAACAACATGGAAAGGGAGAGACATCAACAGCAGAGTAGAAGTGAGAGTGGGATCAAGGGAAGGGGAGAAGGACAAATGGGGTGAACAAGCAGCACACAAGCTGAATGCTACACAGGAAGAAGAGGAAGGGGAAAGGGGGGATGAAACAGAAAAGGAACAAACCAAATGTAATCGAACAAACGAAAAGAGGTGAGGGAAAGGGTAAAATAAACCACAAAAAACTGGAAAAAAAGGAGTGTTTGGGAATGGGGTCATTTGGGGTAGATGAGACCGTGAAAATGGATTTGGGTAGTGGTGAACAGCTATCCTGAAGTTCTGGAGGGAAGAATGGGACTGAACAAACTGGGGAAGTTGATTCTACAAGTGACAAGAGAGGAACAAATGAGTGGAGGTGAGCAGTGAGCCTGGATTTTTGGAGTTTAATGAAAAGAGGGTTACTGGCAGAACCGTGTGCACCCTGCAGAAACCTGGTTGGGACAGAGCCAAGAGAAGGCAGAGGGTGCATGATCAAACAGTCGGTGATAGAATACAGAGAGGCCACCAACCTGTCTGCGATGCGAAAGGAACAGACCGAGACACTCAGCTTCGTTGTGGGAGATCCCAATGATTTTGAGGGCTTTGCTTTCCAATTCATCAACAAGGGTAGGGGTGTGAGGATAAATGAACATGTTGCTGACATTCATGGAATTGTGAAGTCTGTCTCTAGAGTATGCTTCCTCTCCATCCCTCCCCTCACTTCAAATGGCACCACTGCAGAAGGTCGAATGTCTCAGTTGTGTTTGCTTCCAAATCTCGTGTCCCAACCTCTTGATTTATGTACCCCCCCCCATCCAGTCACACCCAACCGCTCCTGAATTGTCTTTTGCATCTGAGAAGGTGGAGAAGTTTCTGGCATCCCTCGACTGATTCTGCAAATGCACCAGATGACATCAGCTGATCACATGTCCTAAAAACCTGCTCTGCTGCTCTTGAAAATCCTCTGCGTGTTTCACCCAATCATTTGCCCTCGGTCATCTTCCACCTGCAGGAAAATCAATCAACATCACCGCACCACATAAAAATGCACAAAGACGATCCCCTTAACGCGACACGGTGTCATAAGTCCCATTACACAGTTTAAGCTGCTAAAACAACATTTGATTATACCATCTACCAGAGTGAGCCATAAGTCCCAGGAGAAATAACACATTACAGTAATCTATATTAATAAATGTGTGTGTGTGTGTGTGTGTGTGTGTGTGTGTGTGTGTGTGTGTGTGTGTGTGTGTGTGTGTGTGTGTGTGTCAGTGTGTCTCCTTCATAACTCCAAAACCATGAAACCTAGCAGCCTGAAACGAGGGTGAGCCATAAGTCCCAGGAGAAATAACACATTACAGTAATTTCTTTCATTTCCACACATGCGATCACCACGATTATCTCATAAACTAGAAATAATTACAAAATTTGAGCTCCAGAATCAAACTTACAAGCAGTTCCGACTCTGAGAAAAGTGTTCATTTGTCCAATTCGGATATATTTTGGGAATCTTTCTAATCTAAAGTCTGAACTCTCAAACCTCTCTCCATCCTCCAAATCCTGGTGGCGTCTAATCAAATCTGTTTCTGGTGTATGTTCCCCCTCCATCCCCTCCCTTACCTCAAATGGCCGCATTGCTGATACCACACGTGAAAAGGCTGAATGCCTAAACTCCATGTTTCCATCAAAATCTTGTGTCCAAAACCCATCGCTTTCTGGACCCACTTTACCCAGTCGCACCCAACTGTCCCTGGACTCTGTATCCTTTTCTCCTGACAAGGTGGAGAGCTTGCTGTCAAACCTCGACTCAGATTCTGCAACCGATCCAGACGGCATCAGCCCACGTGTCCTCAAAGCGTGCTCTTCTGTGCTTGCTCACCCTCTCTGTTCTATTCACCCTCTCATTTGCTCAAGGTCATCTGCCTTCTGCTTGGAAATCAGCAAACATGACTGCCCTGCATAAAAAAGGTGCAAAAACAGAGCCCTGCAACGACAAACCAATCATCCTTCTCCCAATCATCAGCAAGGTTATGGAATCCATCATCGCTTCAGACAAATCCTTCCTCTTCTCCAATGGCTTGATTTCCAATCATCAATTTGGTTTCAGACCAGGTCACTCTGCCTTGGATATGCTGCTTCTGCTCTCCCAACAATGGATGGATGTCTTCAATGCTGGACATGAAATCAGAGCCATATCCCTTGACATATCACGTGCTTTTGACACAATCTGGCACCCTGCCCTGCTCACCAAACTCTCTTCCCATGGTATCGAAGGCCATCTCCACTCATGACTCACAGACTTCCTCTCCTGTCGCAGCCAACGTGTGGCCCTAAATGGAGTTCTTTCATCCCCTCTTCCTGTCCAGGCTGGAGTTCCTCAAGGTAGCGTTCTGGGCCCTGTCCTTTTTCTGGTTTTCATCAATGATCTCTCCGACTCTCTGGAAAATCCTCTTTATCTCTTTGCTGATGACTCCATGACTGCACCCTCTGCCATACCATCTGTCATCCCTCAGACCGGCAAGCAGCAGCTTCTTCCCTCACTGCAGATCTGGACAAAATCACAAACTGGTCCAACACATGGAACATGTCTTTCAATCCGGACAAATCTCACACTCTCACTATGTCTCTCCGAAAGGACCGTTTGAACACCCCCCCCCTCCATCTACTTTCTCAACAATCCTCTTGAAGAAGTCCTTTCTTTCAAGTTTCTGGGTCTCACAATCTCACAAAAAGTACACGTGCTTTCAATCTCACATCGATTTGACATGCGTTTCCGCCTTTGTTGAGTCCCGCGGTGGGTGCCTTGGGAGGTGTCTTATCCACTGAAAATGTGCAAGGATCGCTTTGTGTGACCTCCATTTGTAATCCACCTCTTTCATGACATCGATACATGTTTTAAAAAACAATAAGGTCCATCCGACTAGGTGTTCACCATGTTTGTTTTAGCAGTGAAACCATAAATTATAGATCGACATTTTGTGTTCTGTGGCATGATACATTTTGGAATTGAATTTCGCTAATTACCCACTTCAAATCCTCCATCAAGGAACGCTATTTCAAGGTAAATCGTTGTGTTCGTCATTTTTATTTACTTTATGCGTGTGTGCATTTGCACCTGTGTGTATGTACATAAACTATATTACCACCATGGCATTTGGCACCGGTGTATGTGTGTGTGTTGGTTGCTATCTCCATATAGGGGTTTCAGAAAGTGGAACAGAGCCCTCCCAGTCCCAGATCTCAAAGTATCCACCTCCGTATGAGGGTGTGTTTGTGTGTATGTGCAAGTTGCTGTTGTCTGCTATCTTAACATGTGGGTGGGTTTCAGGAGATGAAACACAGACCTACATCTCAAAGTATCCACCTGCGTGTGTGTGTGTGTGTGTGTGTGTGTGTGTGTGTGTGTGTGTGTGTGTGTGTGTGTGTGTGTGTGTGTGTGTGTGTGTGTGTGTGTGTGTGTTGTGTTTGTTGTTGATTGGTATCTACATATGCGGGTTTCAGAATGTGGAATGGAGTCCTCCCAGGGCAGGCTCAAAGTATCCACCTTCATTTCAGTAAGGGCTCACGATTCATGGACCAAGCTGTGAAGTTTTCTGTTCTCAAAGTTTTGCATCAAGGGCTCTCTTCAGGATCGTTGCTGAGCCCCAGACAGTTTCCAACTGTAGTTTATTTGGAGTAGTATTCCCAGGGATGGTTTTTAATATCTCTGTGAGGTTCTTTGTCATCATTCCCATCGCTCCAACTATCACTGGTACAACTTTGGCATTCTTCAGCTTCCAGGATATTCTCACTTCATTCTTGAGGTCTTGATATTTGGTCATTTTCTTGATTTTGACATCATTTAGTCCAAAATTACTGGGATTAACACCTCAATTAGCAATGCCTTCTCTTTTTTTGTTCCGAAGTGTGATATCTGGTCGCAATGCTTTGTTTTCAATGTTCACACTCGATGGGATCACAAGGTTGTACGTGAGCGGTACTTTCATGTTTTCAGTCCATGTTTTTTGTTAATGGTCCCATGAATTCTCTGGAACTGGGATATCAAAGATTTGCAGATGTGCCAGGGGATTACTTTTCGAACTCTGTTGTGTCATTGTGTGTACAGTTGTTCTGACATGAATTTTTTGGTGCCAAATGCTTCCTGAATGCATTGTTTCAGTTCATAAACAGATGCCATGCGATGTTCTGCAAACTTACCTTTGATGTACCTCCACAGAGCATTGTTACAACAGTATAAATACATGATATAAACAGGTAAAACTATGTCCTGGGTCTTATGACTCACCCTGTGAACCTCGCAGCTTGCTTCCCATCATCAGCAAGGTTTAGGAATGCAATATTGCAGTTGACATAAAATCCTTCCTCTTCTCAATTTACCTCATCTCAGATCATCAAATCAATTGCAGACCAGGTCGCTCTACCTTGGACATGCTGCTTCGACTCTCGACGAAAGCAGAAGCATCATGTCATACATGGGATCAGGGTCATTTCAAGAAATACCTCGAGCTTGCAATACAGCCGGGCATCGTGCCTTGCTCTCCAAACACTCTGTCTATGGCATCCAAAGTCATTCCACTTTTGTATTACTGACTTCCATTACTCTCATAAGCCATGTGTGGCTCTCCATGGAATCCTTTCATATCCTCTCCTTGTCAAGGCTGCAGTGCTCCAAGGCAGTGGTTAGTCCCACCCTAATCCTAATATTCATCAGCGATCTCTCTGACTCTGGAAAATCCTCTTTATCTATTTGCTGATGACTCCACCCTCTGTTGTGACATCCCTCATCCTTCAGACAGGCAGGCTGCAGCCTCTTCCCTTTCTTGAGACCTTGATAAAATTACAAGCTGGTCAAACACGAGTCAGGTCAGGTTCGATCTGTGACCTGCTACAGGTACCATGTAAACCTGTACTAACCTGTTCCATGGTCGGGTTGTCGGCGACTAAACCGTCTCCCCCACCAGGTTTTCTGGTGAGGAGGGTGTTTGGATATGGACACCCAGCAGGATTAAAAACAAAACCTGTCAAAGGGCGGAGGAGCTCCTTGTGAGCCAACGGCCATCCATATCTAGTGCCCAACTGTGTCTGCGGACGTCCTCCTGCAGTTGGGTTACTTCTTATTAGGAGGTTGGTGGCAGGATTTGCACTCCAGCCACCGTAAAACGCTTCATTCCGCAAAACGCAAAAACGCAAAAAAAATCTGAAAACCCACTCCGTGGGGGTACCTCCTGTGCAGCTTCCCTTCGCAGGGCAGCTCACCGGATGATGGGATTGGGGCAAAGCCTTCGGGACCCCCAATCTTTGATAGGAGGGAAACCACGGGGTAACATCCCTGGGTCAGATTGCGGGAGAGTGTGTCGGAGTGGTGCTGAGGTGTCGTCCACCAGACGGCGGTCTCCTTGGGTTAACCTGAGGCGGTCCCTTCGGGTGGGTGCCTGGAATGTCCTATCCCTAAGAGAGATGATCACCTGTCTCTGTTATCATCTGAGCTCAAGCGTTTGGACATCGGGATTGCAGCTCTCTCTGAGGTTCGGAGACCGGATTGCGGCGAGATAATGGTGGGTGGTTACACCTACTATTGGTCTGGTCGCTCTGATGGTTACCATACCCAAGGAGTTGCTGTAGCTGTGTCCAATAAGCTGACCCCAATGATAATTGAGGTAACACCGGTCAACGAGCGTATTATGAGATTAAGGATTCGTACCTCCTTAGGTGTCATTTCCCTGGTCTCTATTTATGCTCCGACTGAGGCGAGCGATCTTACCGTGAAGGATGCATTCTACGCCACACTCGAGTCTGTGGTTGATCAGTGCCCCAGACGAGATACACTTCTAGTCTTGGGGGATTTCAATGCATCGACTGGAACTGATAGGGATGGTTATGAGGTGTGTGTTGGTCCCCATGGGTCAGGAACTATGAACCAGAATAGCACTAAGTTCCTTGACTTTGCAAGAAGGCATGGACTTAGGGTGGCTGGTTCATGGTTTCAGCGCCCGCAAGCTCATCGCTGGACTTGGTATTCCAACGCTGGCGGTGTGGCAAAGGAGATTGACCATGTCCTCATTGACGGTCGTTGGAGGATGATCCAGAACTGCAGGGTCTACCGGAGTGCTCAGTTCCTCAATACTGACCACAGGCTTGTTGTAGCAACTCTAAAGCTGCACCTTAAATCCTGGAGAATGGTACCATCCCAGCCTAGGCTGGATGTTGCCAAGCTCAGGGATGAGAGAGTAGCTGAGGAGTTTGCGAACAGGCTGAGTGGACACTTGGGGGGTCTGGGTGCTTTGGGGGGTCCTGAAGAGTTGTGGAGCACCTTCAAGACCACCGTCCTTGATGTTGCCGGTGGATGCCTTGGAGTTCACCGCAGGGCAAAGAAGAATTTTGTCTCTCAAGGGACACTGGATACCATTGACCAGAGTCGCAGGGCCAGGCTGAATGGCAGAGCTGAGCTGTTTAGGGAGCTGAGGCGTAAAACTGTACGTGCACTGAGGGTGGACAAGGAGGGCTATGTGCGAGGAATCTGTGAGGGGTAGAGCATCACCTGTGGACAGGTGATTCTCGTCCCGCTTACAGGGGAATTCGCGCATTACGTTCATCCAAGCCCATCCCTCGGAGCACTGCAGTTCGAGCAGAGAGTGGTAGGCTCTTGACAGAGGAGTCTGAAGTGAAGGCCCGCTGGGCCGGTTACTTTGAGCGGTTGTACCAGGCTGATCCCCCAGCTGTCGAGTTGGACGTCAAGGGTGTTACAATCCCTGTTGCTGACCCTCGAATCAACTGTGGTCCACCATCGCTTGTGGAAACACGGGCTGCGGTGAACCAGTTGAAACGGGGCAAAGCTCCAGGGGTCTGTGGCATCCATGCTGAACTTCTCAAGGCTGGTGGAAATGCTGCACTCGCGTCGTTGCATGCAGTTTTGTGCTCTGCCTGGAACACAGGCATCATCCCAACTGACTGGAAGAGGGGCCTTGTTGTCCCTCTCTGGAAAGGGAAGGGTGATCGCCAAGACTGCAACAACTACCGAGGGGTGACGCTGCTCTCAGTGCCGGGCAAGGTCTTTGCTCGGATAATTCTTGATAGGGTTCGCCACCATCTGCTTGAGCACCAGCGTCCAGAGCAGTCAGGCTTTACACCAAAGAGGTCAACGATTGACCGTATCCTTGCTCTTCGTGTCCTCACTGAACGCGGACGAGAGTTTCGGCAGGGGCTGCTTGCAGCCTATGTTGATCTCTGTAAAGCGTTCGATTCAGTGAATCGGGATGTCCTCTGGAGGATTCTTGGTCTTCGTGGGGTGCCACCGAAACTGATCGATCTGATGTCTGAACTCTACTCTGGTACTGAGAGTGCTGTGAAGTGTGGTGGTACCGCCTCTGACTTATTTCCAGTTGTTACTGGAGTTCGTCAGGGATGTGTACTTGCCCCCACACTTTTCAGCACTTGTATGGACTGGATTTTTGGGAGGATGTCGGAGAGATCAAGTTGCGGTGCATCGTTTGGCAATGTCAAGATCTCGGACCTTGATTTTGCAGATGATGCAGTCATCTTTGCGGAGACTTTAGACATCCTCTTGGGGGCCCTCGAGGTGCTGGATGAGGAGTCGGAGCCGTTGGGATTACGGATTTCTTGGGTCAAAACAAAGATCCAGGCTTTCGGTGACATCTTGGATGCTGCTGTCCTGTCTGTGTCTGTTTGTGGTGAGGATGTTGAGGTCGTGGATAGATTCACTTACCTTGGCAGTGATATTCATGTCTCCGCAGGTTGTGAGCCGGAGGTCAATAGACGTCTGGGTCGGGCCTGGGGAGTCATGGATTCACTGGATCATGGGGTGTGGCGCTGCCGGTACCTGTGCGGGAGGACGAAAGTCCGAGTCTTCAGGTCCTTGGTACTTCCAGTCTTGCTCTTTGGGTGCGAGACTTGGACTTTGACCAAGGATCTGAGACGGAGACTTAATTCCTTTGGTACCAGGTCTCTTCGGAGAATCCTTGGCTATCGCTGGTCGGATTTTGTGTCCAACGAGCGGTTGCTGAGAGAGACTCGGATGAGATTTGTTACCTGCATAGTCCGTGAGCGTCAGCTGCGGCTGTATGGACATGTGGCTCGTTTTCCTGACGCTGATCCTGCTCACCAGATTCTCTCAGCGAGGGAGTCTCATGAGTGGAGGAGGCCAGTGGGCCGACCACGTGCCTCATGGTTGCAGCAGGTTGACCATCATCTCAAGGAGATGGGGATGGGCCTGGCATCTGCCTGGGGGATGGCCAGACGGAGGCCCCTGGAGTACCGGCGGAAAGTGGACGCAGCAACGCGCTGTTCTGGCACATGCTCCCATACCTGACCTGAAACACTTGGAATATGTCTTTCAATCCTGACGAATCTCACACTCTCACTCTCCAAAAGGACCAGCTGCCAAACCCTCCCATCTACTTTCTTAACAATCCATTTGAAGAAGTTCAGTCATTCAAACTCTTGGTTCTCATGATCAGCCATCATCTTTCTTGGGAAAACCATCTTTCAAAGTTGGCTTCCAAGGCCAGCCTCTGACTGGGCATTCTCCATTGTGCTAAGTTCTTCCTTGCCACACCTGAACTCTTACTGACTTACAAGTTCGCAGCTTGATGTTTTGCGATGCACTCTGCCTTTCAGCTTGTTCAGCTTGACACCATGGAAACTGCTCCCCCTCTGGAATTCACTCTGCCTCACACCTTGTTCAGCTTGACGCTATAAAAACCAAAGCTTTCAATATCATTGGAACCACATTTCAAAGTTGGCCTCTAAAGCCAGTTGCCAAGTGGGCATCTTCCATCGTACAAAGTCCTTCCTTGGCACACCTGAATTCCTATCCACCTGCAAGGCCTTCATCCACAGCTTGATGGAGCACTGCTCTTCCCTTTAGCCTGGCTCCACTGCCTCACAACTTTCTCAGCTTGACGCCATGGAAACCAAGGCCTTCAAGATCATTGGAATCTCCTGCATTGAAGCTGAGTCCATGAGCCGATCACTTTTGCATCACAGACAGGTCAGTGGTCTCTCTGTGTTCTACCATCCCCTTTCTGGTCTTGCATCCTCTGCTATTCTAGTGCTTTGTCTCCCACTCCCACCCCCAGATTTCTAAATGGGTGAACATGGTTCACCCTCAACCCCCTTTTAGTGAAACTCCCAAAAATCCAGAATCACTGTTCACCTCTACTCATTTGTTCCTCTTTTTTCCCACCTCTTCCCACCAAGTCTTCAAAACATCTGTGCACCACCATATTTGATCACCCCCCCTCCCCTATCCAAAACCATTATCTTTTCTACCCTTGTTAAACCACCCCTTTCGCCCCAAATTTCAAGTTTTTCTTTCCTGAGAACTTGCTTCGAAATCCATCTTGTCCACTCCATGCATTCTCCCCTACCGGCATCCTCCCCTCCCTACCCCTCATTCTTACCCACATCACTTTGTCTGTCTCCATCTGTTTTGTCCCTCGTCCCTGCTGTCGGCATTCACCCTCTCTTTCTGCTGTTCCTTGTTCCAGCTCTTCCACATGCCTTGACCCTCTATACAATCCTCCTACCCCCCTCCCCCCCAAAACCCCACGCATCCTCAAATTTATCTCACTGAAAATACAATCGAAAACCCTCTTGGCTCAGACGCTGTACTATCTGCTTACTCACCTTATCTACTACCCCTGCAGACTCTTCTCCATGGTCACACCTTCCAACGTTATATGTCATCCAAATTTTCATCATTCTTACCCATCGCCAGTAATTTCCGTTTCCTCTCTGCTACGTATCTTACCTCTAAATCTCATGTCATTCATGTGTTATTCCACGCCACACGTCTCTCTTCACACATCTTGCCTCACATGTGCCCCTTTTTCAATGCTCCCACCTCCCATGCACTCTCACTCTTCACCGCATGCACACTGAATACTTTCACACCATTTCAATTTCAGTTGTGATGTTAAACTTTGAATCAATAGAGTACTAAACTGAACTCACAAAATGGTGAATTTGGAGTCAACACAGCAACACAGCACTTCAATCAAACTTCAATAATATATCATATACGTACAACAGCATGTTATAGCACAATATTGTACTGATTGGTGCACATTCCGAGATACAGTACAACAATATTACAGCATTGGTTACTATAGCATAGTGTATATTTATACAGACCAGTATTTATATCTTTAGATGACGTGACCTCGTACCCGTTTATGATGATTTTGACACGACATGTAACTCGGAATGAATTTTGATAAAACATCCATTTTTTAATGAATTTCTTCATGAGATGTTAAATGCTTTCAATGAAACTTGAAACAAGTCAAATTTATCGAAGTTAATTAAAATATTTTAAATAATCAATGAAACTTATTAACATCCACCATCTTCGAAGATGGATGGAGGTTACTGTTTTCACCCCTTTCTGTTTGTTTGTTTGTTTGTTTGTGAACAGTATTACGGAAAAAGTCCTCAACGGATTTCGACGAAACTTGGTGGGGGGGTTAGGTATGGTCCAAGGATCATGCCATTAGATTTTGGACTTGGTCCCCTCCCCCCCAAAAAAAAATTTAGAGAAAAATTTTTTTTTTTGGCATTTCTACATGTTTTAAGTGATTTCCAACTCCCCCACCCCCACCCCAAAAAAAATGTCGGAGAAAAGAACTATAACTGTCAGCACTGTTGACATTTAATGAATAAGATATAAGGTTCACTTGAGTGACCCAGCAGTATTGGCGGCGGAGGTTTTGCACTCTCCCGAGTGCTCCCCCTCTTGTTTTGTGTATGTATTAAAAATAATCAATTGAAGTTAATTTGTTTACATGTTAGAAATGATCAATTGAAGTCATTTTATGCATTAAAATGAGAAATTGAAGTTATTTGTGGATTAGAAATGATCAATTGACGGTATTTTGTGTTTCGGCAGAATAACTTCAATTGATGTGGAACGGATTACGATATATAGCGCCACCTGGTGGCAACCAGTATTACAAATAATCTTGTATAAAGGTTTAAACACTGGCTCTTGATGCCCCACTGAGTGTGACTGGTGAGGCCAGGATTGCATTTGGCCCCAAGTGCCATCTGCCACATGGACACATTGTGTTACATCCACCAATCACAACCAGGAAGCACCTTGCAGATCAATCTTTTTCACAAGAGGAAAGGTGAGATGTTTAAACCGATTCATTATTTGTTGTTTTATACAGAACCAAGTCACGACACGATGAATAATTATTGTATTTTTTTTTCCTGACAGGCTGTCCCCAAGAACAAAGTTGATAGCTGAAATTGAAAATGAAGCCAATGGATATCATGAAGAATGGCAGAATATTGTTATGGATTTCAGAATCGGATCCGACTAATGCATACAAACATTTAGATCCTCAGACAGTTATTTCCATGAATGCATGTTCAGGATAGACCCATCCCCACGTCTGGTGGGATTCTAACTTTGATGCGTTGGAGAAGGGTATAGAACAGATTCCCTTTCTTAAGGCCCGGTCACACCTTGACGTTTTAGCCAACGTATGCCGATTTTTGAATTTTTTTTCTAAAACGCTGGCACACGTTGAATACGTTATGGGTAAGTTTTGATAACATTGAGAGCACGCTGGCATACGTCGTAGTACGTTGCCATACGTCGTTGTACGTTGGCTTTAAACGTTGTACTTTTCGGTTGTCCTCAAATTTTTTCATGCTTGAAATTTCACGACGTATGCCGGCGTATGACTCACACGTTCCGCTACGCTGGCCACAAGTTGTAGGCACGGTCTGCGATCGTTGACAGACGTCAACACATGCTAATTGTAAGTTAATCATAAGTTGAGACACGCCGAGGTAATGTTTAGCGTACCCGAAACTTATTTCTAACCTATGATTAACCTGTTGTTGGCACGTTACGCGATCGTTGCCACACGTCGACAGACGCTGCTTTTAAGTTACTCATAGGCTGAAAGACGTCGGTATAATGGATCGTCCTTGCGTCAGCGTCCACGGCCACGGCCAGGACACTTATTTGCAGCATTCTTCAAACTTTTCTTCGGCATGACGAGGATGTTCACACTTCGATGTCTAGCTTGGCTATGATTCCAATTGTCCATCGGCAGCGTCTATTTAAAATAGTCGAGTTTGAGCGTTTTAACACGTTCAGAAGAAACGCTTCAAATTTCCAAACCCCAGCGTCAAAAAAACAAAAAACAAAAAAAAAACAAAGGCGAGTGACAGCAATTTAAATCGTTCATTGTAAACAATGAAAATGGCTGAGTGGTACCGTTTAAAAGTCGGTGAGTGTAAAAAAAATCCAATTGTTGAGCGCAAGCGTCTACTTTCAATAGTGGAGATGCAGCCATTTAAATCGTTGAGTGGCAGCCTATGAACCTACCCGTGGACACTCGGACGCAAGGACGATCCATCATAACCCACACCCTCACCCCCACACCCACCTACTACTGCCAACATGAACAAACTACTACTAATACTAATACTAATACTAATACTGATACTGATACTGTTACTGCTGACATGGACATCGACTCAAAAAGGAACTCGAAAACACTGTTGGGTTCCCCTTTTATGAGCAGCATTTTTATATACCAATTCCCAAAACCGCTGGGAACACGTCTTTATATGGCAGTTGTAAGCTAGAAACACATTTTTTTTTTTTGTCGACCGGAAGACGTCATTGGAATACGTCTACATACGTCGATGTGTGTTGGGACTACGTAAAGAATTGGTTCAAAGCACGTCAAACATCAGTTAGAAATAAGTTTCGCGTAAAAAAGACATTACCGCGACGTGTTTTGACTTATGAGTAGCTTATAAGTAGCCTTTGTGGACGTGTGTAAGCGTCCACATATCGTGTGTAAAACTTATCCCCATCGCATGCGGAACGTGTGTCATACGCCGAGTACGTCGTAAAATTTTGAACATGTTCAAAATTTCTTGACGTACTCTACTTACTACGACTTATGATAGCGTATTTAGCGTTCTACTCGCGCATACCAAACTTACCCATACCGTATTCGACGTGCCCCAACGTTTTAGACACACTTTTTGTTACGTCGGCATACGCTGGCAAGATCGCCAAGGTGTGACCGCGATGTTGACACTTCCATTTCTACGGCAGTTATGATTTGAATCGTTGTGCGTCAGCCTTTTAATAGGCTACGTCACGACATCGTCGGCGATGCGTGCAACGCGCTATGCCTAAGTTAGACTATCGTTGGGCATCGGTTGTGTAGGCCGACAACAGGTTCAGCATTCGTTGGTATAAGTTATCTATAACACAACGAAACGTTCTGTGTAGTTACCAATGCGTTATACATAAGACCAAGTCGCTATGAATACGTCCGAATCTTTAAAAAAAAACATCAAAAGTTCAACGTAAGCCAGCGTTTTACATAAATTTTAACACGTTGCCATCGCTGGCTAAAACGACAAGGTGTGACCGGGCCTTTATGGGATGGCCATTTTCTCTTTACGACTCATTCATGCACACGAGATAGCCGTTAGCCCAACGGAGGCTCGTCTACCCACTTTCCATAAGGACACATTGGCTTGGAGGTGGAGGATTGATTTACACTTTGGACTTACAGGATATTTGATTAAGCACACCGCGGGCTTTTCCTGAGCAGTTATTCTGACGGTCAAATACGGCTGTGGATCATTTACCTCACCCACCTACCTATCTTTCATTAACATTCGACACCCACCTCTTTAACCGACGTTGACGTCCACCTTTTTCCATCGACGTTCGACACCCACCTCTTTAACCGACGTTGACGTCCACCTTTTTCCATCGACGTTCGACACCCACCTCTTTCACCGACGTTGACGTCCACCTTTTTCCATCGACGTTCGACACCCACCTCTTTCACCGACGTTGACGTCCACCTTTTTCCATCGACATTCGACGCCCACCTCTTTCATCAACGTTGACGTCCACCTTTTTCCACCGATGTTTGATGCCCCGTTTGGCAGTTCTATGGATGCTGGCTGGCTCTTGTTCGTGTCGGGCTGAACAAGGAAGACATGACCCTAACTGCTGAAATCTATCTATCTGGGTTCTTCCTGACATCTTTGTTCCATTCACATTTCTTTCAAAAAAATTTTGAATTGTTATCTTGATAATTTTCCACAATTTTCTATATTCATTCTAATTCTTGCTTTTTCTTCTCTTTTATCTTTTCCTCTCTATTCCTCTCTTTCTTTATCTATCTCTCGAAGGAGAAGTGAATTCTTGCAGAATTTTTTTCTGTCAGGCTCACTTGGCTCTGCCTGAATGGGTTTGAGGGTAGTGGAGTCGCGGCTGAAACCCGAATCCTATCTAGGTTACTCCTGATTCCATTATTCCTCTTTACTTCTTTGGGATCGTTTCATTTGTTTGTTTGTTTGTTTGTCACTCTCCTCCTCCTCCAGTTCTGGGCTGATTACATCCAGACTTGCAACAGAGGATCAGCATGACTCCAATTAATGTATAGGGGTGTTTTTATCTTTACCGGTGGCCTTGGGGGATGGGGGCGAGGGGGAGGGTAGTTGGGGTGAGGGTGAGGGGACGCAAATTCGATATAAATATGTATCGTGTAACGCCACCTCCAGGTGACAAAGGGTATTACAAGTCTCCTCCATTTACAGTGCAGTATTCCTTGTCCCTCCATTTTTGAGTACAGTGAGGTGTTTTGAATCATCAGAAGTAGGTATGTTTTTTGCTTTATAAATGTAACCCAGGTTTTTTTTTTGGTCTGTACAGAGCTGTTAGTTGCCCATACACGACCTAAATGAAGGTATGTGTCAGAAGAACGTGCTGCGTGCTTGAAAGAAGATTGCCCGTAGGGTGGGTACTCTGCTCATATTTATAATGTCGTGTCCTCCCATATTGTTCCGTATACAGTATTTTTTCGGGCAAATACACCCGTCGCTTCGCTGAAGGGAATATTAAGGTTGGGGGGGGGAGGGAAGGAGAAGGGAGATAAATGAGAGAGAGAGAAAGAGAGAGAGAGAGAGAGAGAGAGAGAGAGAGAGAGAGAGAGAGAGAGAGAGAGAGAGAGAGAGAGAGAGAGAGAGAGAGAGAGAGATAAAGAGAAATAGAGGGAGGAGTAGGACAGGGAGGGTGTGGGAGAGAGAGGGGAGAGGAAGTGGGAGGGAGGGGTGGAGAGAGGGAGAAAGAGGGTGAGAGTGGGGGAAAGAGAGAGAGAGGATGAAAGGGGAAGAGGTGGCAGCAGGAGGAAAGAGAAAGACAGGTGGGAGAGAGCAAATAAGACCAACGCTGACCTTGCCGTGGACTTTAACCCCCCGGGGATCTTTGACTGGTCGAGGGTTAAATGTGACCATCACCGCCGCGCCTCAACACAGAGCACCGTTTCCTGTGTGTTTTGTATTTTACGGCGATGGCCCCGCTTCACACAGGGGCGACAAAGGTTTCATTGGCTTGTATTGTCCTCCTGAACCAGATATTATGGACAACTGACTGAAGTACAACACAAGTGACTGTTCTTAGTGTTTTTTGTCATCTTTGTCTACTTCTAGATTCCTGTCCTGCCTTTCTTCTTCTCCTTCCTGTCCTCATATATTTTTTGATTGTTAATTCTATCTTCTAGCTTCTTCCTCTTATTCTCTTGATTTCTCTTTCCTTTTTCTGCCTTTCTTCCCCTTCCTCTTTCTGCCTTCTTCAGCACTGAAGATTTCACATCTCAATTTGGATTGATGACTGTCAACAATGAACATTGCATTGGACAAGGTTCAGGAGGAGAATTTATTTGGGGCAGTCAAACCATGCCACTTTTGCAGCAGATGCCTGAAGCTTCTCCGATCCATTTCATTGCATCACAATGCCTGGAAATAATTGACATTGAGCCAATTGCAACTATTGCGTCAGAAGCATAATCCAAGTCTGGATTGGAGGAGAATGCAGACCTTTCTTTTTCTCTCCAGGGCTAGTTCCTGGATGCAGCCATTCCTGTTACGTTTGCCTCTTGTCTTCTTTCTTGCTATCGAGTTTCAGCTGCTCTGTATGCATCTATTGTCGTAGTGTTTCCTCTCATCTTCATTCTTGCTCTTGAAGAGTTTCAGCTGCTCTGGATGCAGCCATTGCTGCTGCGTTTGCTGCTTGTCTTGCTTCTTGCTGTTGAGGAGTTCAGGCTGCACTGGATGCAGCTTTTGCAAGTCGTGTTTTTTCGTCAAGTTTACTTCTTGTACATTTTCTTCTTTTGGTATGAGCCATCTTCCTGCAAAATAAAGGAGCAAGAGAGGGGTGGGGGACGGGAGAGCGAGAAAGGGGGTGGAAAGCGACGCCTTACCACACGTCGCTATACATGATGGGAGGGAGGGGGTAGGAGGAGGGATATGGGAGATGGGAGAGGGGGGGAGGAAGAGAGAGAGAGGGTGAGAGGGTGGGAGGGGAGAGGAACAAAGGAGGGGAGGGGAGAGCGACAAAGGGAGGAGGAGAGCGACGCCTCACCACACGTCGCTCCGCACTCCTGGAGGGAGGGGTAGGAGAAGGGAGGTGGGGATGAGAGAGAGTGAGAGACAGAGAGGTGGGGGTAGGGGAGTGTTCACAAAGAGAATATGTTATGCTTTATGAATAACACACACACACACACACACACACACACACACACGCTTTGCCGATTTTGGCAACTTTTAGGTAAAAAGCATCTGTGCTGATTGGAGTCAGTGTGATGACCGAGTACAGTACATGCTGTATACAACCTAAAAACCTTGAGTCACTTTTACCCTTGTTTTGGACAAATTTCAATTTTTTATTTATATTTTTTTTTAACCAACGTTGCATTATAGACGTTTCAAAGAGAAGTGTATGAACATTATTCTTTATAAATAGCTGCCAATTGTTGTGATGGGTGACAAAATTTGGTTCTGTAATTCTGAAAACAGGTTAAGATGGGAAAAGGCAGGGAAATAGGGTATTATCAAATATATTTAACTTTGAAACTCATGGACAAACCACATAACCTTTCCAAAGCACATCCGATTCATATGAAATCACCAATTGCTTTAGAAACAGCTGTGAGGATAAAGGAAAACGCGATCAAGTGCTTGGAATGCTGCTGAGATTAAAAGTTAAAACCTCATGCCCCCGTAAACCTGTACCTCCACCGTCGCCGGACCAAGGTAATGTGTTACCTGAGCAGTAATTCTTGATGTCATACATTACAGGCATACTCGACTTCATTAAAGCATCAGTTAAATTTATTTTTTCAAATTTAAAGTTAATGGTTGGTTTCCCGCTAACATTGGAAAATCACAAGGTGAGTCGCCTCCACTCCTGCATGGCAAATGCGACCTGTCCCAAATTCCGCATGCATTCTAATGGATAACAAACGAAAAAGAGACCCACAAAGGCTGACCTTTTTTTTTTATAATATTGTCGAGGCTCGTATGAGAGATAACACTCAACGCACAAGAAGGGGGCAGGAGACAAGAGGAGTGGGAAAGGGAAGGACAAAACAGTGAGGAACAGAGAAATTAGATCTGTGGAAGAGAGAGGGATGGGGCGGGGAACACGGAATGTACAAGATGGACACCACAGGGACTTTCAGGACCTTACACGACTGGGAACTTTCGGCAAGGAAGGCAGGGAATTTGAAAGGGGTGGGTTTGGGGTGGATTAACAGGGGTAGAAAAGATCATGGTTTTGGACGGGGGAAGACAAGAGGGGGGTGGTGAACAAGTGTTTGGAAGACGTGGAGGGAAGAATGGGATTGAAGAGAGTGTGGGAGTATATTCGAAAGGCGGGGAAAAAAGAGGAATGAAAGAGTGAAGGTGAGCAGTGATTCGTGATTTTGGTAGTTTTACCAGATGTGGGGTTGCTCGTGGACCCTGAGCACCCTGCAGAAATATGGTGGGGGACATATTGCAGACACAGCGGGGGGGGGGGGCAAGACCAGAGAGACAGAAGGACCACCGACCTGGCTGCAGTGAGACAGTGAGAGGCCCAAAGACTCAGCCTCATCGTGGGAGACACCAATGATCTTGAATGCCTTGGTTTCCACAGAGTGAAGCCGAGAAAGGTGAGAGGCAGGAGCACCATCTCAGACGCGAGAGCAGTACTCCATCAAGCTGTGGACGAAAGCTTTGTATGTGGTCAGGAGCTCAAGTGGGCCAAGGAAGGACTTTGCACGACAGAGGATGCCCAGTCAGCAACTGGCTTTGGAGGCCAGGTTGGAAATGTAGCTTTCCCAAGAAAGATCATGGCAGATAGTGAGACGCAGAAGCATGAATGAAAGGACTTCTTCCAGAGGATTGTTGAGAAAGTAGATGAGGGGGGGGGGTTCCAAATGGTCCTTTCGGAGAGACATAGTGAGAGTGTGAGATTTCTGCGGATTGAAAGACATGTTCCACGTGTTGGACCAGTTTATGATTTTATCCAGATCTGCAGAGAGCGAAGAAGCTGCGGCTTGCCGGTCTGTGTAATGACAGATGGGTACGACAGAGGGTGGAGTCAACAGCAAAGAGATAAAGAGGATTTTCCAGAGTCAGAGATCATTGATGAAAACCAGAACAAGAACAGGACCCAGAACGCTCCCTTGATGAGCTCCAGCCTGGACAGGAAGAGGGGATGAAAGAACTCCTCTTAGGGCCACACAATGGCTGTGACAGGAGAGGAAGTCTGTGAACCATGAGTGGAGATTGCCTTGGATACCATAGGAAAAGAGTTTAGTGAGCAGGGTAGGGTGCCAGACCATGTCAAAAGCATGCGATACGTCCAGGGATATGGTTCTGATTTCATTTCTGACACAAAGGATCTCCATCCATTGTTGGGAGAGCAGAAGCAGCATATCCTGGGTGGAGTGACCTGGTCTGAAACCAAATTGATGATCGGAAATCAAGCCATTGGAGAAGAGGAAGGATTTCATGTCTGAAGCAATGATCGATTCCATAACCTTGCTGATGATTGGGAGAAGGCTGATTGGTCTGTAGTTACAGGGATCTGTTTTTGGACCTTCGTTATGCAGAACGGTAATGTTTGCTGATTTTCAAGCAGATGGCAGATGACCTTGAGCAAATGAGAGGGTGAATAGAACAGAGAGAGGGTGAGCAAGAGCAGAAGAGCAGGTTTTCGGACATGGAGGCTGATGCCGTCTGGACCGGTTGCAGAATCTGAATCGAGGTTTGACAGCAAGCTCTCCACCTTGTCAGAAGAAAAGGAAACAGAGACCAGGGACAACTGGTTGCGACTGGGTAAGGTGGGTTCAGAAAGCGATGGGTTTCGGACACAAGATTTAGATGCAAACACGGAGTTTAGGCAAACACAAGAACCTTTTCACTTGCAGTGTCAGCAGTGTGGCCATTTAAGGTAAGGGAGGGGATGGAAGGGAAACATACACCAAAAACAGATTTGATTAGACGTAACAAGGATTTGGAGGAGGGAGAGAGGTTTGAGAGTTCAGACTTGAGATTGGAAGGATATTGTTTTCTGGCTCTCCTGAGGGCCCTGTCACACCTTGACGTTTTAAGGCCCGGTCACACCTTGACGTTTTAGCCAGCGATGGCAACGTATTAAAATGTATCTAAAACGCTGGCTTACGTTGAACTTTTGATGTTTTTTTTTTAAAGATTCGGACGTATTCATAGCGACTTGGTCTTATGTATAACGCATTGGTAACGGACACAGAATGTTTCGTTGTGTTATAGATAACTTATACCAACGAATGCTGAACCTGTTGTCGGCCTACACAACCGATGCCCAACGATAGTCTAACTTAGGCATAGCGTGTTGCACGCATCGCCGACGATGTCGTGACGTAGCCTATTAAAAGGCTGACGCACAACGATTCGAATCATAACTGCCGTAGGAATGGAAGTGTCAACATCGCGGTCACACCTTGGCGATCTTGCCAGCGTATGCCGAACTAAGAAAAATGTGTCCAAAACGTTGGGGCACGTCAAATACGGTATGAGTAAGTTTGGTATACGTGAGTAGAACGCTAAAGTACGCTATCATACGTCGTAGTAAGTAGAGTACGTCAAGAAATTTTAAACATGTTCAAAATTTTACGACGTACTCGGCGTATGACACACGTTCCGCATGCGATGGGGATAAGTTTTACACACGATATGTGGACGCTTACACACGTCCACAAAGGCTACTTATAAGCTACTCATAAGTCGAAACACGTCGCGGTAATGTCTTTTTTACGCGAAACTTATTTCTAACTTATGTTTGACGTGCTTTGAACCAATTCTTTACGTAGTCCCAACACATCGACGTATGTAGACGTATTCCAATGACGTCTTCCGGTCGACAAAAAAAAATAAATTAACGTGTTTCTAGCTTACAACTGCCATATAAAGACGTGTTCCCAGCGGTTTTGGGAATTGGTATATAAAAATGCTGCTCATAAAAGGGGAACCCAACAGTGTTTTCGAGTCCTTTTTGAGTCGATGTCCATGTCAGCAGTAACAGTATCAGTATCAGTATCAGTTTTAGTATTCGTAGTAGTTTGTTCATGTTGGCAGTAGTAGGTGAGTGTGAGGGGGAGGGTGTGGGTTATGATGGATCGTCCTTGCGTTTAACGATTTAAATGATAAACTCAACGATTTAAATGGCTGCATCTCCACTATTGAAAGTAGACGCTTGCGCTCAACAATTGGATTTTTTTTACACTCAACGACTTTTAAACGGTACCACTCAGCTATTTTCATTGTTTACAATGAACGATTTAAATTGCTGTCACTCGCCTTTGTTTTTTGACGCTGGGGTTTTGAAATTTGAAACGTTTCTTCTTAACGTGTTGAAACGCTCAAACTCGACTATTTTAAATAGACGCTGCTGATGGACAATTGGAATCATAGCCAAGCTAGACATCGAAGTGTGAACATCCTCGTCATGCCGAAGAAAAGTTTGAAGAATGCTGCAAATAAGTGTCCTGGCCGTGGCCGTGGACGCTGACGCAAGGACGATCCATTATACTGACGTCTTTCAGCCTATGAGTAACTTAAAAGTAACGTCTGTCGATGTGTGGCAACGATCGCGTAACGAGCCAACAACACGTTAATCATAGGTTAGAAATAAGTTTCGGGTACGCTAAACATTACCTCGGCGTGTCTCAACTTATGATTAACTTACAATTAGCATGTGTTGACGTCTGTCAACGATCGCAGACCGTGCATACAACTTGTGGCCAGCGTAGCGGAACATGTGAGTCATACGCCGGCATACGTCGTGAAATTTCAAGCATGAAAAAATTTGAGGACAACCAAAAAGTACAACGTTTAAAGCCAACGTACAACGACGTATGGCAGTGTTTTTCAGCGTGCTCTCAATCTTATCAAAACTTACCCATAACGTATTCAACGTGTGTCAGCGTTTTAGAAAAAAAATTCAAAAATCGGCATACGTTGGCTAAAACGTCAAGGTGTGACCGGGCCTTTAGCCAACAATGGCAACGTATAAAAATGTATGTAAAACGTTGGCGTACGCTGAAATTTTGATTTTTTTTTTTTTTTAAGTTTTGGACGTATTCATAACGAGTTGGACATATGCATAACGTATAAGTAACATACACAGAACGTTTTAAATATAGATAACTTAGACACAAATAGATAACTTAGACCAACGAATGATTAGCGTGTTGTCGGCGTTCACAACCTATGCCCAACGATAGTCGAACGTATGCATAGCGCTGCACGTATCGCCGACGATCACGTGGCGTAGCCTATTAAAAAGCTGCCGCTCGCCGATATAAATCATAACCGCCTGAGAATTGGAAGTGTCAACATCGCAGTCACACCTTGAGTATTTAATTTAGCCAGCGTATGCCGACCTCTGAAAAATTTGTCAAAAACGCTGGCACACGTCGAATACGTTATGGGTAAGTTGTGTATACGTTAACAGCACGCTGAAAAACACTGCCATACGTCGTAATACGCCTTGTACGTCGTGAAATTTCAAGCATGCTAAAAATTTTACGACATACTCGCCGTATGGCTCACACGTTCCGCTACGCTGGGAATAAGTTCTAGGCACGATATGCAATCGTTGACACACGTCGACACACGTCGAGACAAGTTCCTTGTAAGTTACTCATAAGTCGAAACACGACGAGGTAATGTTTAGCATACCCGAAACTTATTTTCTCCGTCAAGGCACATTTTCTTTTTTTTCTCCTTGGCTCCGTGAAGGCACGTGACGAAATAACTGAAGTTGTTGTTGTTGTGTTTTTTATATATATATATATATATATATATATATATATATATATATATATATATATATATATATATATATATATATATATATATATATATATATATATATATATATATACATATACATATATTTTTAGTCTATCACGAATTTAAAAATATATGCGGACATTTGCTTTTAAGTTTCGACGTCGACGTGACAATATCCTCAAACAGAAAATATTCACAGAGGAGGAACGAAGAATAAGACGAGCAAACTGAAGAGGCAATCGGACGTGACGTAACAGCACGTGACGAAATATCGGAAGTTGGTGTTGCTTTTTTTTTTTTTCTTTTTTTTTTAAACGCTGCCAATACGCCATTATACGGAAGCTGTAAATTTGAAACACGTTCAGTAAGTTATGTGGTCGTCCGGAAGACGTCAATCAAATACGTCAATATGCGCTGGAGGTACGTTACACATAGGTTCAAAGCACGTTATTCAGGTTAGAAATAAGTTTTGGTTACGCTAAGCATTACCTCGACGTGTTTCGACTTATGAGTAACTTACAAGTAACGTGTGTCGACGTGTGTCAACGATCGCATAACGTGCCTCGACGTGTGTCAACAATCGTGTAACGTGCCTACAACACCTTACTCATAGGTTATAAATAAGTTTTGGGTACGCTAATCATTACCACGACGAGTTTCGACTTATGAGTAACTTACAAGTAACGTGTGTCGACATGTGTCAACGATCGCATAACGTGCCGACAACTTATTCCCAGCGTATGTGGAACGTGTGAGCCATACGCCGGCATACGTCGTAAAATTTCAAGCATGCTAAAATTTGCGGACAACCGCAAAGTACAATGATAAAAGCCAACGTACAACGACGTATGGCAGTGTTTTTCAGCGTGCACCTAACGTACACATAAGGTTCCCATCACGTATTCGACGTGTGCCAGCGTTTTAGACAAATTTTTCATAAATCGGCATACGCTGGCTAAATCGTCAAGGTGTGACAGCCCCTTCAGGGTAGGCACACACTTGTTCCGAGCTTTATGGAAGTAACTGAGATTACTCTCAGTTGGGTTTCCTTTCCTTGAGGCAAAGGCAAGTTGTTTCAGGACAACTGCCTCGCCACAAGCTTCATTGAACCATGGGTGGGAGGTAGAATAGGACCCACTGCAGACGAGAGGGGATCAATCTGTGCAAGAGAGAGAGAGCAAGTTTCTTTGAAAGAATTCCAGGGATGAGTTGATGTTGGAGAAAGTAGCGATGGGAGATCAGTCTAGAAATTTGATGGCTGCTTGAAGACCCTGCCAGTCGGCCTGAGTGAAATGCCAGACTCGACGGTGCTGAGATCGTTCTCCAATAACAGCCAGAGAGATGTCTACTTTGACAAGCACGTGGTCAGAAGAACCGATTGAAGTGGAGGAAGAGCAGCAGATATTTTCAGGGAAATTTATCAAAATCAGAATCCGAAGAGATGGAGTACCGTTGGTTGAGATCCGGGTCGGGAAGTTGACCAATTGAGTCGGTCCCAATGAGTCGCAGAAGTCTTTTGCCGAAGTGCCATGGTAGGTGAGAGAGGGACCCACACCCAGCCAACTGGCATGATGACAATTGAAGTCACCACATATGAAACAGAGAGAGTTCGGCTGAGACGATAGAAGTTGGTCCATGTTTTCGAAGAGTGAGGTGTAGATGGAGTCATCACTGTTTGGTGGACAGTGAAACAGACATATAAAGATGAGGTGGGAGTGGATGGGAAGTCGTAGCCAGAGGTAATCCTGGGGGTGTGGGGGAGTGAGGGCAGTGCATGGAGAGTGAGAAATGGAGTCTTTGATGAAGAGAGTAACTCCTCCACTAGGATGAGGCTCAGGTCTGTCATTCCGGAGGAGGAAGTAACCAGGGAGAAATACTAGGGAGTCAGAGACATCTTGAAGGAGGAATGTTTCTGTTTGGCAAACCAGACCTAATCTGCCTGTGGCAACCTGTATGGAAAGATCTCTGAGGTTTGAGGATCACACTGTGAAGGAAGAGGGAGAGGATGAGGCTTTGGGTGCAAGGGAGGGGAGGGTGGGGAAGGGTAGGACAAAGAAGGAGGTGGGGAGGCAAGGAGAGTTGTTGAAAGAGTGTGGGGGATTGCAGAAGAGCAAGGGGACAAGGCCAGATGAGGAGAAGAAAATAATCTGTGGTGCTGGGTTGAGGTACAGTGGGGAGTAATGAGAGGGGGCAGAAGGAAAGGATTTGAGAAGGTGGAGTGATGAAGTGGAGGAGAGAGGGCAGGGGAAGGAGGCAGCCCGATGGAAGTGAAGCAAGGGGGAAACTTTGAGAAGGGGAAGTGAGGGGTTGATTGGAGGGAGAAGTGTGGGAGTTGAGGCAGAAGGGTGAGAACCTTTAAATATCGTTCTTTAATTATGTAATTCAAGTAACAAATTAACAAAATTCAATTCAAAAATATATCGTCACGGAGAACACAAAATGTCAGTCTATGTTTTTCACAGCTCGAACCAACATCGTGGATCGTCGAACACGAGGTCGCAGGATGTCACTTGTTTGTATATTTTTTGTAAACACAAAAAAAACTCGACCTTTTTTTTTTTGGGGGGGGGAGTGTGGGTATGCATCAATCTGTTGTACATCCTAGCAAAGTGATCAATGATGGCATTCTCTGACACGTCGTTGCTGCCTGTAGGTAATGCTTGTTCAATGTTCATGTGTCTGACGATGAATCAAGTCGGATTTCAATCATTACGTGGCCGATTGTAGGCAAGGGGTGAAAATAGATTTGCGGCACGTGCCCCATGGGACAGTGCCCAGCATTGACTCTGATCCCAGGGAAAATATGTTTCAAATGGAAATGTTAAAAGGAAGACCAAAAGGACCGAGAAGGATCGACATTCAGGGAGGGGTATCTGACGACACTTCACCTGATATCAGTTGTAGATTTATGGATATTAGAAAGCACGAGTAAAATTAAGAGGACATCTGTAAATAATAGTCAGATAAATGTGTTTTATGGAATTGAACAATGACTCAGGTGGTAACACCAGCAAGGACAATCCAAGAGAGAAATCTCCACCACTGAAGATTATTTGATAGTTTACAAATTGTTTAAAATGTTTCTAAAATGTGGTTTCTTACCTGGATAGTTGTTGCACTTTCACGTTTCTTTTCCAGATCATTCACGGCTCGGTATCCTCGAACCTGCTTCAATGATGACGAGTGCTTCTTCCTTGGCAGGGAAAAACAGAAAGTTACTCTTCACCCCACTTCTCTCAAGCCTGTGGGAAGACACCACATCATCATAACGTGGAAATGTATTCTTGGTGGTTTTCGACGTCAAACCATGTGGGGGCACTGCCCTCATCATAATCCACTCGGATTCAAATAACTCCACCCACCTGTATCAGTGGAACTTCAGAGCTGAGTCTCGATCGTATTTGGGACTGAAACACGGACTGCAAGAGCTCGGTCTATTGGAATGTACCTGATCGCTCCGAGATCTTGATCACGAGGAATCCACATGATTTGTCACGTTGTAATCTGCTGGTTCATCTTGCAAAGTAATGTTGTCGTTTTCATCGGGGGTTTTCTTATATATATATATATAAAATATCTTATATATATATATATATACAATTCCAATATATGTATATATATATATCCAATATATATATATATATATATATATATATATATATATATTGGATATATATATATATTGGATATATATATATATTGGATATATATATATATTGGATATATATATATATATTGGATATATATATATATTGGATATATATATTGGATATATATATATATATATATATATATATATATATTGGATATATATATATATATATATATATATATATATATATATATATATATATATATATATATATATATATATATCCAATATATATATATATATATTGGATATATATATATATATATATTGGATATATATATATATATATATTGGATATATATATATATATATATATTGGATATATATATATATTGGATATATATATATATATATATATATATATATATATATATATATATATATATATATATATATATATATATATATATATATATATATATATATATATATATATATATATATATATATATATATATATATATATATATATATATATATATATATATATATATATATATATATATATATATATATATATATATATATATATATATATATATTGGATATATATATATATATATATATATATATATATATATATATTGGATATATATATATATATATATATATATATATATATATATATATATATATATATATATATATATATATATATATATATATATATATATATATATATATATATATATATATATGGATATATATATATATATATATATATATATATTGGATATATATATTGGATATATATATATATATATATATATATATATATATATATATTGGATATATATATTGGATATATATATATATATATATATATATATTTATATATATATTGGATATATATATATATATATATATATATATATATTTATATATTTATATATATATCCAATATATATATATATATATATATATATATATATCAATATATATATATATATATATATATATATATATATATATCCTATATATATATATATATATATATCCTATATATATATATATATCCAATATATATATATATATCCAATATATATATATATATATATATATATATATATATATATATATATATATATATATATTGTTGCGAATTCGCACCCGCCGGCATGCGAACGGCCACGTAACTCGAATCGCAGCACGTCGCCCACCGGACAGACAATTCTGTCGTGACCCTCTCGGACTAACACCGGGAGCTAGTCATGGGTGGGCCTTTCGGCCTCACCACAATCGTGCTAACCGGCCCCCCGCGTGGGATAGGGTTGTTCGCCAAACTCGACCTACCTAAGTACCCACGCGGAGGGTAGACCGGGCGATTCCACCTTGCCGCAGGTCGACTCCGGACACGGGCCACTTAAGCGACCCGTTCCGTACTATCGGGATAACCGAGCGGTGTTATCTTCGGCCTCGACGGTTCCGATTAATTATCGGGCGTATTAAGCCCACTACCAACCCTTTATGTGAAGCAAGATGGAGATTCAATTTAAGAAAAGACGAAGCGAAACGGGAAAACAGTTCAACATGATGCACATTTATTCCGCGGCACGCGGAGAGCACACATATACAATTAAACAGAATGCACCTACAGCAATTGCAACAAAAGAAACACAACAATGCAGATCTACAACCGACTACGAGTGCACACGGCAACACTTACACAGTTTTACTTTACAGACGGCGCCAACAACACATTTACTCAAAAGCAAAAGAAAAGGGCCACCCTCAAAGATAAGGGGGCAGACGGGGCCTGTGGGCCAATATTTGCGCGGGACCTGAAAGAGCGGTCAGATCCGCGAGACCGGGTGGATCTGACCCATGTCTTTGTGATGAGCCGCAAATGTGGCGGCGCCCTGACTTCGTGCTCCTTCGCGGGTTTCGTTGGCACTGCTTGGAGTGGGGTGGGAACGGGGCCCCCTTTTCGCACTATCTCAGTGCGGGGGGGAAAGGGGGGGGGAATTGTTGATGCTCTGGGGAAAGAGGATAGCTGGCTTGCTTGGGTCCCACGACGAGCGATTCCACCGCGAGCTCGTCGCCGACCGCAGTCTTCCTTGCCTCGGACCCAAGCTACTCGGTCTCTTCCCCCATTCTCCTCAGCCGACTGCAGCAAACTACCTGTATGCCCTCGCCTCCCGACTCCACTCCGCGCTCCAAGCTCCAGGCTTCCTCTCTCTGCAGCTCCCCGACAGACTCCGAACCCCGACAGAGTCCGAACCCCGACAGACTGCGAACCCCGACAGACTGCGAACCCCGACAGACTGCGAACCCCGACAGACTGCCCAAATTCGCCCCGTGCTCGGCGCTTTATAGGCCGGCAGGAGAACCCATATGCAAATTTCTGGATCAGAACGAGCTCGGAGGTGGAGCCACGCTCGCCCATTGGACGGAGGAAAAGGGGCGTGAGTCTCCCCTGATCCGAGAATTTGCATATCTCGATTCTACACCGACGCGCCTGGAGGCGGGGCCAAACCGCCCCGTGCTTGCTGATTGGACGGATCAGAAGTGGACGTGTAGCATTCCTGATCCAAATTCTCCTCGGAGAGGCTGCATTTTGCACTCACGGCTCGGCGCGCATCTTGCACGAGCCCAGGACAGTCCGATGCTCGGTGCTCACAAGTGGTGCGGGAATGGCCGCAGAAGGAGGAGAGGTGAAGGTGGTGGAGGGTTTAAGGTGGTGGTTTATGGCCATGGTGCCGTTCGGAATGGCGGTGATGCGATGTTTGCGGGAGCGAGTTGTGAAGGTAAAGATCGTGTCTGTTGGCGTTGTTGTTGTTGTGAAGCGGCGTTGTGATTGGTGGTTGTTGTGTGATGGCGGTTGAGATGTGGTTGGTTCAAAATAAAGATAGAACAGAAAAACGGCTATCTCAAAGGGTCGCAGCTCGAATGAATCACATTTATTCCCTCTAAACAACGGGTTTGGCGCTAACTACACATGTACTTACAGAGATATCTCACCTACGGGACTTGAATGGTGGTTTGCGAATTTCCACAACCGTAACAATATATATATATATATATATATATATATATATATATATATATATATATATATATATATATATATATATATATATATATATATATATATACACACACAGGGGGCTGTAAAAGTAGTGTCCAGTAATGAATTATGAATTATTAAATGAATCCTAGCACCACTAATATAATACTGGTAAAATCCTAATATAAACCTACTTTTGCAGCTATATATATATATATATATATATATATATATATATATATATATATATATATATATATGTATATATGTATATGTATATATGTATATGTATATATGTATATGTATATATGTATATGTATATATGTATATGTATATATGTATATGTATATATATATATATATATATATATATATATATATATATATATATATATATATATATATATCTTCTTTCAGCTGCTCCCGTTAGGGGTCGCCACAGCGGATCATCCGTATGATCCGCATAGTGATTTGGCTTAGTTTTTACGCCGGATGCCCTTCCTGACGCAGCCCTGGTCGCCTCTTACGACACAGGGATATGGTACACCTATTCTAACCGGGGCATACACCGGGCCCAGTACACTGGTACTCACTTCGCCGACCTCGGAAGGATGACAGGCTGAGTCAACCTCCTGGTGTGTATTAATTCAAGCGCCAAACGGGGCTTGAACTCAGGACCTTTTGGATCCCAAGCCGCTACCCTAACCACTACGCCAACACCAGGATATATATATATATATATATATATATATATATATATAAATATCATATCATATCATATCATATCATATCATATCATATCATATCATATCATATCATATCATATCATATCATATCATCTTGGCCCGATCTCTCAACGGTGAAGGAGAGGAGGAGATTGGGACCATACTCTGTGCAGAGCATTGGTGCTGCTGAAGCATTCTCCTTGGCGATTGGGCACAATCCTGGACGGGTCGCCACTCCGACACAGTATACCAGCGTGCTGGCACTCATTTTGCCGACCTCAGAAGGATGACAGGCCGAGTAAACCCCACATGGTATTAATTAAACAGCTGAGCGGAATTTGAACTCAGGACTCTTGGATCCAAAGCCCGCCACCCAAACCATTAAGATGTTGGGGGCGGGGGTGAGGGGGGGAGAGTGGATTTGCATCCATCTGTTGTAAATCTTAGCAAAGTGATCAATGATGGCATTCTCCAACATGTCATTCCTGCCTGTAAGTAATGCTTGTTCAATGTTCATGTGTCTGACGATGAATCAAGTCGGATTTCAATCATTACGTGGCCTTTCTTAGGCAAGGGATTAAATAGATTTGCGGCACGTGCCCCATGGGACAGTGCCCAGCATTGCCTCTGATCCCAGGGAAAATATGTTTCAAATGGAAATGTTAAAAGGAAGAACAAAAGGAGTGAGAAGGATCTACATTCAGGGAGAGCTATCTGACTACACTTCACCTGATATCAGTTATAGAATTATGGAAACCAATGCGTGGCCATACGTGCAAAGAAAAAAAAAATTCAAACCGCGTGCCAGAAACAACAACCACACAGGCTGTTCCTTCGCTCTCGCGTGCCCGTACGTGCAAAAATAAGTAAATAAATAAAAAAAAAACACTTTCAAACCACGTGCCAGAAACAACAACCACACAGGCCGTTCCTTCACTCTCGCGTGCCCGTAGGTGCGTGGCCGTACGTGCAAAAAAAAAACAAACTTTCAAACCACGTGCCAGAAACAACACCCACACAGGCCGTTCCTTCGCTCTTGCGTGCCCGTACGTGTGTGGCTGTACGTGCAAAAATAAGTAAATAAAAAAAAACTTTTAAACCACGTGCCAGAAACAACAACCACACAGGCCGTTCCTTCGCTCTCGCGTGCCCGTACCTACGTGGCCATACGTGGAAAAAAAAACTTTCAAACCGTGTCCCAGAAACAACAACCACACAGGCCGTTCTTTCGCCCTCGTGTGCCCGTACGTGCGTGGCCGTGCATGCGTGGCAAAATAATACTTTCAAACCGCGTGCCAGAAACAACAACCACACAGGCCGTTCCTTCGCTCTCGCGTGGTCGTACGTGCGTAGCCATATGTACAAAAAAAACCTTTCAAACAAATACACAGGCCGTTCCTTCGCTCTCGTAAACGACGACTGGATTGGGGCATTGTGTTTTTCTATAAATGCGCATAAGAAATCGAGAAATTATTCGAATACAGTGAAGTCATCACTATCCGGAAGTCTGTATGTTGTAACCCGTAATGGGGAACACGCTCTAACTTGGCCATAACTTGGGAACCACTTGTCCGATTAATTTCCAACCTTTTGAAAGGCAAACAAACAGAGATTGCTGGAATTATAGATAGAAGATAGATCCTGTGGGGGCAAAACACCAAGCAACGAGTCCTGTCATTGGTTTGGTAAATAAATGGCCATAACTTGGGAAACACTTGTCCGATTAATATCAAACCTTGAAAAGACATACACAGGTCCCCAGCAATATACCTGGCAAGTTTCAATTAGATCGGACCAGTGGTTGTCGAGAAACAGCGGTCACAGACACACAGACACACACACACACACACACACACACACACACACACACACACACACACACACACACACACACACACACACACACACACACACACACACACACACACACACACACACACACACACACACACACTGCTGGAATTATAGATAGATTACAAGGATATCTGTAAATAATGGTGAGGTGAATGTGTTTTATGGGATTGAACTGGAGGAATCATGAACAAGGATTCAGGAGGGAACACCAGTGAGGTCAATCCAAAATTTACGTCTTCATCACTGGAGATTATTTCATAGTTTATAGATTGTTAAAATGTTTGTAAAATGTGGTTTCTTACCTGGATGGTTGTTGCACTTGTGGATTGTTGTTGCACTTTGGCGCTTCTTTTTCAAATCGTTTCTCCCTCAGTGTCCTCTGTAACCTGGTTGGATGATGATGATTGCCCCTTCCTTGGCAGGAACCACCAGGAAATTACT
Organism: Eptatretus burgeri; assembly: GCF_056783735.1. Classification (NCBI taxonomy): domain Eukaryota; kingdom Metazoa; phylum Chordata; class Myxini; order Myxiniformes; family Myxinidae; genus Eptatretus; species Eptatretus burgeri. Next base: position 102,847,915 of record NC_140966.1, on the reverse strand, counting down.
CTTCACTCCACTTCTCTCAAGACCATGGGAAGGTCCACACAACATCACAACATGGAGATGTTTTCCTGGTTGATTTCAAACTCATATCACATGATGTGGTGCCACCACCATGACCCAATCAATGTCGAATAACATTCCGCATTTGTCGAATAACTTTCTGCACTCGGCTGAAGTTTTCAAGAGCTGAGTCTCGATCATATTCGGGACTTAAACATGGACTACGAGAGGTCGGACTGCTGGAATGTCCCTGATAGTTCCGAGAACTTGATTGACAGGAATTCACCTGAAAATTAACGATTTTGTTCTCATTGTGGGTTTTCTTCAGATGGTTCCTCGTTCTGTATCCATGAGAGTTTGTCTGCAGAGAAAAGGGCAGATTAAAATGATGGGAGAAGCTTCATTCAACCAATCACATTGGATAAGAATTTGGATTAACATCAGTTAATTGTTAAATTAATATATTTTGCAGCCATTCATAGCAGAGTTGAAGAATCAGGTGACAGGCATTGCGGATCTATTCCTCACAAATCTAAACTTCATACATGTGATCTGATTACAGGAGTTGTTTTCATTTATAAAAGTTGATCAATGATAAAGAAGAGCACAAACAAAACTAGAAGGGCACTCGCTGGACAGCATACCTCCACCATGTAATGCCTGATCCACGAGAACGTCTCTGGCTCAACACATTTTTCTGAGATCATGCTATATGTCATTTTGGCCTAATCTCTCAAGGGTGAAGAAATACATCAAAAATCAAATAATTCTCACATCCAGATCCAGATATGATCTTCACCAAAATCGAATCAACTCGTCGTGGTCACACACCCAACCTGTCCATCAAATTTCGTCTAAGTACATCTACAACTTTTTGAGATTTCATGCACACAGTCAAAAAGGGGTGAAAACATAACCTCCTTCAGCTTTGGTGGCGGAAGTGAATATGGGAAACTGGAACAGCATTCGTACCATAGTTAATTAAACATGTTACTATTATGGCCCATATACCCGAATCATACATGCACCCTATTATGTCACATACATTGTCATTATCCGAAGCTTTATTGATTATTGGAAGATTTAACATTAACCACTTTTGTGCACAATAAGGCTAAATTGCGTCAATGGAGGTGAATATGAAAAACAATTCAAACTACATTGTCCATGTCCAGTCGATCAAATGTATGAAGTTTCACTTTCGATCTGTTACACTGTTATGGAGAAGAAGGTTTTTTTTAAACGTTTAAATTTCAATGCAATATGGCCGCCAGACCACGTGAATGATGACGTCATAAATTTACTTCTTCACGTTCATCATCAGGAGGGTCGTAGATCAGATACATGAAGTTTCAGATTTTTCGAATAAGGATTTTGATTCACCAAATGATAGCTGGAATTCCACTTCATTATTATTACCCAAAATACCCCAAGGGATTTTATAACTTTTATATTTTGGTAAATATTGTTGAGGTTTTATAATGGTTAACACAGAGAACACATAACAAGGGGAGCAGAAGACGAGGGGTGGGCAAGAGAATTACAAAACAGTGGGGAACAGAGACATTCGGAGATCTGTGGATGGGAGTGAGAAGGGGCGAGGTACATGGGGAGAGATGGGGCGAGGTACATGGGGAGAGATGGGGCGAGGTACATGGGGAGAGATGGGGCGAGCTACAGGGGGGAGATGGGGCGAGGTACATGGGGAGAGATGGGGCGAGGTACATGGGGAGAGATGGGGCGCGGTGCATGGGGAGAGATGGGGCGAGGAACATGGGGAGAGATGCGGCGAGGAACATGGGGAGAGATGGGGCGAGGGACATGGGGAGAGATAGGGTGAGGTACATGGGGAGAGATGGGGCGAGGTACATGGGGTCAACAAGATGGTACTGCAGGGATTTTCAGGAAGGAAAGCAGGGAATTTGAAAGCAGTGGGTATGGGGTGGGGGTACACAAAAGCGGGGATAGAAAAGATCAAGGTTTTGGATGGGGAATGATATGAGATGAAGGTGAACAGCTGTTTTGAAGACTTGGAGGGAAGAGTGGGATTGAAGAGAGTGTGGGAGATTGTTCCAGATGTGGGGAAAAACAGAGGAATGAAAGAATGAAGGTGAGCAGTAATTCTTGATTTTGGCAGTTTCACCAGAATGGGGTTCTTGGTGGACCTTCGACACACTGTGCAAATATAGGGCGGAGTGGGGGGGGAGCAGGACAGGAGAGGAGAGGAGACGGTAGAAGACAGAAGGACCACTGAACTGCCTGTGGTGAGAGAACGACAGACCCAAAGACCCTAACAGCTTCATCACGGTGGATACCAAAGATCCGAAATGTCTTGGTTTCCACAGCGTGAAGCAGAATGAGCTGTGTGGCAGGAAGACCACCCCAAATGGAGAGCAGTACTCCATGAAGCTGTGGATGAAAGCTTTGTTTGTGGTCAGCAGCTCAGGTTTGCCAAAGGAGGACTTTGCATGATGGAGGATGCCCAGTCAGTGACTGGCTTTGGAGGCCAGGTTGGAAATGTGGCTTTCCCAGGAAAGATCATGATAGATAGTGAGGCCCAAACGCTTGAATGAAAGGACTTCTTCAAGGGGATAGTTGAGAAAGTAGATGGGTGGGGGTTCCAGACGGTCCTTTCGGAGAGACGAAGTGAGAGTGTGAGATTGTCATGAATGAAAGACATGTTCCAAGTGTTTGACCAGCTTGTGATTTTATCCAGATCTGCAGAGAGTGAAGAGGCTGCTGACTTCTGACCAGAGGGATGAGAGAGGCCATGGCAGAGGGTGGATTCATCAGCAAAGAGCTAAAAAGATTTTCCAGTGAATTGGAGAGATCATTGATGAAAACCAGAAAAAGCACAGGGCCCAGAACACTGCCTTGAGGAATTGCAGCCTGGAGAGGAAGAGGACATGAGAGAGAACCATTAAGAGCCACATATCGACTGTAACAGAAGGGGAAGTCTGTGAGCCTTGAGTGGAGATTGCCTTGGATACCATAAGAGGAGACTTTGGTGAGCAGTGCAGGATGACAGGCTGTATTGAAAGCTCGTGATATGTCTCTGGAGATGATTCTGATCTCATGTCTGCCATTAAAGGCCCGGTCACACCTTGACGTTTTAGCCAGCGATGGCAACGTATTAAAATGTATCTAAAACGCTGGCTTACGTTGAACTTTTGATGTTTTTTTTAGAAAGATTCGGACGTATTCATAGTGACTTGGTCTCATGTATAAGGCATTGGTAACGGGCACAGAACGTTTCGTTGTGTTATGGATAACTTATACCAACGAATGCTGAACCTGTTGTCGGCCTACACAACCGATGCCCAACGATAGTCTAACTTAGGCATAGCGCGTTGCACGCATCGCCGACGATGTCGTGACGTAGCCTATTATAAGGCTGACGCACAACGATTCGAATCATAACTGCCGTAGAAATGGAAGTGACAACATCGCGGTCACACCTTGGCGATCTTGCCAGCGTATGCCGACCTAAGAAAAATGTGTCTAAAACGTTGGGGCGCGTCAAATACGGTATGAGTAAGTTTGGTATACGTGAGTAGAACGCTAAAGTACTCTATCATACGTCGTAGTAAGTAGAGTACGTCAAGAAATTTTAAACATGTTCAAAATTTTACGACGTACTCGGCGTATGACACACGTTCTGCATGCGATGGGGATAAGTTTAACACACGATATGTGGACGCTTACACACGTCCACAAAGGCTACTTATAAGCTACTCATAAGTCGAAACACGTCGCGGTAAAGTCTTTTTTACGCGAAACTTATTTCTAACTTGTGTTTTACGCGCTTTGAACCAATTCTTTACTTAGTCCCAACACACATCGACGTATGTAGACGTATGTAGACGTATTCCAATGACGTCTTCCGGTCGACAAAAAAATAAATGAACGTGTTTCTAGCTTACAACTGCCATATAAAGACGTGTTCCCAGCGGTTTTGGGAATTGGTATATAAAAATGCTGCTCATAAAAGGGGAACCCAACAGTGTTTTCGAGTCCTTTTTGAGTCGATGTCCATGTCAGCAGTAACAGTATCAGTATCAGTATTAGTATTAGTATTAGAAGTAGTTTGTTCATGTTGGCTGTAGTAGGTGAGTGTGAGGGGGAGGGTGTGGGTTATGATGGATCGTCCTTGCGTCCGCGTGTCCACGGGTAGGAGACATCTTTTCACCATTGTTCGAAGTTCTTCGCAGCTAATTTTTTATGGGGCTTTTTCAACAATGAGCTATAGCTTGTTTTTACGATTTAGGTCTATTAATAACGGGTTGGACAAATGCACAATGAACTAAAAATGTGCATAGAGCGCTTTGATTACTTATAGATACGATATAACAACGAATAATTATCGTGAAGCCGGCGTTCACAAACTATGCCCAACGATAGCCTAACTTATCCATATCGTGCGGCAGTTTATCTTTGCCGGTGATGTAGGGTTTGCTATTCATAGGCTGCCACTCAACGATTTAAATCGCTGCATCTCCACTATTGAAAGTAGACGCTTGCGCTCAACAATTGGATTTTTTTTACACTCAACGACTTTTAAACGGTACCACTCAGCTATTTTCATTGTTTACAATGAACGATTTAAATTGCTGTCACTCGCCTTTGTTTTTTGACGCTGGCGCTCGGAAATTTTAATCGTTTCTATTGAACGTGTTAAATCGCTCAAACTCCACTATTGAAAGTAGACGCTTGCGCTCAACAATTCGATTTTTTTATACTCAACGACTTTTAAACGGTACCACTCAGCTATTTTCATTGTTTACAATGAACGATTTAAATTGCTGTCACTCGCCTTTGTTTTTTGACGCTGGGGTTTTGAAATTTGAAGCGTTTCTTCTGAACGTGTTAAAACGCTCAAACTCGACTATTTTAAATAGACGCTGCCGATGGACAATTGGAATCATCGCCAAGCTAGACATCGAAGTGTGAACATCCTCGTCATGCCGAAGAAAAGTTTGAAGAATGCTGCAAATAAGTGTCCTGGCCGTGGCCGTGGACGCTGACACAAGGACAATCCATTATACCGACGTCTTTCAGCCTATGAGTAACGTCTGTCGATGTGTGGCAACGATCGCGTAACGTGCCAACAACACGTTAATCATAGGTTAGAAATAAGTTTCGGGTACGCTAAACATTACCTCGGCATGTCTCAACTTATGATTAACTTACAAGTAGCATGTGTTGACGTCTGTCAACGATCGCAGACCGTGCATACAATTTGTGGCCAGCGTAGCGGAACGTGTGAGTCATACGCCGGCATACGTCGTGAAATTTCATGCATGAAAAAATTTGAGGACAACCAAAAAGTACAACGTTTAAAGCCAGCGTATAACGACGTATGGCAGTGTTTTTCAGCGTGCTCTCAATGTTATCAAAACTTACCCATAACATATTCAACGTGTGCCAGCGTTTTAGAAAAAAAAAATTCAAAAATCGGCATACGTTGGCTAAAACGTCAAGGTGTGACCGGGCCTTAAGTTCCTCCATCCATTGTTAGGAAAGCAGAAGCAGCATATCCAGGGTAGCGTGACCTGGTCTGAATCCAAATTGATGATCGAAAATCAAACCATTGGAGAAGAGAAAGGATTTAATGTCGGAAACAATGACGCATTCCATGACCTTGCTGGTGATTGGGAGCAGGCTGATTGATGTGCAGTTGGAGGGATCAGTTTTTGCACCTTTTTATGCAGAGCGGTAATGTTTGCTTATTTCCAAGCAGATGTTAGATGACCTTGAGCAAATGAGAAGGTGAATAGGACAGAGAGAGCGTGAGCAAGAGCAGCAGAGCAGGTTTTTGGGACACATCGGATGATGCTATCCTGACTGTTCAGTGGACAGTTCAACACACATACAAACAAGAGGTGTGAGTGGAGGGGAAGCCAAAGTCAGAGGTATCCCTGGGGATGTGGAGGAGTGAGGGCAGTACATGGAGAGTGAGGAAAAGAGTTTTTAATAAAGAGAGCATCTCCAGCACGAGCGGAACTCGGGTCCATCATACCGGAGGAGGGAGTAACCACAGAGATAAACTAAGGAGTCAGAGACATATTGAAGGAGGAAAGTTTCTGTTCAGCAGATTATGTCTGGCTTGTCAGTGGAAACCTGCATGGAGAGATCAGTCAGGTCAGAGCAAAGGCCCTGGATGTTTGAGGTCCACAATGTTAAAGAAGAGGGAGGGGAGGAGGAGGGAGGGAGAGTTGTTCACAGTATGTTGGAGATTGCAGAAGAGCGAGGGGAGAGGGCCGGATGGGGAGGAAGACGAACGGGCTCGGTGTTGATGGGATAATGGAAACAGTGGGAAGTAAAAAGAGAGGGGTCAGAGGGAAGTAGGTGATTATAGGAGGTGGAAGAATGAGTTGGAGAGAGAGAGTGGGGGAAGGAGGCAGCTTTGTGGATGTGAAGGGGAGGAGGGATAGTTTTGAGAAGGGGGAGTGAGCAGGGAGATTTCAAGGGGAGCGGAAATGGGGAAAATTGGAAGGAGGAGGGTGACAGTGGAGAATTTTGGGAGTAGGGTGAGGGGGAGCTTTTGAGAAAGGTGAGGGGGAAGCCTGGGGGGGGGGAGTGAAGTTTGCTTTGAAGAGGAAGGAAGCAGCTGATTTGAGAGGGAAGCTTTTAGAAGGAGGGGAGACGATGAGAGCAGGCACAGCCGTGGGGGAAAAGGGAGAATGTAGGGGTGCGGAGAGGAGAAGGATGAGACTGGGTATTGGTATGGTAAAGATGGGATCGGATGGGGGGGTACAAGATTTGACAGGGTGGGAAGAGGGGGTGGTATGACGAGAGAAAAGAGAGAGCATGTTTGAGATGTTGAGGAGTGTACTGAATGAGAGAGTGAGATGGTTGTTCGGTTGGAAAGGAGCCCACAGATGTTTGAACACTACACAGTTTTGGATACCAGAGGGGGGGACTGTTAGTAAAGCAGAAGGCAGTGGAAAGAGAGGAGGTGGGATGGGGGACAGGATGGAGGTTGTTTGGAGGGGGTAGATTTAAGGAAGTGGGGTGAATTTGCACTGAAGTTGGAAAAAAAAGATGGAAAACGAACAAGCATTGCAAAATGGGATTAAAAAAAATTGGAGGTGAGAGAAACGTTGAAATATGTTGGAGGATGGATGGAGTGCAGGAGAGGTGAGAGAATGGAGAGGTGCACCAGGGGGAGAGAATGGGAGAAAGTGAGAGAAAGAGGGAGAAAGAGAGAGAGAGGGAGAGCGAGAGAGAGCGAGAGCGAGAGCGAGAGCGAGAGCGAGAGCGAGAGCGAGAGCGAGAGCGAGAGCGAGAGCGAGAGCGAGAGAGAGAGAGAGAGAGAGATTCATAGAACACGATACTACGCTGTCTTGAGAAACAAGGACACAGGCAGCGTCTTCAAGCAGCAAATTTGATTGGTCCTGATGACACAAAATGATGTAATATTTTATCCAAGTCCTGCCAAATGGAAGGGTTTTGAAAGTACTCAGAAGGCGTTTTGTATTCCTCACATCACCAGAATGTAACTTATTTTGTGTTACAATAAGAAGAATATAATTTCATTGAAAAAAAAGAAAGATTTTAAAGGTTAAAGAAAAAAATTCCAGAATTTTACCGCCCTTGAGAAGGTGTCCATCACACCTCTCTATTTTACACATTCCATTCATTATTTGTGTCCTTTATGACGTTCTTAAAAACAGTTTCCTGTTTGGAATGATTTTCGATCTTGTTTGACTGTCAGACAGTCAGAAATAATAAAGAAATGTCACTCCTCTCTGCACATGTGTGATCGAGACAAATTCAGAGCCAAACTACTGTAAACTACAGGTTTGTTTTCCACTTCATGTTCAAAATAAAACATAAAATTTAAATCAAGTTGTTCCTCAATCATAAACTTATGTTTGCAGACAGAAGTAATCCAATTGTTTAAACTTAAGTTCGCTCCACATGTGTGTGGGGTAAATATTGGAAGTGTTGAGTGTAATTTTCGACAAATTTCAAGTATATCTGTAAATAATGGAGATGTGAATGTGTTTTATGGGATTGAACTAGAGGAATCATGAACAATGGAGTCAGGAGGGAACACCAGCAAGGTAAATCCAAAATTTACATCTTCATCACTGGAGATTATTTCAGAGTTTAGAGATTGTTAAAATGTTTGTAAAATGTGGTTTCTTACCTGAATGGTTGTTGCACTTTGGTGCTTCGTTTTCAAGTTTTTTCTAACCAGGTATCCTCTGTAACCTGCTTGGATGATGACGGCTGCTTCTTCCGTGGCAGGATCAACCTGGAAATTACTCTTCATCCCACTTCCCTTATGTCCGTGGGAAGACACGACAACATCACAATGTGGAGATGGTTTCTTGATGGATTCCAATCTCGTATCACATGATCCGGTGCCACCATCATCACCCAATCGAGGTCGAATGACTTTCACCATCTGCACTCGGCACTGGTCCTCAAGAGCTGAGTCTTGATGATACTTGGGACTTAAACTTGGACTGCGAGAGCTCGGCTTGCTGGAATGTACCTGGTAGCTTCGAGAACCTGATCGAGAGGAATTCACCTGAAAAGTAACGATGTTGTTCTCATCGTGGGTTTTCTTCAGATGGTTCCTCGTTCTGTATCCACGGTAGTTTGTCTGCAGAGAAAAGGGAAGATTAAAATGATGGGAGAAGTTTCATTCAACCAATCACATTGGATAGGGATTTGGATTAACATCAGTTAATTGTTAAATTAATATATTTTGCAGCCATTCACAGTAGATAGTTGAAGAATCAGGTGACAGGCATTGTGGATCTATTCCTCACAAATCTAAACTTCATACACGTAAACTCATTACAGGAGTTGTTTTCATTTATAAAAGTTGAGCGATGCCAAAGAAGAGCACAAACAAAACTAGAAGGGCACTCGCTGGACAGCATACCTCCACCATGTAATGCCTGATCCACGAGAACGTATCTGGCCCAACACATTTTTCTGACATCATGCTATATGTCATTTTGGCTTAATCTCTCAAGGGTGAAGAAATAATTTAAAAATTAAATAATTCTCACATCCAGATCCAGATATGATCTTCACCAAAATCGAATCAACTCGTCATGGTCACACATCCAACCTGTCCACCAAATTTCGTTTGAATACATAAACAACTTTTTGAGATATCGTGCTCATATCGTTTTGGCCCCGTCCCTCGACGGTGAAAAATCACTTTAAAAATTCTAGAAGTCGGATCCGGATCTGGATCTTCAGAAAATCTAATGAATTCGGCCTTGTCACACACCCAACGTTCTCATCAAATTTCATCCGGATCCGTCAACAACTTTTTGAGATTTCATGCACACAGACAGAAAGGGGTGAAAATATAACCTCCTTTGGCTTCGGTGGTGGAGGTGAATATAGGAAACTGGAACAGTATTCGTACCATAGTTAATTGAACACGTTACTATTATGGCCCATATACCCAAATCATCCAGGCTCCCTATTATGTCACAAACTGTCATTATCCGAAGCTTTCTTGATTATTGGAATATTTAACATTAACCACTTTTGTGCACAATAAGGCTAAATTGCATCAATGGAGGTGAATATGAAAAACAATTCAAACTACATTGTCCATGTCCAGTCGATCAAATGTATGAAGTTTCACTTTCGATCTGTTACACTGTTATGGAGATGAAGATTTTTTTTAAGTTTAAATTTCAATGCAATATGGCCGCCAGACCACGTGACTGATGACGTCATAAATTTACTTCTTCAAGTTCATCATCAGGAGGGTCGTAGATCAGATACATGAAGTTTCAGATTTTTCAAATAAGGATTTTGATTCACCAAATTATGGCTGGAATTCCGCTTCACCAATGATGTCATTATGATTACCCAAAATACCCCAAGGGATTTTATAACTTATATTTTTGGGAAATATTGTTTAGGTTTTTATAATGGTTAACACAGAGAACACATTACAAGGGGAGCAGGAGACGAGGGGCGGGCGGGAGAATTACAAAACAGTGGGGAACAGAGACATTCGGAGATCTGTGGATGGGAGAGATAGGGCGAGGTACATGGGGAGAGATGGGGCGAGGTACATGGGGAGAGATGGGGCGAGGTACATGGGGAGAGATGGGGCGAGGTACATGGGGAGAGATGGGGCCTGGTCCAAGGGGAGAGATGGGGCGAGGTACATGGGGAGAGATGGGGCGGGGAAAATGGGGAGAGATGGGGCGAGGTACATGGGGAGAGATGGGGCGAGGTACATGGGGAGAGATGGGGCGGGGAACATGGGGAGAGATGGGGCGAGGAACATGGAGAGAGATGGGGCGAGGTACATGGGGAGAGATGGGGCGGGGTACATGGGGAGAGATGGGGCGGGGTACATGGGGAGAGATGGGGCGAGGTACATAGGGAGAGATGGGGCGAGGTACATGGGGAGAGATGGGGCGAGGTACATGGGGAGAGATGGGGCGGGGGACACGGGGAGACCTGGGGCGAGGACCAAGGAGAGAGATGGCGCGGGGCACATGGCGAGAGATGGGGCGAGGAACATGGAGTGAGCCGGGGCGGGGCCCATGCGGAGAGAGGG
>NC_140966.1:102697360-102832360 GCF_056783735.1 Eptatretus burgeri | reverse complement strand
AAATGTCCCTGATCGCTCCGCGAACTTGATTGAGAGGATTTCACTTCTTTAGCTTCAGGTTTGTCCTGAAAATTGACAATGTTGTTCACATCATGGCTTTTCTTCAGATGTTTCCTCACTCTGTATCCACGGTAGTTTGTCTGCAGAGAAAATGGCAAATTAAAATGATGGGAGAAGCTTGATTCAACCAGTCACAGTTGTGGACGATTTGTATTTACATCAGTTTGAGATGATCAGTTCATGGTTGAATTTATATATACCAGTGTGTGTGTGTGTGTGTGTGTGTGTGTGTGTGTGTGTGTGTGTGTGTGTGTGTGTGTGTGTGTGTGTGTGTGTGTGTGTGTGTGTTAGTATTACGAATTTCAGAATCTGGCCTGATGAATGCATCCACACATCCAGGTCCTCAGACAGTTATTTCCTTCAATGTATGTTCAGATTAGCTCCATCCCCATGTCTAATGGGATTTTATAATGTGATGCGTTGGGAAGGGTAAAGAATAGATCCTCTCTCTTATGGGATGTTTTTTTTTCTTTACGACAGAAACTTTTGCACACATTTCTGTCGCGAGCGCCGGCGCCCACCCTTATTTTTCCTCAGCAATGTTTATGCACATATTTCTTTCGCGAGTGCACGGGTTGTCATGGTAACAGTACGCAAGTGGGGCGGGGTGAGCTTGGGGGGACTCTGCGCACGCCGAGACGGGCCACAGATATAAAGAGAATTGGAGGTCCGTTCTGAGGAGGAGAAGAAAGCGAGAGAGCAAGCGAGCCAAAAAGAAAGCGAGAGTTGAAGCACGCGAGGGCAGAAGCAAGCCAGTGAGGAAGCGTGCAAATGGTGTGCGTGTGGGTGTCTGATCAGTGCCAATGAGACAATTTGTCCTTCCCAGTGTTTGAGCAAGCGAGCGTGTGGTGCGCGTGTGGGTGTGAGCAGCGCCGACAACGAGTGAGGCACGGGTCGGTCACCGACGTGTGAGGGGCTGGTCAGTCACCGGCAGACCGTGTGGTTCACGCACACATTTCAGGACGTTTTCACTTCAGGAATAACTACTTTCTTGTGAGCGAGACGACTCTTCTCCCCCCCCCCCACCCCCCCCGAATGATCTGCTGGGTGGGTACCCTTGTCTGTGTTTAGCTGTAAGTCAACCCCCGATAAGCATCTGCTCTCTGTCTCTTTCTCGGCATTTTGATTGATTTTGCCTGAGTAATTATTCATTTCGGTTGCTTTGAAATTTATTCATTTATTTACCTCAGAAAATAAAAAGTTCTCTTTATTTGTTTATTATATTATTAATATTATATTGTTTATTAATAAATCATTTGTTGACTTCCAACCCGTCCGTGTTTGTCCTTTCCTTCCATTGGTCTCGCATTGTCCCAATCGAGATAGACTGGGAGGTAATTACCACAGATTTGACCAAAAATAGTCGGCACACACCGGCGGTTAAAACACTCGGCCGCCCAAATTAAAATCGAATCGAGATAACATTGGTGCTTTGCCGAGAACGTGCTCCCCGCTCAGGTAACCATGTAACCTCGAGTTAAACAGAATAATGAGGCGGTGGACACTGGAACTCGGCAAAACTGGGAGGCGTTCGTGGTTTTAAAACAACCCACCGTACCACAACGTTAATTATGAGCAGTGGCCCCAGGTCCAGCTTTTCCGAGGACAACCGGGGATTGATCCCCCTGAGTGACAAGCTGGTGTCTCGGTACCCGTGGCCACAACAATATATATCTATGCACACAATATATATATATATATATATATATATATATATATATATATATATATATATATATATATATATATATATATATATATATATATATATATATATATATATATATATATATATATATGTCCATTCACAGCAGACGGTTCTACCATCAGTGAAAGGCATTGTCAGTGGCTTTCGTACAATATGAACTCTCCTGGTTCGTGCACATGATCAGATTCCAGGAATTATTATTTTATTGAAACTGAACTTACAAAGAAAAGCAAAAACAAACAAGAAAAAGAGCAATAACATATTGCAGACCCTTGCCAGGACTTGTTTTGTGTGGTGTTTGTGTAATTTTGTATGGTGTTTGTGTTCTGGTGTGTAACGTCATAAACAAAAGACAAAAGTAGAACTGTCACATGATAACTGCTGGCAGTGATGCCCGCATACAAAGACGTCCCGCTTTGATTGGACACCTGACCCTGACCCATGATCTACTTTTTTAATATTATTCAATTTAATTTAGAATGGGAATAAAATAAATTCAATTAAAATCAAATAGAAGACCAAATAGGTGCAGTCCGACATTCGAGTCATCAGGAGGAACCTGGATAGGATTTACAATTCAGTTGCTGCTCCTCTCCCCTCAAACCCAAACAGGCACAAACAAGTGAGCCTTAAAAACAAACAAACAAATAAACCAATGTCACCCGCAGGGTGACCCGTATTTTGCCAAAAGGTGACCACGTGTGACTTCTTTAAGGTCACACTCAGGTGAACAGAGCTGCTATCCACCAGGAGCGACTCCTTGAGGAATATCTGCCGACAAGAAATTCCGATGAGAATCGTTCTACAGAGTAACCATGAAAAATATGCTTTTGCCTCATAACGTCACCAAATGACGTCATAATGTCTCAAGCTTGACATATCTAGAAAGCACTCATCGAGGTGTTCAATTTGAGGCACTACACAATATGGTTCCTAAAACTTTAAAATTTGACCTTGGGGTCAAATATGTTTGACCTGAGGTGCTAACCATGAAAGTCAAGGCCAATCGCCACCAAAAATTAATCAGCTGAGCGCCAGATCATGCACTATATTCCCATGAAGTTTGAAGACGATCCGATCAAAATTACTCAAAAAATAAGGGTTTCGTCGACTCCCCTGATTTGCGACAAAGTGACCTTGACCTTTGACCTTGACCTTCAAAATTTTATGCGCTGAAAGGGACCTCTATAGGCCTCTGATATGCGAAGTTACAAAAATTTCCAATGATAACTGTGCTCTGCAGAGTGATTTATATGTGATTACAGACCAAAAAAACAAAAAAACATATGAAGGTCAAGGCCAATCGGCACCAAAAATTAAGCAGCTGAGCGCCAGACCATGAACGATATTCCCATGAAGTTTGAAGACGATCTGATCAAAATCACTCAAAAAATAAGAGTTTCGTCGACTCCCCTGATTTGCGCCAAAGTGACCTTGACCTTTGACCTTCAAAATTTTGTGCACTGAAAGGGACCTCTATAGGCCTCTGATATGCGAAGTTACAAAAATTTCCGATGATAACTGTGCTCTGCAGAATTTTTTATACGTGATTGCAGACAAACAAACAAACAAACAAAAAAAAAAACATACAAGCTGACTTACATATCTTGCAAAAACTTCGTTTTGGCAAGATAAAAAAAACAAAAAAACATACAAGCTGACTAACATATTTTGCAAAAACTTTGTTTTGGCAAGATAACAATGTCACCCGCAGGGGACCCGTATCTTGCCAAAAGGTGACCACGTGTGACTTCTTTAAGGTCACACTGAGGTGAAGAGAGCTGCTATCCACCAGGAGCGACTCCTTGAGGAATATCTGCCTCCGAGAGATTCCGATGAGAATCGTTCTACAGAGTAACCATGAAAAATATGCATTTGCCTCATAACGTCACCAAATGACGTCATAATGTCTCAAGCTTGACATATCTAGAAAGCACTCATCGAGGTGGTCAATTTGAGGTACGACACGATATGGTTCCGAAAACTTGAAAATTTGACCTTGGGGTCAAATATGTTTGACCTCAGGCACGAACCATGAAGGTCAAGGCCAATCACCAACAAAAATTAATCAGCTGAGCGCCAGACCACGAACTATATTCCCATGAAGTTTGAAGACGATCCGATCAAAATTACTCAAAAAATAAGGGTTTCGTCGACTCCCCTGATTTGCGACAAAGTGACCTTGACCTTCAAAATTTTATGGGCTGAAAGGGACCTCTATAGGCCTCTGATATGCGAAGTTAAAAAAAATTTCCAATGATAACTGTGCTCTGCAGAGTGATTTATACATGATTACAGACCAAAAAATAAAAAAATTAAAAAGATAAAAAACAGATGAAGGTCAAGGCCAATAGCCACCAAAAATTAATCAGCTGAGCGCCAGACCATGAACTATATTCCCATGAAGTATGAAGACGATCCGATCAAAATTACTCAAAAAATAAGGGTTTCGTCGACTTCCCTGATTTGCGACAAAGTGAGCTTGACCTTTGACCTTGACCTTCAAAATTTTGTGCACTGAAAGGGACCTCTATAGGCCTCTGATATGCGAAGTTACAAAAATTTCCGATGATAACTGTGCTCTGCAGAGTGATTTATACGTGATTACAGACAAACAAACAAACAAACAAATTATAAAAAAAAACAAAAAACATACAAGCTGACTAACATATTGTTGCGGATTCGTGCCCGCCGGCGTGCGAACGGCCACGTAACTCGAATCGCGGCACGTCGCCCACCGGACGGACAATTCAGTCGTGACCCTCTCGGACTAACGCCGGGAACTAGTCACGGGTGGACCTTTCGGCCTCACCACGATCGTGCCAATCGGCCCCCCGCGTGGGATAGGGTTGCTCGCCAAATTCGACCTACCTAAGTACCCACACGGAGGGAAGACCGGGCGATCGCACCTCGCCGCAGGTCGACTTCGGACACGGGCCACTTTAAGCGACCCGTTCCGTACTATCGGGATAACCGAGCGGTGTTATCGTCGGCCTCGACGGTTCGATTAATTATCGGGCGTTTTAGCCCACGACCAACCCTTTACGTGAAGTAAGATGGAGATTCAATAGAGGAAAAGACGAAGCGAAACGGGAAAACAGTTCAACATAAAGCAGATTTATTTCGCGATGAACGGAAAGCACACATATACAATTACACCAAAAGTAAATGTAAAAGGAGAAGGAACAAAACAATAATGCACAAAAAGCAAATGCAACAATGCAGATCTAACCGACTACCGAGCACACGGCAACACTTCTACAGTTTTACTTCACAGACGGCGCCGACAACACATACACTCAAAGCAAAAGAAAAGGACCACCCTCAAGGATGAGGGGGGTAGGCGGGCCTGGGGCCGAGACCGCGTCGGGCCTACCCGTCTGATGATGAGCCGCAAAATGGCGCTGGCGCCCCGACTCCGCGGGCCTCGCTGGGACTGCCTGGTATGGGGTGGGAACGGGGCCCCCTTCTCGCACTATCTCAGCGCGGGGGGAAACAGGAGGGGGTTGTTGATGCTCGGGGGGGGTGGATATCTCCCTGTCTCGGGTCCCGCGACGAGCGTCTCCACCACGACCTCGGTCGCGCCGGTGGTGTCTCCCTCCGCAGCTCCCCGACTCCGACGCGAGCACCCCCTTGACCGCCTTCGCCGCCGCCACCTCTCCACAGCTCCGTCCAACCGCCCTCTCCGTCTCCTCTCTTGACTCGTCCCAACTCTTCACTGGCTCCGAACTCTTCACTCTCTCCCCTCCGAACTGAACTGTTTGGCGAGCGCGGCCCCTTATATGCCCCGTGGCCTCGCTCCCTCACCTTCGACCCTTTACCTCCGACCCTTCACCTCTAACTGGCTCCCCATTGGACCGAGGAAAAGTGGGCGTGAATGCTTTTTGATCCATGAATTTGCATATAGCGACCACACTCCAACGCACCTGGAGGCGGGGCCAAATCGCCCCACGCTCGCCGATAGGACGGAACATAAGTGGGCGTGAGTCGTTTTTGATCCGTTTTCTTCGGAAAGGCCGGCGCTTTTGCACCCCTGCTCGGTGCGCGCCCTGCACGAGTCCAGTATCGGTGCCTACAAGCGGCGTGGGAATGACGGTGATGCGATGGTTGCGAGGGCGAGTTGTGACGGTAAAGGTCGTGGATGTTGTTGTGAAGCGGCGTTGCGGTTGGTGGTTGTTGTGTGATGGCTGTTGAGACGTGGTTGGTGGTGGTAGTAATGGCGGCTGGTCCAAAATAAAGATAGTAAAAGAAAAACGGCTATCTAGAAGGGTCGCAGCCCGAATGAATGACATTTATTCCCTCGAAACAACGGGTTTGGGCCTAACTACACATATACTTACAGAGATATCTCACCTAAGGGACCTGAATGGTGGTTTGCGAATTTCGTCAACCACAACAATATCTTGCAAAAACTTCATTTTGGCAAGATAACAACACAATAACAACCACTCTGAAAAAATTTCATAATTCTGGCTGCCAGACCATGCATCTGATCAAGTTGAAATTTAAAACACGTATTCCCCATGAAATTTCACAATTATGATCTAGTCATGAAATTATGATCTAGTCGTGAAATTTCACAATTATGACTAGATCATAATTGTGAAATTTCACGTTGATTGATTAAGCGGGTCCAGAGAAAACATGATGAAAAAATGTATTCAAGCCATTATGACTGCCAAACCATGTGACCTATGACATCATAATTATGAATAAAACATTCTGCGTGAGTCGTCACACCTTTGGTGAAAATTTCGTCTCAATCTGACAAGTGGTTGAGGAGAAAAACACTAAAGTTCTGTGTGGACAAACAACCAAACAGATACAAACAAACGGACACAAATACAATCATAGCCTCTCCTTTGGCGAGGGTAAATTTCTAAAACATGTATTTAGGAGAGAAATGAAAGATTTCTCTCTTATAACCAACAGTAAACTGTTTGGCATTCCCATCTGAACCAACAGTAAACTGTTTTGCATTCCCATCTGAACCCAACAGTAAACTGCTTGGTATTACCATCTGAACCAACAGTAAACTGTTTGGTATTCCCATCTGAACCAACAGTAAACTGTTTTGCATTCCCATCTGAACCCAACAGTAAACTGTTTGGTATTCCCATCTGAACCAACAGTAAACTGTTTGGTATTCCCATCTGAACCAACAGTAAACTGTTTTGCATTCCCATCTGAACTCAACAGGAAACCGTTTGGCATTCCCATCTGAACCCAAGGCTCAAGATGTGAGAAACACAGATCAAATCCATACACAATGTTGGTTTGTTCCTGGTCTGATTAAAGGCCCGGTCACACCTTGACGTTTTAGCCAACGTATGCCGATTTTTGAATTTTTTTTCTAAAACGCTGGCACACGTTGAATACGTTATGGGTAAGTTTTGATAACATTGAGAGCACGCTGAAAAACACTGCCATACGTTGATGTACGTTGGCTTTAAACGTTGTACTTTTCGGTTGTCCTCAAATTTTTTCATGCTTGAAATTTCACGACGTATGCCGGCGTATGACTCACACGTTCCGCTACGCTGGCCACAAGTTGTATGCATGGTCTGCGATCGTTGACAGACGTCAACACATGCTACTTGTAAGGTAATCATAAGTTGAGACACGCCGAGGTAATGTTTAGCGTACCCGAAACTTATTTCTAACCTATGATTAACGTGTTGTTGGCACGTTACGTGATCGTTGCCACACGTCGACAGACGTCACTTTTAAGTTACTCATAGGCTGAAAGACTTCGGTATAATGGATTGTCCTTGCGTCAGCGTCCACGGCCACGGCCAGGACACTTATTTGCAGCATTCTTCAAACTTTTCTTCGGCATGACGAGGATGTTCACACTTCGATGTCTAGCTTGGCTATGATTCCAATTGTCCATCGGCAGCGTCTATTTAAAATAGTCGAGTTTGAGCGTTTTAACACGTTCAGAAGAAACGCTTCAAATTTCCAAACCCCAGCATCAAAAAACAAAGACGAGTGACAGCAATTTAAATTGTTCATTGTAAACAATGAAAATAGCTGAGTGGTACCGTTTAAAAGTCGTTGAGTGTAAAAAAATCCAATTGTTGAGCGCAAGCGTCTACTTTCAATAGTGGGGTTTGAGCAATTTAACACATTCAATAGAAACGATTAAAATTTCCGAGCGCCAGCGTCAAAAAACAAAGGCGAGTGACAGCAATTTAAATGGTTCATTGTAAACAATGAAAATAGCTGAGTGGTACCGTTTAAAAGTCGAGTGTAAAAAAAATCCAATTGTTGAGCGCAAGCGTCTACTTTCAATCGTGGAGATGCAACCATTTAAATCGTTGAGTGGCAGCCTATGAACCTACCCGTGGACACGCGGACGCAAGGACGATCCATCATAACCCACACCCTCCCCCTCACACTCACCTACTACTGCCAACATGAACAAACTACGACTAATACTAATACTAATACTAATACTGATACTGATACTGATACTGATACTGTTACTGCTGACATGGACATCGACTCAAAAACACTGTTGGGTTCCCTTTTATGAGCAGCATTTTTATATACCAATTCCCAAAACCGCTGGGAACACGTCTTTATATGGCAGTTGTAAGCTAGATACACGTTCATGTTTTTTTTTTTTTTTGTCGACCGGAAGACGTCATTGGAATACGTCTACATACGTCGATGTGTGTTGGGACTACGTAAAGAATTGGTTCAAAGCACGTCAAACATAAGTTAGAAATAAGTTTCGCGTAAAAAAGACATTACCGCGACGTGTTTCAACTTATGAGTAGCTTTTCAGTAGCCTTTGTGGACGTGTGTAAGCGTCCACATATCGTGTGTAAAACTTATCCCCATCGCATGCGGAACATGTGTCATACGCCGAGTACGTCGTAAAATTTTGAACATGTTTAAAATTTCTTGACGTACTCTACTTACTACGACGTATGATAGTGTACTTTAGCGTTCTACTCACGTATACCAAACTTACTCATACCATATTTGACGTGCCCCCAACGTTTTAGACACATTTTTCTTAGGTCGGCATACGCTGGCAAGATCGCCAAGGTGTGACCGCGATGTTGTCACTTCCATTTCTACGGCAGTTATGATTCGAATCGTTGTGCGTCAGCCTTTTAATAGGCTACGTCACGACATCGTCGGCGATGCGTGCAACGCGCTATGCCTCAGTTAGACTATCGTTGGGCATAGGTTGTGTGGGCCGACAACAGGTTCAGCATTCGTTGGTATAAGTTATCTATAACACAACGAAACGTTCTGTGTCCATTACTAATATGTTATGCATTCGACCAACTCGTTATGAATACGTCCGAATCTTAAAAAAAAACATCAAAAGTTCAACGTCAGCCAGCGTTTTACATACATTTTAATACGTTGCCATCGCTGGCTAAAACATCAAGGTGTGACCGGACCTTAACGTCCGCATAATTCAGGGAAAGGGACTCCGGTGTGTTATCATGTGATGGAGATGAAAAAAGTGAGAGATGAAAAAGGTGAGAGGTGAAAAAGGTGAGATGAAGAAGGTGAGGGATGAAAAAGGTGAGAGATGAAAAAGGTGAGAGATGAAGAAGGTGAGAGATGAAAAAAGTGAGAGATGAAAAAAGTCAGAGATGAAAAAAGTGAGAGATGAAAAAGGTGGGATGAAGAAGGTGAGAGACGAAAAAGGTGAGATGAAGAAGGTGAGATGAAAAAGGTGAGATGAAAAAGGTGAGAGATGAAGAAGGTGAGAGACGAAAAAGGTGAGAGACGAAAAAGGTGAGAGAGGAAAAAGGTGAGAGACGAAGAAGGTGAGAGACGAAAAAGGTGAGAGGTGAAAAAGGTGAGAGACGAAGAAGGTGAGAGGTGAAAAAGGTGAGAGGTGAAAAAGGTGAGAGGTGAAAAAGGTGAGAAGTGAAAAAGGTGAGAGGTATTCCAATATTCCTCATTCCATATCACTTGGAGAACTTGGGAAGTTTTGAGTGTGCCTTCACACAAATTACAAGGGTATCTGTAACGAATGGTGAGGTCAGAGGCGGAGTGATGAGGGGATTGGTGGAGCCACTGCCCCGAGTGAGAAAGCAAGGGGGCATTACATCATAACCCCAAAAATATTTACTAAACAGAACACAAATTACAATACAACGTCCTGGTGTAAAAACAATATGTAACTTTCAGAAATGTTTTATGTTTTAAACGCTGTTGATCGTTTACGAATCCCTTCCATCTGGATATCCGATCATTTCAGTGGAAGAAATTGGCAAGTTGGTAATTATGGCGCTGTGTGTAAAAATCTCTTCTCATCTATGTGTCTTGTGAAGTTTCAAGTGGTTATGCACAGACAAAGAGAACGATTTGGAGGTCGACATTGTCATTCGATCAATAGCGAAGGTGACGATCAGCTGAGAGACTCAATCAAGAATTAAACAAATAAAAGGTTCCAACAGTTTTCTCTTTCCCTTGAGGAAAAGTGATGGGCAGGTTGGTGAGCACTTGTAGTTCTCCCAGACTCGCTGTCCCCCGACTCTGCCCTGACACCACCCCGTCCCTCGTCGCTCTGCCACTCAAAACCCTTTGCCCCGGGTACCACATACCCTCACCACACCACTGGGTGAGATGAATGTGTTTTCTGGGATTGAACTTGAGGAATCATGAACAAGGGATTCACATTGGAACACCAGTGAGGTCAATCCAAAATTTACATCTTCATCCTTGCAGATTATATTATCGTTTAGAGATTGTTAAAATGTTTTATCAAATGTGGTTTCTTACCTGGATCGTAGTTGCACTTTGTTGCTTCTGTTTCAAATCATTCCTGACCAGGTATCCTCTGTAACCCGCTTGGATGGTGATGACCGCCTTTTCCTTAGCAGGGTCCACCAGGAAGTTACTTTTCACTCCACTTCTCTCAAGGCCAAAGTGAAACACGACATCGTAATAACTTGCAGATGTTATGGGGGAAGTTTTTAACATCATCCCGCACGATTCACCTTGATCATTGAGAGAGCTCGCTCGACTCAAATCCGAATCCTCTTTGGCTTTGGAGGTGTAACGTGATTCCTCCTGCAAATGGAAGACTGGACTTCTGACCTCTGAACAAAAGTCCCCATCGATGTACCGAGTGGTTAACGTATTATTTCCACTCTGTGTATTCTGCAGGTTCTTCCTTGTCTTATAGCCACGGTAGTTTGCCTGCAGAGAAAAAAAATGAATCAATTCATTGCAGAAATCTCATTCACACAGAAACCATGAATGAGGAAACGGAGAATAAAAGTGGATCCTGCACGGTGACCAGGGAATTGAACTTGTACCGAGTAATAAAATCCAATAACAAATAAACGTTTGAATCTCAAGGTAATACATGTATTATACATCCTTTAACACCATGTGAGGGCTGGCAACATGGCCGAGAGGTGTGCACACTTGCCTCGGACCTATCTCGAGTGGGTTTGAATCCTGACACAGCTATAATCTATCTTGCTGGTGTTTTGCAGTCATGGCGAGATATCAAGGTTTGTGCCGTCCCTCGGATCGATGTTAAGCTGGTTGTCCTATGTACTAGCATTCGTTGGTGGACGTTAAAGATCCCATCATGTATTCCATGAAGAAGAAGCGAGTTATCGCCGGCACTCTGAACAAATAACAAAATCCTGCCTTGACCACGTGTTGTGAGTGAGTGGGCTCGACTGTTTGGAGGTTCCTCGACACTGGGTAACACTGCTTACTATCTGGGCTCCAGACTCCTGAGTGTAGACTCGACAGTGTAGTTGCTGTCTGGGCAGCAGCACTTGAACTATCCACAAATTGATCAGCAAGTTTGCACGTTTCAGGTGAATCACCTTCTTCGCATTGGAAAGGGCAACATCAGGTGATTGTCTACTCATCTGAAAATATGGTTTTTCACTCATGGGAAAGTATTGTCATTGTGCGTGACATTAGGAAGAAGTTTTAAATATTCTCACCATCATCAGATTGTTCTATAATTTTGTTCAAAGTTCCCTTTTGATGAAGTGATCATCTTGCCAAGCCAGGCGTTCCGTTTGAGTGCTTGAGCCACCTACCGAGTTGTGCAGTACAGTTCATGTCCTGATCGGGATGTTCAGTCGACAGTTACAACAAGGTGGAGGTACATTTACAGCACACACTGACGTGGTAAATATGGGTAGATTTGGATCTGTACAGACTCTCCGTGGGTGTGTGGACATCCCATGACTGTTACAGGTGCCGTTGTGACAAAGTTTCATCCCGTATCTTATGGAGGTTCCATCAGGTTTTCCTTTGTCCTCGTGACTGTTTCTAAAGCATTTGGTTATCGGATTTGCTTTACAAAGGTTATATGTTTCCCTTTGTCAATTTCAAAGGAAAATATACTTCATCACGCCCAATTTCAAAGCCGTTTGCCATATTTACGTGTTTCCTAAATTACCGAGCCAATTTTTTTCCACCCATCACATGCATCTGTTTAAAAGGAACAATGTTTGTAAAGATATCCCTGAAACGTCGATATAAATGTGACGTTGTTTTTCGGTGAAAGCTACTCAAGGTTTTGTGTGTATACACGTATGTGGGAGTTGCTGTTGTTGCCTGCTATCTCCACATGAAGGTTGGGTTCATCAGGAGGTGAAACAGAGACCTACTAGGTCTCACAGTGTGTGTGTGTGTGTGTGTGTGTGTGTGTGTGTGTGTGTGTGTGTGTGTGTGTGTGTGTGTGTGTGTGTGTGTGTGTGTGTGTCGTTGATTGGTATCTACATATGCGAGTTTCAGGATGTGGAATGGAGTCCTCCCAGGATGGGCTTAAAGTATCCACCTTCATTTTGTTAAGGGGTCACGATGCATGGCCCAAGGTGTGAAGTTTTCTGTTCTCAAAGTTTTGTGCCAAGGGCTCTCTTTCGGATCATCACTGATCCCCGGACAGCTTCCAACTGTCATTTTTTTTTTGTGATGTTCCCAGGGATGGTTTTTCGGTCACCTGTAAAGTAGTTCTGGGGAGCTTATGGGATGGCGCGTCGTCTGTCCACAAATACTTGCAACTTCTCAGAGTACATATATGATTTCAATGAAAATTGACCACAACCTTCATCACCCGTGATGGCATTTAAAAAACGGGGTCTGAAGGGGTCTACAGAGGGAGTTTATGGGGGGGTGGGGGGAGAGTGGGTTGCCTCCCAAAAAAGGTATTTGCTTTCTTTGCTGAAGCCACAGACACACAATTTCGATGAAACTTGACGACAACCTTCATCACCCGTGATGTACCAAGGTTTGTTCACAGCATTAAAAAACATATCCACAGGTATTTACTTTCTTCTCCTTTATATATTTTGTGGGTCATCCATGCCGACCAGTGGTTGCCTGGTTATCTTATTCAGCCACTACCAGGTGAGTGCCCAGGGGTACTGCCCCTATGTTTAATATCTCTCTGAGGATTTTTGTCATCATTCCTGTAGGTCCAGCTATCACTGGGACAACTTTGGCATTTCTCATCTTCCAGGGGCTTCTCACTTCATTCGTGAGGTCTTGGTGTTTGGTCATTTTCTTGATTTCTGCATCGTTTAGTCCAAAATCACTGTTATTAACACCTTAATAAGCAATGGCTTCTCTTTTTTTGTACCTACGTATGATATCTGATCGCAACGCTTTGTTTTCGATGTTGACGCTCGATGGGATCATTAAGTCAGATGTGAGCGGAAGGTACTTCCATGCTTTCAGTGATTGCTTTTGGTTCTTGTTCCTACAAATTTTCTGGAACTGGGATATCAAAGGTTTTGCAAATGTGCCAGCAGATTACTTTACAAACGATGTTGTGACGTTGTGTGAACAACTGTTCTGACATGAGTTTGTTTTTGTGTGTGTTTGGTCATTATATAAGCATAATATAACATATAAGCATAATATAACATATCATTCTCTTTACTAACCCCACATCCACCCCTCACCTACCTCTCTTCTTAATTTTTTTAATATCACTCTCTCCCCCCCTCCCCCTTTTCCTCCTCGCATCCATCCCTCGCTCGATATAGCAACATTTGGTGAGGCATCGCTCTCCCCACCTCCCCCACCCCCTTTCTTTGCTCTTCCCCCTTCCATACTTCAACCTCCCTCCTGCCTCCTCTCTCCCCTCCCTCTCTTTCCCAACCCTCCCTCTCTCAACACCCCTCCTTAATACCACCTATCAGCGAAGTGATGGGTTGTACATGCCAGTCATCAATAAAACATTCCACATTAGTAGTCGCGTCTCAATCCAACAAGCGGTTGAGGAGAAAAACACAAAAGTTCTGTGCAGACAAACAAACAAACAGACAGACAGACAAACAGACAGACAGACAGACAGAAAGAAAAATCGTGGCGCACGACACTTGGCGAATTAGTTGACCTTTCTGTGTTGTGGTCCAAGCTGTAATGTCATGGAATGTGTGGTGTTTATTTATTCGTACATCAATAAAATGACGCGACGTCACAAATAACAATTATCAGGCACGCGTTGTCATGGTAACGACAGCAGATTGAAAATTTTCACAACTCATTTAAAGCCACCATGTGACATTCAACAACTTATCATCGGTGCTTGTTGCCTTCATTCTGATTGTAGAAAATATTTGAAAATACCTAGGAACATTGCTTTTCAACCAGCTTTACGATCCCGTTATCAAGTTTGAAATATGTTGTAAAACAAAAATATGTGTTTTATATGTGTGTTTTTCATGTTTTGGGTGACCCTGACCTTGACCTTGGGTCAATTTCGATCAAACTTTGTACACATGTTAACATTACATGCATAAATAGACAGTATAAGTTTCAATATAATAAGTGCAAAACTGTTTTTGAGAAATAGCCATGTGTAATTCACAAAATTGTCCATTGGTTTGTAATGGGCGATAATTTTAAGTGATGCAGAATCCAGATCCTCATCTTGAACATCACCAAAAGTCACATATCTTTTTGCACTGTGGATTTCTATCAGCTGTTAAAATTTCATCCAAATCGGTTAAGAATTGTGACCTGTAGAACGAAGAGAATTTTTAGCAGCGTCTCGCGTCGCGAACGCTGCTCAGAGAGCTCGGCGTTGTTGTTGTTGTTGTTGTTGTTGTTCTTCTTCTTCTTCTTCTTCTTGCGAAGACAAAACCTTAATCTCTAGGACTCGGCTCTTGTATATACAAGATCCGGATCTCCTTAAATACTGAGCACATGTACACATCCTCACATAGAAGGTGCCTTTTGAGAGCGTCTATCATGAACTTTTAAATATATTCGGACATTTGCTTTAAAGTTTCGAAAAGTTCACGTTACTATTTAAAGATTATTCCATTTATCGTATTGTAATTTCGTAAATACATGATTTATTTCGTAAATACACGATATATCGTAAATACGTAAATACATTATGATGGGTCTCGCTATTGGCTTAATCAAGGCACGTGACAAAATATCGGAAGTTGTTGTTGTTGTGTTTTTATTTAATTTATTTTTTTAGCCGACAAAACCTTTAGGACGCTGCTCTTGGACACATTTGTCCTTGTTTTTAAATCACACCAATAGCTAAAAACTTTGACGTCATACGCTTGCGAAAACTGTGCATAATTTGTACCAACATGCATTTTAAAACATTTAGATATTCCATTGATGTTTGTTTTGGCGTTAACAGGAAGTCGCTATGACTTCTGATCACTGAGTTATGTCCAAAAATGTGTTTTCACGTTGTGTGACGTCACGTCGTGATGTTTAGTTCGATTAAGACGGGGTTTGGACGGGAACCGTCTCAGGTGGATTGCCTATCAGGTGTAAAAATTTAAGAACGACTGGTCCAGCGGTTTGGGCTGTAGAGGACCAGACAAACAAACAAACAAACCAACAAACGGAACAGACCAACATACTTGATAAAATCGAAGATTTCGCCAAGTAAAAATGGATCCAGATACAATACACTCAACTTTGATGAGAGTAAATATCTAAATCTATTATTGCAGGAGAGAAATGAAAGATTTCTTCATCAAAACCAACAGTGAACTGTTTGGCATTCCCATCTGAACCCAACAGTAAACTGTTTGGCTTTCCCATCTGAACCCAACAGGAAACTGCTTGGCATTCCCATCTGAACCCAAGGCTCATGATGTGAGAAATGCAGATTCAAATACATAACAGGATGTTGGTTTGTTCCTGGTCTGATTAACGTTCGCATAATTCAGATAAAGGGACTCCGGTGTGTTATTATGTGATGGAGATGAAAGAGGTGAGAGATGAAAAAGGTGAGAGGTGAAAAAGGTGAGAGGTGAAAAAGGTGAGAGGTGAAAAAGGTGAGAGGGGAAAAAGGTGAGAGGTGAAAAAGGTGAGAGGTATCTCACTCTTCCTCACTCGATATCACTTGGAGAACCTTGGAAGTCTTGAGTGTACCTTTACACAAATTACAAGGGAATCTGTAAATAACGGGGAGGTCAGAGGCGGAGTGATGAGGGGATTGGTGGAGCCACTGCCCCGAGTGAGAAAACAAGGGGGCATTACATCATAACCCCAAAAATATTCACAAAACAGAACACAAATTACAATACAACGTCCTGGTGTAAACACAATACGTAACTTTCAGAAATGTTTAATATTTTAAATGATGTTGATCGTTTACGAATCCCTTCCATCTGGATATCTGATCATTTCAGTGGAAGAAATTGGCAAGTTGGTAATTATGGCGCTGTGTTTAAAAATCTCTTCTCATCTCCGTGTCTTGTGAAGCGTCGAGTGGTTATGCACACACGAGGAGGATGATTTGGAGGTTGAAACTCTCTCAGATCAATCGTCAAAGTGACGATCAGCTTAGACTGAATCACCAATTAAACAAATAAACGGTTCCAACAGTTTGCTCCATATCTTGAGGAAAGTGATGGGCAGGGAGGTGAGCACTTGTAGCACTCTCCCAGACTCGCTGTCCCCCGACTCTGCCCTGTCCCCACCCCGTCCCTCGTCGATCTGCCACTTAAGACACTTGGCCCCGGGTACCACACACCCTCACTACACCACTGGGTGAGATGAATGTGTTTTCTGGGATTGAATTGAGGAATCATGAACAAGGGATTCACATTGGAACACCAGCGAGGTCAATCCAAAATTTACATCTTCAGCCCTGCAGATTATTTCATAGTTTAGAGATTGTTTAAATGTTGTATAAAATGTGGTTTCTTACCTGGATCGTAGTTGCACTTTGTTGCTTCTGTTTCAAATCATTCCTGACCAGGTATCCTCTGTAACCCGCTTGGATGGTGATGACCGCCTGTTCCTTGGCAGGGTCCACCAGGAAGTTACTCTTCACTCCACTTCGCTCAAGGCCAAAGTGAAACACGACATCGTAATAACGTGCAGATGTTATGGGGGTGGTTTTCAACATCATCCCGCACGATTCACCTTGATCATTGAGAGAGCGAGCTCGACTCAAATCCGAATCCTCTTTGGCTTTGGAGGTGTAACGTGATCCCTCCTGCAAATGGAAGACTGGACTTCTGACCTCTGAACAAAAGTCCCCATCGATGTACCGAGTGGTTAACGTATTATTTCCACTCTGTGTATTCTGCAGGTTCTTCCTCGTCTTATAGCCATGGGAGTTTGCCTGCAGAGAGAGAAAAAAATCAATTCATTGCAGAAATCTCATTCACACAGAAACCATGAATGAGGAAACGGAGAATAAAAGTGGATCCTGCATGGTGACCAGGGAATTGAACTTGTAGTGAGTAATAAAATCCAATAACAAATCAACGTTTGAATCTCAACGTTTATATATAATACATATAATACATGTATTATACATCCTTTAACACCATGTGAGGGCTGGCAACATGGCCGAGAGGTGTGCACACTCGCCTCGGAGCTATCTCGAGTGAGTTTGAATCCTGACACAGCCATAACTTGTCTTGCTGGTGTTTTGCAGTCATTGCGAGATATCAAAGGGAGTGCCTTCCCTCAGATAGATGTTAAGCTGGTTGTCCCATTTACCAGCATTCGTTGGTAGACGTTAAAGATCCCATGATGTATTCCATGAAGAAGAAGCGAGTTATCGCCGGCACTCTGAACAAATGACAAAATCCTGCCTTGACCGTGTGTAGTGAGTGAGTGGACTCGTCTGTTTGGAGGTTCCTTGATACTGGGTAACACTGCTTACTATCTGGGCTCCAGACTCCTGAGTGTAGACTCGACAGTGAAGTTGCTGTCTGGGTAACAGCACTTGAACTATCCACAAATTGATCAGCAAGTTTGCACGTTTCAGGTGAATCACCTTCTTCACATTGGAAAGGGCAACATCAGGTGATTGTCTACTCATCTGAAATTATGTTTTTTTCACTCATGGGAAAGTATTGTCATTGTGCGTGACATTAGGAAGAAGTTTTAAATATTCTCACCATCATCAGATTGTTCTATAATTTTGTTCAAAGTTCCCTTTTGATGAAGTGAAAATCCAAGTCCAACCATTGAAATAGTGCAAGTAAGAGCAGGCTATTCTCTATCACCGATGGTACCACATCACATATGACACTCATTCTCTAAAGAGGTGTTATGTGGGAAAATAAAACAAATAAATATTGGATCAAAGGACTCAAACTGCACGACACCAAAACACCAATGAGAGTCAGCTGTGACTCGACAGGGACACAGACATGGCAGGTCACCAATTAAATCGTCTGCAGTGCTGAAGGTTTAAATTTTTGATTCACCTGATTGGTGCTCCCACAATCTCACCTGAGTTTGGGGGACGTGCCATCACTTCCCGGGGTAATCTGGGTACAACAGCATCGCCTTTATCACCACACTCAGCGGGGCATTTCCCGAAGAGGAATTTCCTCCTCACTCTCGATGCCGATCTCTGGGGCTTGTCTGTGTTCAACCCTCGTAAATACTGAACGCCAAGTGAGGAGGGAGTAAGTATTATTTTTAATTTATTCAGGACGACTCAACTGGAGTTTGAACCGCCGAGCTCCCAGACTTGGACCGTGACACCAATTACACCAATTGAGATTCAAATCCTAACTCGATCTGCTCATCCTCCTGTTAAATTTTTCTGTACAATTCTGTGTTTCCATTTCCTTTTTTCAAATCCTCGACACCATCTGAGGTTCTTCAAGCTCAGAATGAGTGGCTCATTGTCAATTTGCACAAGTCAAGGATCTCGGGGACCATCAATGATGTAAGAATCTTCATAGAGCTTGAATTCAATCATGTGATCCAGGATGTGAGAAGACAACAATGTACTTAAACCTGAATTCCATGGACGGTCGTACACAATGGGCAAATCACCATTCCGTACGACTTGAACTTGTAACCCCAACTTACTGATCCGTGTTCTCAAACAAACCCATCCCAAAATGTAAACCCTATGTACATCTCCCCATCTCATAGCTTGATGGTTCGTGAAAATGAAATGTTGGAAGTGGTGCTCTTACCTGGATAGTTGTGGCACTTTTGTGCTGTTTTTGTAAGTCATTCCCCATGACGAGGCCTTTGTAAGATGCTTGAACAGCACCGACTTCACCGTTGTTTGTAGAACCTCGCAAGACGCTCTTGTTCATCCTTGTTCCACATGAATTGTTGGTCACGTGATAAACCATGATCGGGCTGACAGCATTTACCAGCGCTACTTCTCTGTTGAACTCGGAATATGCATTTTCAAGCAAGTCTCTCACTTGGGATTGAAAATTTTCATTCCCTTTCCCTACATTCATGATTGCTCGAGCATTTCCTTGATGCGAGTGTTTCACCGATTTGTGTGGAGATATCAATGACACTCGTTTGTTCAACCTCTTGCCAGACTGGTAACAATAACTCTGGTTAAGGTTATTATATAATTGGGATAGCCCAAGAGACGGAGTGTTTTCCCTGTGGTTCCAGGGTCCCTTGTCGTTCTGCTGCTTGTGAAGTTCTCCACGTGGGCAGGAACAACGGCACGGTTTAACAATCTGCTGGTTTCTGCGACACGGTTGAACACGCTGTCGCAGATTCGTCAAGGCATGGTGATCTGTTTGGGAGAGGTGAGGGTGAGGGGTGGGGGTACATTGCTGTGTTACTGAGATAAACATTATTGTAATTATCAACTTTCATGGTAAGTGAACGCAATTCCAAGTCAATTACAGGAGGGTTAACTTACTGTAGGTTTGACTCCAACAGCTCCTCTCTTCACGAAACGTCTTGAAAGCAAGTAATGTCTGCAAGACACATAACAGCAACAACAATACAAGAGCTATCGTGTGCAGCCTGTGGCTGCCGGTTGCATCATTCTGGGGGTGTGGATGTGCCGGTGATGCCGGGCCCTCTATCACCAGCACACTGGTACTCATTTCGTCGACGTCAGAAGGATGGCAGGTTGAGTCAACCCCACCTTTGTTAATTCAACAGCCGACAGGGGCTCAAACTCAAGACCCGAAGATCTTAAGCCAGCCACCTTAACCATTAAGACAACACCAGGTTTAACACAATACAATTTAAAACAATGATCCTCACTTCCTGTGATTTCCATCAAATTCTACACATTTTAAACAAAACTTCAGGAAAAAGTACATTTGACTTGTTCGGTTTGCATCCTTTCCACATTCCATTCTGTATTCAAGCAACGAATGTGAGCCCGTTGGATTATCCTGACGATAATTCAGGGTCCGGTGTTTGTGTGTTTGTTCGTCAAGCTACTCCTCCACCAGTTCTGGGCTCATTACATCCAGAGCCGTCAGTTGCTTATCCACTGCCCAAATAAAGGTATGCGTCAGAAGAACGTGTTGCATGCTTGGAGCAACATCACCTGGAGGGCGGGAACTCTGCTCGTCTAGACAACAATAAGCTTTTTCATCCGTCCGTCCGTCCATGTGCTACACTCCTTTCCACCCATTGTTTGGACAGCCATCCTGACTCAATGCACAGTTGTAACCTGGATAATCATACGGCTGCCATGTTGGTCCCTTGAAAAGCCAAAGATATCCTTGGAGCTGTCATTCAAAATCACCTTCACCTCCCCACAAGATTTCCCTTCAGTGAAATAACGAAAGCGACTGTTGAAAGGATCTTCAAATATCGAGAGGTTGGAGCCAATGAGCATCATGAGCCTTGTGAAAACCACAGTACATAAAGGCCTCAGGCTTCAGTCCTTCGGTTTCACTCCCAGGGAGTAAAGCCTGGTGTTGGCTTTGTGGTTCGGGTGGTGGCTTGGGATCCTCGGGTCCTGAGTTCAAGCCCGGTTGGCCGCTGAATTAATACACCAAGGGGTTGACTCAGCCTGTCATCCTTCTGAGGTCGGCGAAATGAGTACCAGTGTGTCCTGGTAGAGGGGCACTGCATCAGCGACACAGTCAAGTTTCCAGGAAATGATAGCTTCCCTGGCAGCAAAGCTTCCATATGCAAGAGGAAGAAGGAGACTCTGATGGTATCAGTTCATTTTCCAGTACAATTTAAATCTATCTGAGCGATATAACCAGGATGTGTTACACATGCACATCGGCAGTGGGAATGTTTTTGCTTCAAACCCGGGGTTTGTTTTTTCAGGAGCGATTGAGGCAGTGGTCTGTTGCCTATGCACTGCCCAAATACCTATGTGGTATTCTCTCGAGCAAGGACATTACCAGGGAGGTTCCACGCCAGTTATGTGAATCTTAATGAAGCCAGATTTCTCTGTCTGTCCGTGTGTCCAACACTCTTTTTGCCGGGATGTCATTACGGCGTCACCTCGACTGCTAAACGAGGCTTCTCTGGACGTGCACATCATCCCGCCATCCAGCACTCAACCAGTCCCATTCCTTCACCGACGACAGTTTAACATCATAACCCATGTACAGCTCCTAAAGAAGGTCGACACCACCTTTAAAAATTTCACCTTTTGTTACCTTCTAACCTGGAATTAAATTACATTAAATCAGACTTATTCCACCTTTATTTACACATCGGATCCCACAACTTCCAAGTGAAAAACAAATTCCACAAATTTCACAAAATTAATTAAAGATACAAAACTAGTATGAGGTAACAAAAGGTGAAGGTAGTTAACGGGGGTGGAGGCTTTCTCTAGGTGCTGTACCTGACTCGATACGAGTCAGATTTTTCAAGTTGAAAACAATAAACGATGTAACATCTGATACCTGGGAACATAAAACAAATCTCTCATATTGTTTTCTGGTGAATAATTGTGTTTAACTACAATTAACACTGAGTTGTACACAGTGTACACAGTGAGTGAGTCGGTGGACGAGTGAGTAAGTCTGTGGGTGAGTCAGTGGACGAGTCAATCAGAAAGATCTTTACATATTTGATGTTGTTGAATCTTTAGATGTTGAACCAAATATTTCTGGAATAAAAAAATAATTTCAAATTTAACTTAATAAATGATTTCTGTGCAGTAACACGTCCAAGTTACGTTGTTCAAGTCCCGTCAGTGAAGCAATGGGTTCAATGTTCATATCTCATTGTGAGATTACATTTGAATTAGTGCTGTGGGTTAGTATTAAATTGATCAAACTCAAACTCCTTAAAATTAAACTGTTAATAGTTACCGTTACCTATTAAACTCAAAGTGTTAAAATGTTCATGTTTGTGTTTTATATGTTTTAATGATTTGGTTTTCCACTCTGCAGTGTCCAAGCACGATTCACCACTTGGAAAAGCCATAATTTACATGAACGAGTGTACGAGTAAATCCCGTTATAAAAGATACAGACAATGCCTGGGGGAGGAAACATCTCCTGCTCTGTTCCTGTGTTTATATCATCATCATATTGTGTGCAGCACCTTTCCAGCACACCGAGAGAGGACTAAACATGTATACCAGCACACCGAGAGAGGACTAAACATGTATACCAGCACACCGAGAGAGGACTAAACATGTATACCAGCACACCGAGAGAGGACTAAACATGTATACCAGCACACCTAGAGAGGACTAAACATGTATACCAGCACACCTAGAGAGGACTAAACATGTATACCAGCACACCTAGAGAGGACTAAACATGTATACCAGCACACCTAGAGAGGACTAAACATGTATACCAGCACACCTAGAGAGGACTAAACATGTATACCAGCACACCTAGAGAGGACTAAACATGTATACCAGCACACCTAGAGAGGACTAAACATGTATACCAGCACACCTAGAGAGGACTAAACATGTATACCAGCACACCTAGAGAGGACTAAACATGTATACCAGCACACCTAGAGAGGACTAAACATGTATACCAGCACACCGAGAGAGGACTAAACATGTATACCAGCACACCGAGAGAGGACTAAACATGTATACCAGCACACCTAGAGAGGACTAAACATGTATACCAGCACACCTAGAGAGGACTAAACATGTATACCAGCACACCGAGAGAGGACTAAACATGAATACCAGCACACCGAGAGAGGACTAAACATGTATACCAGCACACCTAGAGAGGACTAAACATGTATACCAGCACACCTAGAGAGGACTAAACATGTATACCAGCACACCTAGAGAGGACTAAACATGTATACCAGCACACCGAGAGAGGACTAAACATGTATACCAGCACACCGAGAGAGGACTAAACATGTATACCAGCACACCGAGAGAGGACTAAACATGTATACCAGCACACCTAGAGAGGACTAAACATGTATACCAGCACACCTAGAGAGGACTAAACATGAATACCAGCACACCGAGAGAGGACTAAACATGTATACCAGCACACCTAGAGAGGACTAAACATGTATACCAGCACACCTAGAGAGGACTAAACATGAATACCAGCACACCGAGAGAGGACTAAACATGTATACCAGCACACCTAGAGAGGACTAAACATGTATACCAGCACACCTAGAGAGGACTAAACATGTGTACCAGCACACCGAGAGAGGACTAAACATGTATACCAGCACACCGAGAGAGGACTAAACATGTATACCAGCACACCGAGAGAGGACTAAACATGTATACCAGCACACCGAGAGAGGACTAAACATGTATACCAGCACACCTAGAGAGGACTAAACATGTATACCAGCACACCGAAAGATTACTAAACATGTATACCAGCACACCTAGAGAGGACTAAACATGTGTACCAGCACACCGAGAGAGGACTAAACATGTATACCAGCACACCGAGAGAGGACTAAACATGTATACCAGCACACCGAGAGAGGACTAAACATGTATACCAGCACACCGAGAGAGGACTAAACATGTATACCAGCACACCTAGAGAGGACTAAACATGTATACCAGCACACCGAAAGATTACTAAACATGTATACCAGCACACCTAGAGAGGACTAAACATGTATACCAGCACACCTAGAGAGTACTAAACATGTATACCAGCACACCGAGAGAGGACTAAACATGTATACCAGCACACCGAGAGAGGACTAAACATGTATACCAGCACACCGAGAGAGGACTAAACATGTATACCAGCACACCGAAAGATTACTAAACATGTATACCAGCACACCTAGAGAGGACTAAACATGTATACCAGCACACCGAGAGAGGACTAAACATGAATACCAGCACACCTAGAGAGGACTAAACATGTATACCAGCACACCGAGAGAGGACTAAACATGTATACCAGCACACCGAGAGAGGACTAAACATGTATACCAGCACACCGAGAGAGGACTAAACATGTATACCAGCACACCTAGAGAGGACTAAACATGTATACCAGCACACCGAGAGAGGACTAAACATGTATACCAGCACACCGAGAGAGGACTAAACATGAATACCAGCACACCTAGAGAGGACTAAACATGTATACCAGCACACCTAGAGAGGACTAAACATGTATACCAGCACACCGAGAGAGGACTAAACATGTATACCAGCACACCGAGAGAGGACTAAACATGTATACCAGCACACCTAGAGAGGACTAAACATGTATACCAGCACACCGAGAGAGGACTAAACATGTATACCAGCACACCGAGAGAGGACTAAACATGTATACCAGCACACCGAGAGAGGACTAAACATGTATACCAGCACACCGAGAGAGGACTAAACATGTATACCAGCACACCGAGAGAGGACTAAACATGTATACCAGCACACCGAGAGAGGACTAAACATGTATACCAGCACGCGAGTCAGTGGGTAAGTCGGTGAGTGAATGAGTCTGTGGGTGAGTCTGTGGGTGGGTGAGTCTGTGGGTTAGTCTGTGGTTGAGTCTGTGGGTGAGTCTGTGGGTCAGTCTGTGGGTGAGTCTGTGGGTGAGTCTGTGTGTCAGTCAGTGGGTGAATGAGTCTGTGGATGAGTCGGTGGGTGAGTCGGTGGGTGAATGAGTGAGTCAGTGAGTGAATGAATCTGTGGGTGAGTCGGTGGGTGAATGAGTCTGTGGGTAAGTCTATGGGTGAGTCGGTGGGTGAGTCGGTGGGTGAGTGAGTCTGTGGGTGAGTCTGTGGGTGAGTCGGTGGGTGAGTCGGTGGGTGAGTGAATGAGTCAGTGGGTGAGTCTGTGGGTGAGTCTGTGGGTGAGTCGGTGGGTGAGTCGGTGGGTGAGTGAATGAGTCAGTGAGTGAGTGAGTCAGTGAATGAATGAGTCTGTGGGTGAGTCTGTGGGTGAATCGGTGGGTGAGTCGGTGGGTGAGTCGGTGGGTGAGTCGGTGGGTGAGTCAGTGGGTGAATGAGTGAGCCTGTGAGTGAGTCGGTGAGTGAGACGGTGGTTTGGCGAGTGAGTGTGGGTGAGTCAGTGGACGAGTCCAACAGAAAAATCTTTTCATGTTTGATAATACCGCGTGGTCCACATTTAGTTTGTTTTTAAAGCAAAATCATCAAAAGTTATAAAATGAAACGATTGTTTACATTGTTATGGGTTGCTCGGCAATGGCAAGAAGCAGAGTTTTGAGTCCAAGTCGAAGACAAACATTAATTGGTGGAACTTATTAACTAAAGTAGAAAGCAAACAGCGATTGTCATATTTTTGTCGTCGTTCCCACGCTGTCGGTCGTTAATAGCAGGCAATTTGAGTTATCATCATGCTTTGTTTACATCTTTACTTTTTGATGCATCGATTGAATTTAGATTTGTAAGGATTGTGTGATCGAGTGCTCGACAGGTAACAATATCAAGTCTGGTCCATGTTCAATTCCAGGCCCCATGATAAGCCTTCGGATCGGTGATCCACTGCAGGCAGACCATTGCCTTGAGTCACGTGACACACTGAGCTGGAGCGAAGCGACGTGGGCAGACTTTTGTTTATGTATTTATATTTTCTATTTACAGATATTTATGGACAGTTTTCTGATTCAAGATTATATAAGTGAGTCAGTTCGTGGTGAAAAAGAGATTTACAGAAAACACACACACACACACACACACACACACACACACACACACACACACACACACACATACACACACACACACACACACACACACACATACACATACACACACACACACACACACACACACACACACACACACACACACATACACATACACACACACACACACACACACACACACACACACACACACACACACACACACACACACACACACACACCATACCTCAATGAAGATTTTCAAGATCCACGTGAAAAGAGCCAGGATGATGCATCTGACGAGGAAAAGGTTTAAAACGTTGTTTTTACACAAAATCTGGAATGATGAGGTAAGCTCTGTAAAAGAGAGAAAAAAACACCAAGAGGAGGTTAACAGAGGTTAACAGATAATCTTTGGGGTTCCTTCAATCATTGGGACAATACACCAAGTGCAGCAAAATGTTTCCTGAAAAATCTCTCTCCATTTGCTGGGTCCAAGTAAAGCACTTAGTCTGTTGTTGGTTTGGTGGTTTGGGATGTTAGGGTCCTGAGTTTGAGCCCCCTTGGCCGCTGAATTAGCACCAGGTGAGGTTGACTCAGCCTGTCATCCTTCCGAGGACAAAGCACTGATTGGTGCAATAAAACATCTATACTATCAATCGAAACAAACAATCCCAACTCATTCACCCAGGGAATTGTACCACTGTAACTGAGCGTCTCCATGGCAACACAGGCATGCAAAAAACTGCACAGGTGCACATTGCTCGCTCTCTTCATCACATTCCCCTTCACATCTCAGAAACTGATGGGAATTTTAAAATCAACTTTTTCTGTGTTGTCATCAAATTCATGTTTATCACCATAAATTGTTCAAACACACGTGGAATGTTTTAAACATACAGTAAATACCTCAACAATGGTAAAATATGGTACAATAGCATAAAACACAAATCAAAGTTTATAAAGTGTCACAGGTGAAAAACAGGTAAATGAATACAAGAAGCCACCATGCAATTCAATGCAGGAGGGACACCGATGGGTCCATCAAGCCTGGGTAATCATGCCAATATCGAAGTTCCCCCTTATCCTGATGAGTTCCAGCTACCGATCAAACTCAACAATAAATAATCCACTGATTCGACTATCACTACCCATGTGGGGAGAACATTCCATGCATTCACCATTCTCCGAGTAAGTCTGCTTTTGGCTTCGTGGTTAGGGTGACTGGCTTGGGATGTTAGGGTACTGAGTTTGAGCCCCATTGGCTGCTGAATTAACACCAGGTGTATTTGATTCAGCCTGTCATCCTTCTGAGGTTGGCGAAATGAGTACCAGTGTACTGGAAGAGGGGCACAGCATCAGCGGCACAGTCACGCTTCCAAGACATGACAGGTTCCCAGCAGCCAAGCTGCCATATGCAGGAACAGAGAACCATTCGCTGAGTGAAAGACCCCAACTCTCCTCTCATTTTCTCTGAAACTGTGATATCTGTTCCTGTCGGTATCCATTGTGAAGAAAAGTTATTGTTTATCTCTGCCCTTCATAATCTTAAACATCTCCATCAAATCCTCTCATCATCACCTCCTATATCATGAGTCAACTCCGGCCCCCTCGGCCGCTCCTCAAAGCTGATTGTCGCTGGGCCTGGAATCAAACTCGTTGCTCTTTGCAGAAACTACAACAAAAAAACCTTGTTAGCTTTACCTGTGGCTATCTGGTACTGTGCTGTCTCGTTATCCTCACGTATCTATCACCACCCCAGATCCTTCTCCT
The DNA here is from genome assembly GCF_056783735.1 of Eptatretus burgeri. Classification (NCBI taxonomy): domain Eukaryota; kingdom Metazoa; phylum Chordata; class Myxini; order Myxiniformes; family Myxinidae; genus Eptatretus; species Eptatretus burgeri. The sequence continues at coordinate 102,804,571 of NC_140966.1, read as the reverse complement.
GGTGACACGATCACAGATTGTCCCTTGTATCATGTCATCTCCATTTTTATTATTCATACTCAGCTCGAGCACCTTCCATTTCCGAATCTGCATCTGTCAATCTTCGACCAAATGGACGAACGTATCGACACTTTCCCGAATCTGATCACCACCCTCTCTGTTATCCACCTGACCTCCAAACTTTCTGTCATCCACACAAAGCCCTACTCTTCACCCAACTAGCAACAAGCCAAATCATTAACCTCAATGAAGAATAATAATGGGCGTAAGCCTGGAACTTCCACCACACTTTTCTCCGAACATATTGCGTTCATACTTCCGAAATCTTCACATTATGTGTTCCATGTATTTACGCAGGTGATAGTGGATTTTAAAAAATCGAATAGAGATGGAATTTTCAAAGAGAGAATCGATGACGTCACAATCAGCGGCGTTTGGCGGCAAACCGACGGCTGGGTCCCAGACGACGTGCTTCACTTAACTACATCCAGGAGTTCAGTACGTTTGTTCCACTCAGCATTTATGACTTTTAGCCTGCCATGTTGTTCATCTGTTGATGGAGGTAATAGAGAAATGATGAATACGTCAAATCGTTCGTGTTACTCATCTGGCACTACGTGTCAAGGCCAACAATCTAAAGCGACCGGTCTCAACCGCGACCTTGGGCACCCAGACACGCCACCAATATGAACTGAGCTGGTGAATGCGGAGCAAAACATCCAAAGAAACTACCGCAACCGAGTATTGTGATCCATCCTGTCCCCCACACCCGTCGAAGACGGGTATCTGCTCGTGAATAATGGTCCGATAACTGACCCCTGAGGAACCACACGACTTACATGCTCCCAGCTAGACATCCTACTCTTTGCTTGCGATCACGAAACCAGTTTCCAATCCAGTTAGCTACCCCTACCTGCCAATCAGCACGCACTCACCTCAGCCAACAACCTTATACGCACTCACCTCAGCCAACAACCTTCTACGCACTCACCTCAGCCAACAACCTTCTCAGTGGTACCTCATCAAAAGTTTGTTGAAAGTCAAGATAAACTACATCCACTGCATTTCGCTCATCCACCCAGTCAGAAACTGCTTCATCTCCAATAAATTTATTAAATATGACGTCCCTCTCGTAAATCCATGATGACTGTCTTGAATTAGTTTATATTTAATAAAATGGTCCCTCATCTGATCCCTCATTCACGTCTCCAACATCTTCTCACAAGTGAAGTTAAACCAACAGGTGCATCATTCCCAAATTCCTCTCCGCATCCTTTATTAAATAATAAAATACATTTACTACTCTCCAATCATCCGATTCCTGTCCCGACTCCAATGAGCTGTGAAACATATCCGTTAACATCACTGTGTTAACATCATATCATGATAACTGCCTCGTTAACATCACGCTTATGTGCTCTGTTAACATCACGCTTATCTTCTCTGTTAACATCAAGCTTCTCTGCTCTGTTAACATCACGCTTATCTTCTCTGTTAACATCACGCGTATCTGCTCTGTTAACATCACGCGTATCTTCTCTGTTAACATCACCCATATCTGCTCTGTTAACGTCACGCTTATCTGCTCTGTTAACATCATGCATATCTTCTCTGTTAACATCACCTGTATCTGCTCTGTTAACATCACGCTTATCTGCTATGTTAACATCACGCTTATCTTCTCTGTTAACATCACCCGTATCTGCTCTGTTAACGTCACGCTTATCTGCTCTGTTAACATCACGCATATCTTCTCTGTTAACATCACCCGTATCTGCTCTGTTAACATCATGATTCTCTGCTCCGTTAACATCACGATTCTCTGCTCTGTTATCTTTCTCAATCTTCTTTGCTCTTTCTTCAAACCTCCTTGGATTTCCTCATAAATAAAGGAAACTTCTAAATCATTACTTGTTGGGAGTTTCATGTGATCTTTCACACGAGACTTGTACAACGGTGAATGTTGCGTCGATGTTGTCATCACCACAAAATATCTAGTTTTTGATAACAGAACAACACAAATCGATCGTACGAATAAATGTCACTCACGTTCTTTTGAAAACGAAGTTACATCTTTCAGGGACTGCAAGAAAACAAAAATGAAAAATGTTAAACAGTGTCAGGTTTTCACTCACAGATCGTCAAGTTAATCACAAGTTAATCAAAATAATAAATAATTTAAATTACTTTAGTTCATTCACACATGAGCAGGTGAACGATGATCACACGTGACTCAAAGCAGAGGTAACTCGAGGCTCAGTGCAGGTGAATGTCGCACTCAAAGCACATGATCGATGTTCACTTTGATTTGTCCAATCAGAGCTGAGCAAAGCGATGAATCGGCAGCTTTTGTGGATCAAGTATCTCAAATCAAATATTTCCCCAAACACATGATGAGATACCCTGGGTACTTGGATTGGGCTGTGCATCCGCAGGCCGGGATCCCAAAAATATTACAACGGGATCGTGAAGGGTCCGAAGGGACTCAGACGGGATCACGCTGGAGATAAACTCTCCGGAATAGCCTTGAGCGTGAAGGTGAGCTCGGTACACACAGGTGAATCGTGCGTGGGTTAACGTTCTGAAATCATTTACACACCAAGGATTTGGTCCTCTTATTTTTAGCCAAAAACATATTCCCAGTCGGTGTGTTCGTAATCCAAATAACTACAGAAATAAGTTAAAATACAAATTTAATTGTTAATTAAACAGAGTTGGGACAATCAAACAAAATGATACCGGGCAAAGAACTCCCTCCGTGATGCTTTACCCATGATGAAAACGGTTGATGTCGACTTCATCTTAGTCTTTACGATAAAAGAAGAAGAGCACTTTTCTACATCGTGACGTCACCAGATATGCCTCCGCCCACATTATTACATCATCATACACACTGGTCCCAAGTTTGATTGAAATCCCTGAACCGAGATTCAAAATATAAATTAATTCTGACTGCCAGACCATGCGTCCGATCAGGTTGAAATTTAGAAAATAGATGGAGAAGCTTTTGTTCCTCATGGATTGGCAATCACACCTGTGAATTTTCGCCTCAATCTGTTCAACTGTTGACAGGATTTTTGAAAGTTTTATGATGAAAAAAAATATGGCTGCAGCACCACATGACCAATTACGTCATCAATTTCCCCCCCCCCCCAAATTTTTTTAACTCAAGATGACCCCCAAAATTTTTCATACTGATTGGACAAAGAGTTCAACGTATGCAATGACGACGTCAGAAGGAAGTCACCCGTGACATTAAAAATAAATAAATCACTCGTTTCCCAGAGAGAACACTTCACACGTGCGAAGGTAAAAAATTTTTTACCATGAAGCGGTTTCAGAGATGCAGAGGTTCAAATTTTTTTCCATTTTTCCAACATAAATGCCACACCACATGACCTATGATGTCATAATTTTCATGAAAACATTTGCATGAGTAATCATACCTCTGGTTAAAATTCGAGGAGAACGATATTATGAAAAGAGAAGAAGGGAGATGGGAGGAGCAGCGATGTGGGCTTGCCCTCAGTACCGAGGAGCTGAAAGCTATATCCCCTCCAAAGAGAATGCCGATTCCATCCCCTCATGTGTGATGGTGAAGAGAGTCGCTCTGGGCTTCACCACGTAAAACTACACAGCCTGATGTAGTACTGCTTTCCCCTCTGGGCTGGTGCTCCTGCCTCTCACATTTCTCGGTTTCACATGGTGGAAACCAAGGCATTCAAGATCATTGGTATCTCCCACAATGAGTCTTTGGATCTCTCACGCTCTCTCCACAGGCAGGTCGGTGGTCTTTCTGTCTGCAGTCTCCTCTCCGGCCACGTACCTCCCCGTCCCCCCCCCCCACCCTCAAGGGCCACCTGGTGAAACATCTGGTGAAACGACCAAAATGAACAATCACTGCTCACCTTCATTCTTCCTTTTTCCCACTTTTGGAACAATCTCACAAACTCTCTTCAATCTCACTCTTCCCTCCAGGTCTTCAAAAACAGTTGTTCATCACCATCTCTTGTCTTCCCCCAGCCACAACCTTGATCTTTTCAACCCCCATTAATGCACGCCGGACTCACCTCCTTCAAATTCCCTCCTTTCCTTCCTGAAAGTCCCTGTGGTGTCCATCTTGTTTACCCCATGTTCCCCACCCCATCCCTCTCCCTGACACAGATATAATGTCTCTGTTCCCCACTGTTTGTCCCTCCCTCTCCCACCCCTCTCGTCTCCTGCTTCCTTTATTATACTGTTGCGAATTCGCGCCTGCCGGCGTGCGATCGGCCACGTGACTCGAATCGCGGCACGTCGCCCACGGGACGGACAATTCTGTCGTGACCCTCTCGGACTAACGCAGGGAGCTAGTCGCGGGTGGGCCTTTCGGCCTCACCACGATCGTGCCAATCGGCCACCTGCGTGGGATAGGGTTGTTCGCCAAACTCGACCTACCTAAGTACCCACGCGGATGGTAAACCGGGCGATCGCACCTCGCCGCAGGTCGACTCCGGACACGGGCCGCTTAAGCGATCCGTTCCGTGCTATCGCAGCGAAACGGGGAACAATTCAACATAATGCACTTTATTTACACGACACACGAAGAGCACACATATATCAATTTAAAACAAAAACAACAATGCAGAGCTTCGACCGAATACGCGAACACACGGCAACACTTATACAGTTCTACTTTATAAGACACGGCGCCACAAGATCGATACAAAACAAAAGAAAAGGCCACCCTCAAAGACAAGGGGGCAGACGGGGCCCGTGGGCCTTTATGGCGTGGGACTTGGCAGACCGAACGAGTCCCACGAGACCGTTGCAGGTTACCTGCACCCTCGCGGTGCGATGATGGGCAAGCTCTCTCCGGCGCTCCTTGTACGAACGCGCAGGTCCGCGCAACACAGCTGGCAGAGCGGCACCTCCAGTCCGCGTCCCTCTGCGACGTCCGGACTCTCCACCGACTGCAAGCTCCAACGAGCGGGTCGCTCTACGGACCGCTTCTCCAAGACCCAGACGGGCAGAAGACCATGAACCACCGACTGATACTGACACTCTCACCGACCGCCCTGACCTGACCTCCTCTGACCTGACTTCCTCTGGTGTCACTCTTCCTGGTTAGCGGCACCTCCGTGCGCCCTTTTATTTCCCCGGCACCCCGCCCCTCCCTTCGCGGCACGCGGGGGGGGGGGAACATTCCACCAGAGAAATCGGGGCGGGAGTTGAGCTTCAACTGTCATTCTTGTTTTCCAGAGAAATCGGGGTGGGAGTTGAGCCTCAACCGTCATTCTTGTTTACCAGAGAAATCGGGGCGGGAGTTGAGCTTCAACCGTCATACTTGTTTACCAGAGAAATCGGGGTGGGAGTTGAGCCTCAACCGTCATTCTTGTTTACCAGTGAAATTGGGGTGGGAGTTGAGCTTCGACCGTCATTCTTGTTTACCAGAGAAATCGGGGAGGGAGTTGTTGTTGTTCCCCTTTTGTGTTCGTGGAGATGTTGACGGTTGCTGGCGGAGGGGTGAGGATGGCGTGGTTGTTGAGAGGCAGGTGTGGTTGTTGTTGTGAAGCGGGGTTGTGGTTGGTGGTTGTTGTGTGATGGCGGTTGAGACGTGCTTGGTTCAAAATAAAGATAGAACAGAAAAACGCCTATCTCAAAGCGTCGCAGCCCGAATGAATCACATTTATTCCCTCTAAACAACGGGTTTGGGGCTAACTACACATGTACTTAAGAGATACCTCACCTACGGGACCTGAATGGTGGTTTGCGAATTTCCACAGCCGTAACAATACGTTCCATGTGTTCACTCTTACACGAGCCCCGACATTGTACACAAAAACAAATACTGTATATAAATCCCCCCTTAATAAAACCCCCCAAAAAACTGTAAATCAAAGCCTTGAGTAGTTTTACATCCTGTGGGATTAATGTGTGTTTAATTTTTGAGTGCGATGTGTGATCATACCTTCAGAAAGATGGGAAGAGTTTCAGAAATTCGACTCCACAAAGAGATGAAAACCCCTTGAGGCTTCTGTGGGACAGGTTTCTGTCCGACGGACACGAGACAAACGAGAATTGAGAATGAGTAAAAGTTGTTTCACCCAAATGGACACAAACGATCATTTCATCCCTCAACAGTTAGGGAAGTGCTCTACAGGGGGGACGGTGGTGTCCTGGTTGTGTGTGTGTGGTTTTGTGAGTGGTGTGTGGTTTTGTACGTTGTTGTCCTGTTATGAAGTGTGTACGTATTTGGATGGGTGTGAGTGCCTGTCCAGGTGTACATTTATATCCTTTGGGATTAAAGTGTGCGTTTCTGGAGTGGTTTGTGTGTGTGGTGTTTTGAGTGGTGTGTGGTTGTATACGTTGTTGTCCTATTATGAAGTGTGTACGTGTTTGTATGGGTGTGTGTGCCTGTCCAGGTGTACATTTATACCCTCTGGGATGAACGTGTGCGTTTCTGGAGTGGTTTGTGTGATCTTACCTTCAGAAAGGAGGTTTGAACAATTGTGGAAAATTCATTCCACAAAGAGCTGAAAACACGTCGAGGATTCTGAGGGACGGGTTCCTGTTTGATGGAAACAATAAAACAAGAAATGAGAATTAATCAAAGATAGTCCACTGAAACGGTGATGAGTGGTAACGGTGAGGGTGAGGTGTACTCAGGGAGGTGATCAGTGGTGAGGGTGAGGGTGAGGGTGAGGTGCACTCAGGGCAGTGACGATTGATGAGGATGAGGATGAGGGTGAAGTGCACTCAGGGCGGTGATGAGTGATGAGGAGAGGGTGAGGGTGAGAGTGAAGGTGAGGTGCCCTCAGGGGAGCATTTTGTTGATGTTTGTTTCGTGTGAGACGAGTGGTGTTCTGGGTATAAATGGAAGAGTGGTAATTTGTTGGAAACAACCACACGTGTGGACTGGAAGGATGTATTAATCACAACAGGATGTATAAACCACACCAGGGTGAATTAACCATACCATGAGGTATTAACCACACCAGAATGTATTAACCACACCAGGATGTATTAACCACACCAGGATGTATTAACCACACCAGGATGTATTAACCACTCCAGGATGTATGAACCACACCAGGATGTATTAACCACACCAGGATGTATTAACCACTCCAGGATGTATTAACCACTCCAGGATGTATTAACCACACCAGGATGTATTAACCACTCCAGGATGTATTAACCACACCAGGATAGGGAAACTGATCATCCCCTGTGATGACATGGACGGGTTTGTACCGACAGGGGAGAGAGAGGAAATGTTTGGTGACAGACAATCCCACATGAAGGATTCGAACCTGGGATCCCAAGATCCCGAACACAGGTGGGAACGTCAAACATCCCGACCCAGAACACACTTCTCACTCTCAGGAAGGTGTTTGTGTTCCAATGATCATCGCCATACCGGAATAAAACGAAGAGGAGCCGGAAGGATGTTCAAACATTTCATGAAAATCTTCACAGAAACCTCCCAGAGATCCTGCAGGACGGACAAAGGAACAGGAAGAACCATCACCGGTCAATGTGATTAAAACTACAAAACTACATTAAATTAATGTACAACACCGAACCGAGCAACAAGGATCGCGGGAAAAACATCAACAAACCCGCCGGTTACTCCTCACCCCTTGGAAGAAGATGTCATGGCGGGAAATGGCGTCAAAAAGGGGGAAAATACTGAAGAAAAGGAACGCGAGATGAACTAGTCCGCACTCCATGACTGTCACCAACAGATGGAGGATCAACGATCTGGGGACAATGGGGACAATGGGGACAATGGGGACAATGGGGACAATGGGGAATGAAAACTGAACGGTTTAATGATAAAAATAAACAAATTTTTTTTTACATTTAAAATAATTAATATGAATCTGAGTGAAGATTTTAAATTATAAACAACCAGTTAAATATAAATTTGTTTAATATTCGTTGATTCCCCCTCGTCACGGATCGTTCATTCCCCCTAGTAACGGATCGTTCATTCCCCCGAGTAACGGATCGTTCATTCCCCCTAGTAACGAATCGTTCATTCCCCCTAGTAACGAATCGTTCATTCCCCCTAGTAACGGATCGTTCATTCCCCCTAGTAACGGATCGTTCATTCCCCCTAGTAACAGATCCTTCATTCCCCCTAGTAACGGATCGTTCATTCCCCCTAGTAACGGATCGTTCATTCCCTGATTACTGATTTATTTGTATCATTCGCTCCTCGGTGTAAATCAATGAAATAAAAACCCCGAAGGATCATGAATGACCATTGACACACAAACTCAGCACGATGAGGTCCACTTGAACCGCTCCGGGTTCCGCGCTTGAGGGAACTCTCACTCTTCCATGAGCCTCGACCATGTGGACAAAACCACAAGGCTGTGTTCCGTTACCAAGCGGCTTGTTATCGCTTTCCTGGTCATCAGTCAGTGGTCACGTCACGTGACCCAAAATGGCCGCCGCACTCGGATTCCAAACGACCTGAGAACCACCGAAACGTGGACACAAATCCCCTGTTATAAATACTCATCATGTTATTCAAACGTTCGTTTAATTAATAGTTTAATTTTTACTCGATCTTACTCCCCCTATCATGTGGTAAAAGGGGGTTTTACCCCAAATATTGATATTTTATTAAAATCTCTGAGAAACCTCCTCACAGATCCAGACCGAACTGGCCACGACACATCGGGATCATGTCCCCCAACCTTGAGTTGTTCTCTCCATGGCCGGGTCTCCCCCGGAAAGGGGGTCACACACCTCCTCCCCTAATCCCTCCTCATCACTGAAACATCTTTTCCTCACAAACGACATGATCGATGCGGACCGGATTTGGGACGATACATCAGAAAAATCAGGTCCCATGGGGTCCCCAACCGGACCCTCCCCTACATAGACCTGAAAAGGGGGTTTTCCCTCAAATTGAGGTAATTTATTTTAAAATCTCCTTCGAAACTGACGGAGAGATGTTCACCAAACTATTAATGAAACATAAGGACCGTGATGTTATAAACTTGAGGTGTTCTCCCCATGACAGGACACCTTCGGGAAGGGGGGGCCATGGCCCCTTCCCCCCTCATCACCCATTTTCATCTCTGGAGCCGCTGCGATCACAATGAGCTCGTTTGGTGAAGTTTTATTACAAGAGAATCGAGTGAAACTGAAAACCTCCACCCGGACAGAATGTCCCCACTCGAGTACCACGGCGACGTTGTTTCCGTGCACACCGCCATGTTGTTAAGCGGTACCAAGCGTTCCGTTCCGTTGGAGTGCCTGCTTGAGCGCTTCGAATCAAGCAAGCCGCTTAACGAACAACAGCAAGCTGCTTCCTAACGGAACACATCCGAGGTGAAGGGGATTTCAATCACGTGTTCACTCGTATCCCAACAACAATTCACGAACTGGTGTCCGTGTGTCTCCTCGTCTCCGTCTCCAACAGTGTTGTGGAATAAATGGACTTGTGTCCTGAAATCAATCGCATTGTTCAACGTCCGTTGAACAACATAAACAGTTGTGGGATTATTACATCCAGACTTGTTACATCGGACCAGCAAGACCCCAATTAATGTGTGGGGATGTTTTTATCTTCACTGGTGGGGGGGGGGGGAACAAATTATAATTTGTTTTATTTGACTTGTAATACCCTCCCTCACCTGGAGGGGATGAAACACGATACACATTTCCAGACATAGTTATCTATGAAAATGTGTCTCGTGCATCACCGCCTCCAGGTGTGGGAGGGTATTGCAAATCCCCACCATTTACAGTCCCCACCCTGCCACCCCCTTCCTAACCCCTCCAGCTCCCCTCCACTCCCCCTTCCTCGCTCCTCCCCCCCTTTCCTCACCCCTCCTCGCTCCACCCCTCTTTCCTCACCCCTCCCCTCCCCTTCCGAGCTCCTCCCCCTTTCCTCACCCCCTCTATCCTCACCCCTCAAGTTCCCCCTCCCCTTCCGAGCTCCTCCCCCTTTCCTCACCCCTACTCGCTCCACCCCCTCTTTCCTCACCCCTCCCCTCCCCCTTCCTCGCTCCTCCCCCTCTTTCCTCACCCCTCCAGCTCCAACTCCCCCTCTTTCCTCACCCCTCCAGCTCCCCCTTTTCTCCCCCTTCGTAGCTCCCTCCCCTTTTCCTCACCCCTTCAGCTCCCACTCCCCCTTTCCTCACCCCTCCCCTCCCCCTTCCTCGCTCCTCCCCCTCTTTCCTCACCCCTCCAGCTCCAACTCCCCCCTCTTTCCTCACCCCTCCAGCTCCCCCTTTTCTCCCCATTCCTAGCTCCCTCCGCCTTTCCTCACCTCTTCAGCTCCCACTCCCCCCTTTCCTCACCCCTCCAGCTACCCCTTTTCTCCACCTTCCGAGCTCTTCCCCCCCTTTCCTCACCCCTCCAGCTCCCCCCCTCCGTTTCGATCCTCGATCTGTTCAGACACTTGTGAAGAGTTTTGAAGGTTTTGTTTTTAAAAACAAAAATATGGCTGCTGAATCAGGTGACTGACGTCATCAAATTTTTCTCTGTGGACCATTTAATTCCTCGATGACCCTCAATTTATTTCCTGATCAGATGTAGCATTTATGAAGTCATAATGAAGGTGCAATTATGACGTCATAACGAAGGCACTGATGACGTTAAAAAATCGCACATTCCCCATGACGAATAACTCAATAAGTGAAATAAATTTTGTCAATCCGATGAGCAGGAGAAAAACACGAAAGTTCGATGTGGACAAACAAACAAACAAACAAACAAACGAACGGACCCAATCACAACACCTTTTCCTCTGGCGAGGGTACAAAGTGGAGTGTTTGACTTGGGGCACTGATCGACCACAGACTCGAGCGTGGACTGGAATGTCTCCTCGTTGAGATCATTCGCCTCAGTCAGAGCAAACACAGAGACGAGGGAAATGACACCCAGAGAGTGATGATTCCTCAGTCCCATTATATCAGCTCGTGAACCGGTTGTTACCTCAATTATAAAAATATTCAGATTGGACACATCGACAGCAACTTCTTGGGCATACAAACCATCAGAGTGACAAAACCAGTCGGAGGTGAAACCACGATCTGGTCTCCAAACCTCAAAGTACTGCAATAGTAAAGTTTAAAAACTGGAGCCCACATGACAGCAGACGAAAGTGATTATTCTCTGTGAGAGTCAGGACATTCCAGGCACCCACCAGAAGGGACCACCTCAAGTTAACCTGGGGAGACTGCCAGTTGGTGGACGACACCTCAGCACCACCCCAAAACACACCACCACAACCTGGTCCAAAAGGGTTTACTTATTTATTTATCCATGCTCTCATCTCGTGGAATAGCATCGGACAACATAACAAAGGGAAAAGCACCAGAAAGGGGAAATGCAAGCAGCAGGGTGGAGGGAGAAAGCAGACGAAGACGGACAAACAAACAAGGAATGCAGGTAACGATGAGGTACAGGAAAACGGAATGGATGGACAATATGGATACGTAAGCAAAATTTTTGGAGAAGGATAATGGTTTAATGGGTGTGCAGGAGATTATGGTTTTGGATGGAAAATGACTTGAGATGGTAGTGAACAGCTGTATCAAAGACCTGGCGGTAAGAATGAGATGGAAGAGAGTGTGGAAGGTGTTTCAGGTCAGGTTGGTCAGGTATGGGAGCATGCGCCGGAGCAACACGTCGCTGTGTCCACTTTCTGCCGGTACTTTAGGGGCCCTGTCTGGCCATCCCTCCAGGCAGATTACTGGCCCATCCCCATCTCCTTGAGATGCTGATCAACCTGCTGCAACCACGAGGTACGTGGTCGGCCCATTGGCCTCCTCCACTCATCGGGCTCCCTCGCTGAGAGAATCTGGTGAGCAGGATCAGCTTCAAGAAAATGAGCCACACGTCCATGCAGCCGCAGCTAACGCTGACAGACGATGCAGGTAAAAATATCATTTCAATCTCTCTCAGCAACTGCTCGTTGGATGCAAAGTCCGTCCAGCGATAGCCAAGGATTCTCCGAAAAGATCTGGTACCAAAGGAATTCAGTCTCTGTCTCAGATCCCTGGTCAGAGTCCAAATCTCACATCCTGAAGCAAGACTGGAAGCACCAAGGACATGAAGACTCATACTTTCGTCCTCCCGCACAGGTACTGGCAGTGCCACACCCCATGATCCAGTGAATCCACGACTCCCCTGGCCTGACCCAGATGTCTGTTGACCTCTGCCTCACAACCAGCAGAGACATGACTATCAGTGCCAAGGAAAGTGAATCTCTCCGTGACCTCAACATCCTCACCACAAACACGTACAGACAGGACTGCAGCATCCAATATGTCATTGAAAGACTGTAACTTAGTTTTGACGCAGGAAACCTGTACCAGTGGCACAGAATCCTCATTCAACACCCCGAGACCCCCAAAAAGGATATCTAGAGTCTCCAGAGAGATGAATGCATCAGCTGCGAAATCAAGGTCAGAGATCTTGACATTCCCAAACGATGCATTGCAGGTTGTTCTCTCTGACATTGTCCCAGGAATCCAGTCTATACAAGTGCGGAAAAGTGTGATGGCCAGTACACACCCCTGATGAACTCCAGCACCAACTGCAAATAAGCCAGGGATGGTATCACCGCATCTCACAGCACTCTCAATACCAGAATATAGTTCAGACATCAGATTGATCAGATTTGGTGGCACCCCAATAAGACCAAGAATCCTCCAGAGGGCATCCCGATTCACTGAATCAAACGCTTTGCAGAGATCAACATGGGCTGCAAGCAGCCCCTGCCAAAACTCTTGTCTGCATTCGGTGAGGAACCGGAGAGCAAGGATACGGTCAATCGCTGACCTCTTTGGTGTAAAGCCTGACTGCTCTGGACGCTGGTGCTTAAGCAGATGGTGGCGAACCCTATCAGGAATTATCCGAGCAAAGACTTGCCTGGCACTGTGAACAGTGTCACCCCTCGGTAGTTGTTGCTGTCTTGGCCATCACCCTTCCCTTTCCAGAGATGGACAACAGGCCCCTCTTCCAGTCAGTTGGGATGATGCCTGTGTTCCATGCAGAGCACAGAACTGCATGCAACGACACGAGTACAGCATTTCCACCAGTCTTGAGAAGTTCATCATGAATGCCACAGATCCCTGGAGGTTTACCCAATTTCAACCGGTTCACCGCAGCCTGTGTTTCCACAAACGAAGGTGGACTACAGTTGATTGGAGGGTCAGCAATACGGATTGTAACACCCCTGACATCCAACTCGACAGCTGGTGGATAAGCCTGGTGCAGCCACTCAAAGTAACCGACCCAGCAGGCTTTCACTTCAGACTCCTCTGTCAAGAGCCGACCACCTTCTGCTCGAACTGCAGTACACTGAGGGGTGGGCTTGGACGAACGAAAAGCGAATTCCCCTGCAAGCAGGATGAGAATCAATTGAGCACAGATGATGCTCTACCCCCTCACAGATTCCTCACACATAGGCCTCCTTGTTCACACTTAGTGCACGTACAGTTTTACTCCTTAACTCCCTGAACAGCTCAGCTCTGCCATTCAGCCTGGCCCTACAACTCTGGTCAATGGTATCCTGTGTCTCTTGAGAGACAAAATTCTTCTTCACCCTTTGGTGAGTTCCAAGACAACGACCGGCAACATCAAGGATGGTGGTCTTGAAGGCACTCCACAACTCTTCAGGATCCCCAAAGCACCCAGACTCCCCAAATCTCCACTCAGCTTGTTCGCAAACTCTTCAGCTGCCCTCTCATCCTTGAACTTGCCAACATCCAGCCGTGGTTTGGATGGTATCATTCTCCAGGATTGAAGCTGCAACTTCAAAGTTGCTACAACAAACCTGTGGTCAGTGTTAAGGAACTGAGCACTCCGGTTGACACTGCAGTTCTGGATCATCCTCCAGGGACCATCAACGAGCACATAGTCAATCTCCTTTGCCACACCACCAGCGTTGGAATACCAAGTCCAGCAATGAGCTTGTGGGCACTGAAACCATGAACCAGCCTCCCTAAGTCCATGACTTCTTGCAAAGTCAAGGAACTTAGTGTGATTCTTGTTCACAGTTCCAGACCCATGGGGACCAACACACGTCTCATAACCATCGCTATCAGTTCCAGCCAATGCATTGAAATCCCCCAAGACTCGGAGAGTATGTCACCTGGGGCACTGATCAACCAGACTTGAGCGTGGCATGGAATGCATCCTTCACGGTGAGATCACTCGCCTCAGTCGGAGAATATACAGAAACCAGGGAAATGACACCCAAGGAGTGACAAATCCTTTGTCTCAAAATATGCTCGTTGACCGATGTCACCTCAATTATCATTGGAGTCAGCTTATTGGACACAGATACAGAAACTCCTTGGGTGTGGTCACCATCAGAGTGACCAGTCCAAGAGTAGGTGTAACCACCCGCCATGATCTCGCTGCAATCCATGAGCAGTCGTTCTGAATTTCGGCAGTTTCACTGGGTTGCTGGTGGATTCCATGCATCGTGGAGTTACCTGGGGATGGGGTGGACAAAGCACGGAGAGGGCAGAGGGTGCAAAAAAATAAGTAAGGCAGAAGAAGACTGAGACCACCTGTTAGCGATGGTGAAATGATCGTCTCATAGACTCAGCTTCATCGTGAGGGGTTCCCTTGATCATGAAAGCCTCTTTTCCACAGCATCAATTCAAGCAAGATGAGAGGCAGGTAATAGGTAAATAGGTCGGCAGGTAACCAGCCGAGGCAGGAGAGCAATCAAGCTGTGGATGAAAGCCTGTGCATGGACAGAAGCTCAGATTTACCAAAGAAGGATGGAGGATGCCCAGTCGATGCTTTCTGTGAGAGAAAACTTTGCACGACAGAGGATCCCGAGTCAATGCCTGGCTTTGGAGGCCAACTTTGAAATGTAGCTTGCCCAAGAGAGAAATCATGGTTTCGAGTGAGACTCAAGAGTTTGAGAGATTGAACCTCCAAGAGTTTGAGGAAGATTTGCAGTGTGGTCCTTTCTGAGAGAGAAGGAGGAAAGAAAGAAGAGAGAGAAGGAGGAGAGAGAGGAGAGAGAAGGAGGAAAGAGAGAGAGAGAGAGAGAGAGAGAGAGAGAGAGAGAGAGAGAGAGGGAGAGAGAGAGAGAGAGAGAGAGAGAGAGAGAGAGAGAGAGAGAGAGAGAGAGAGAGAGAGAGAGAGAGAGAGAGAGAGAGAGAGAGAGAGAGAGAGAGAGAGAGAGAGAGAGAGAGAGAGAGAGAGAGAGAGAGAGAGAGAGAGAGAGAGAGAGAGAGAGAGAGAGAGAGAGAGAGAGAGAGAGAGAGAGAGAGAGAGAGAGAGAGAGAGAGAGAGAGAGAGAGAGAGAGAGAGAGAGAGAGAGAGAGAGAGAGAGAGAGAGAGAGAGAGAGAGAGAGAGAGAGAGAGAGAGAGAGAGAGAGAGAGAGAGAGAGAGCGGGAGGAAAGAGAAAGAATAAATGAATATAAAAATATAGAAACCAGTGAGATTTAAAAAAGATTGGAGCAATTACAAAAAATATATAGATCTCAACGTACCGAGGAGGAAAACAAAGAATTGACAAGTCTATTCGAAGTATTTTCGACAAGACTATTAACATCGTTTTCAAGAAGAGATAAACGAGAAAGTGGAGATAAAGATTATATTATCCCGCGAATTATTGATGATGTTGGTGTGATTCACTTTAATTAAAGTTTTTCATTTTTTTTCTTGAATAAATGGAGGAGAGAGTGAAGACATTTCTGAGGATTCTTTATGTTTTAAAAATTAAGATTCAAATGTGCATGTTGGAAACGAAAAAGGTTTTCACACTCTGAAGGAATTTTTCTAATAAATAAATTAGTTATTGTCTCCAATGTAAAAAGAAAACTAAAACTTAAAATATTTATTACAAAAAAGATACATGTTCGGTGTATGGTTCAAAAAAAGAGTCAATTTATCTCCAAACACAAACATGGAGGACATATCCAAGAGTTTTTTTTTGTCAGGAAGTAAATTTACAACGACTGGAATACCAGGGGAATTACATCGACAAGGGGATTCTTTCTGTGGTCCAGGAACAAACTTGGATAAAAGATTAGATGAGGCAGACAATCCGAAATCATGGAGTTACCCCATCAATAGGGTTAATGAAGTGTGCATGAGGCAAGATATTGTTGCGAATTCGCACCCGCCGGCGTGCGGACGGCCACGTGACTCGAATCGCGGCACGTCGCCCACCGGATGGACAATTCAGTCGTGACACTCTCGGACCAACGCCGGGAGCTCGTCACGGGTGGGGGTTTAACCTCACCACAATCGTGCCAATTGCCCACCCACACAGGATAGGGTTGCTCGCCAAATTCGATCTACCTAAGTACCTGCGCGAATGGTCGACCGGGCGATCGCACCACGCCACAGGCCGACTCCGGACACGAACCGCTTAAGCGGTACGTTCCATGCTACATTGATAACCGAGCGGTGTTATCGTCGGCCTCGATGGTTCCAATTAATTATCGGGCGTATTAAGCCCACTACGAACCCTTTACGTGAAGCAGGATGGAGGGTCAATTAAAAGGAAGGAGACGAAGCGAAACGGGAAAACAGTTCAACACAATGCACATTTATTCCGCGGCACACGGAAAGCACGTATATACAGCCACAATAATCAAAATGCACAAATAAAGCGAAAGCAAGAGTTCAACCGAATACGCGTACACACGGCAACACTTATACAGTTCTACTTTACAGACGGCGCCAACACACATTTACTCAAAAGGAAAGGAAAGAAGCCACCCTCATAGACAAGGGGGCAGATGGGGCCCGTGGGCCTTTATGGCGTGGGACTTGGCAGACCGAACGAGTCCCACGAGACCGTTGCAGGTTACCTGCACCCTCGCGGTGCGATGGTGGGCGAGCTCTCTCCGGCGCTCCTTGTACGAACGCGCAGGTCCACGCAACACAGCTGGCAGAGCGGCGCCTCCAGTCCGCGTCCCCTCCGCGACGTCCGGACTCTCCACCGACTGCAAGCTCCAACGAGCGGGTCGCTCCACGGACCGCTTCTCCAAGACCCAGACCGGCAGAAGACCATGAACCGCCGACTGACACTGACACTCTCACTGACCGCCCTGACCTGACCTCTTGCCAGCGGCGCCTCCGTGCGCCCTTTTATTTCCCCGGCACCCCGCCCCTCCCTTCGCGGAACGCAGGGGGGGGAACATTCCACCAGAGAAATCGGGGTGGGAGTTGAGTTCCAACCATCATTCTTGTTTACCAGAGAAATCGGGGTGGGAGTTGAGTTCTAACCGTCATTCTTGTTTACCAGAGAAATCGGGGTGAGAGTTGTTGTTGTTCCCCTTTTGTGTTCGTGGAGATGTTGACGGTTGCTGGCGGAGTGGTGAGGATGGCGTGGTTGTTGAGAGGCAGGTGTGGTTGTGGTTGTTGTGAAGCGGCGTTGTGGTTGGTGGTTGTTGTGTGATGGCGGTTGAGACGTGGTTGGTTCAAAATAAAGAAAGAACAGAAAAACGCCTAACTCAAAGCGTCGCAGCCCGAATGAATCACATTAATTCCATCTTGACAACGGATTTGGGGCGAACTACACATGTACTTAGAGATATCTCACCTTCGGGCCCTTCATGGTGTAATGCGAATTTCCACAGCCGTAACAATATTGGTTATGGGAATACCACAACGTTGGAAGAAAAGCATAACTCCGACAGAGAAATGTTGTATAATTTGTCTTTGGTACAAAATCCAACCTTGAGAGAAAAAGTTGATTGGTTCATCGTGAAGAAGATGATCAGTATTAAATTGAAACTTGGGCTTGGAAATTCAAAAAACTTGTAGGCTCTAATGATGTCATTAAGACTGAAAAACAATTAGCTGATGAATTACATAAACCAATATTCACAAAGTTTCATAGAAGGAAAGTTTATTCCAAGGAAGTTGATTATATCTGATCCGCTGATTATATCCTGTATCTGAACCCAACTCAGTTCTCAACAATCGTCATTTTTATTCAGGATATTGAAGATAAGTATAATGATACGATTCACACCTCAACGAATACCAAACCATAAGAAACATTTTCAAAATTAGAATATGAAAAAGAGATTAATGTCAAAAAGCCTAAGTTCAAAGTTGGTGATGTAGTCAGAATATATCGGTGGAAATCTCATTTTGAAAAAGGTTATACAAAGCGGTGGACAAATGAGCTTTTTTAAAATCGTTGATGTGATAGATACAGTTCCTTGGACTTATAAGGTATATGATTTAAAGGGGGAAGAGATTTTAAGTTTATTTTATTCACAGGAATTACAAAAGACAAAGATAAATTCAACTCTCTCTCCCCACACAAGCCCCACCCACACAATCCCCACACACAAAAGCCCCACCCCACACAAGCTCCACACACAAACCCCACCCCACACAAGCTCCGCCCACACAATCCCCACACACAAAAGCCCCACCCCACACAAGCTCCACACACAAACCCCACCCCACACAAGCTCCGCCCACACAAGCTCCCATCACAAAAACCACATTCATCATATTCACATAATTAGTGATAAGTTAATTAGTTAATTATTTCTAGACACAACATGTTTATTTAATTTTAAAAATTTCTCCACCAATCCACACAAGCTACACCCATCCACACAAGCTCCACCCGCACATCCACCCATCCACACATCAACACAAACCCCGCCCACAAAACCCCACCCACACAAACCCCTCCCACACAAGCCCCTCCCACACAAATCCCGCCCACAAAAACCCCACCCACAGAAACCCCGCCCACAAATACCCCACCAGCATAAACCCCACCCACAAAAACCCCACCCACAGAAACCCTGCCCACACAAACCCCACCCACACAAACCCCGCCCACACAAACCCCTCCCACAGAAGCCTCATCCACACAAGCCCCGCCCACACAAGCCCCACCCACCCCCCTCATCCCCCCTTGTGCGCCCCCCACCTTTGACCCACCACCTCCCTCATCCTACCCACCACCCTTCCCCACACACACACACGGGGAGGGATAGGGTGGGATGAGGGGGTGATGGGTCGTTGGGGGAGCGCACCTAACCCCCCCCCCCACACCTCTTTTACATCTTTATTCTTTTCTTGTAATTGAGAATTAAATAATTAAGAGCAAAGCATTTATAATTAAACAAAATTGAAAATATTGAACATTCAGTTCGAAAAATAGATGATCTTTTCCAGCAATCTGTGCCAGATGTCTGGAGTTTCATGTCAGATTCCTGCAGACGATTAACTTGTGTGCTTGGTTCAACCAGATGGGTGTTTAAACTGAAAAATAAAAATAAATAATGACTCAAAACTCAAAGGAGATATCAAAACAGAGACAGACAGACAGATATCGAGACAAATAGATAGAGATAGACAGAGAGAGACAGAGACAGAGACAGAGACAGAGACAGAGACAGAGACAGAGACAGAGACAGAGACAGAGACAGAGACAGAGACAGAGAGAGAGAGAGAGAGAGAGAGAGAGAGAGAGAGAGAGAGAGAGAGAGAGAGAGAGAGAGAGAGAGAGAGAGAGAGAGAGAGAGAGAGAGACTCACATAAACACAAATACACATATACACGTGTATGTTTCTCACCTTGAATTCGGTATCAATGGGCATTATAGAACTTGTTCCCATTCAAAAAGAATGTCGTTAAGCTCATTCCTGAAGGATTTAACATCTTGAATAAAGTCGTTTATTTTAATCCATTCGTCGTGTAATTCAGATAATTTGTTCTCCACAGCAGTGATCAACAATGGGGACAAGCTGTTAGAAAAAGACATCCAATAATTATTGGTCGTTCAGTTATTTAATGAATAATCAGTTGCTTCACTGTCATTCTCAGAGGAAACCATACTTTACAATGCACACACAGTCACACACACACACACACACACAAACTTACCAATATCGTGATGGGTTCTCTACTTCATCAGATGAAAATTAGTTCATGTTTCAGTCGTTTCTCAATCGGACAAGATGAGAAAAAATAAAAAGCCTTCAGACAAGATTTTTAAACGAGAGCTGACTCTTTTAAAGCAGCTTTGAGGAATCGATTACGTAATCTTGGAAATTTTCCCAGACTTGAAAACAATGAGGGCAGCTGTTTTTCAATTTCAGACAGCTTCCTGTTTTCAGCTGTGTGGAAAGTATTCATGTTTGACTTTAATTTTAACAATGTTATCGACTCTATATAAGTGGAACCAAAATATGCTCAAACAAGAACATCAAGATAAGTTTATCATTTTATTTCTGCTCAAAAAAGATACATAAACCAAGAACTAAGTTCTAAAATAATATTTGTGAATTCACTCGATGGTGATGAATGTAATAGAAGAATTAATTTATTACATAGAGTAGAACATGGACAAATATTTATTGGATCACTCTTTGAGTGGAATGAAAATATAAAAGGAAATCAGTAAGTCTCAGTTTAACATGTGCTCAATGGGACAGAGATCGGTCTCCTCTTTTTATCTGATGGGCCGAGAGTCAGAGGGTGGGGGTGGGGGGGGGTTGGGTTTTTTAATATTTTTTTTTTGGGGGGGGGGTTGAGGTCTTGAGACAGTCTCAATTTAACATGAGCTTGCATGGGAGGGGGAGGAATGAGTCTCCTGTTTTGGGGTTTTCTCAGAGTTTTCCCCCTTTTCCCCATTAATTTGCATGGTTGCCTCAGAAGCCCCATTTATCCTCTACGCGCGCGTGTGTGTGTGTGTGTGTGTGTGTGTGTGTGTGTGTGTGTGTGTGTGTGTGTGTGTGTGTGTGTGTGTGTGTGTGTGTGTGTGTGTGTGAGTGTGTGTGTGTGTGTGTGTGTGTGTGTGTGTGTGTGTGTGTGTGTGTGTGTGTGTGTGTGTGTGTGTGTGTGTGTGTGTGTTTATATCCCTCCGCTGACGACGTCACCAGAGCCATTATGTTTCCGGGTTGTCCATCCACTGTACGGACGTCCGATTCTCACTAAATTTTCAACAGAGGTGTGATTACTCATGCAAATGTTTTCATGATAATTATGACATCATAGATCATGTGGTGTGGCAGTTATGCTGGAAAAATGGAAAAACTTTGGACCTCTGTATCTCTGAAACCACTTCATGGTAAAAATTTAAACTCTGTACATGTGTCAAGTGCTAACCATGGGAATCAACAGTGATTTATTTTTATTTATTTATTACTTTTCTAATGTCATGGGTCATAATGTAATGACGTCATAATGCTCACTTTGAAAGCTTTATCCAATCAGTATGAAAATTTTTGAGTGTCATCTCGGGCTAAATTGTTTGGGGGAAAAAATTGATGACGTCATTGGCCATGTGCTGCTGCAGACATTTTTTTAAATCATAAAACCTTCAAAAATCTTCTCAAACAGTTGAACAGATCGAGAAAAAAACTTTACAGGTGTGATTGCCAATCCATGAGGATCAAAAAGTTCTCCATCTATGAAATCACAGATCACATGGTTTGGCATCGATGATTTTCTGAAGAATAAACCTTTAAAAATCCTCTTCTCCAGAACACCTTGACAGATCGAGGGGAAACTTCACCCACGTGTTCCCCAAGCCTTGTGGATATACAATGGTGTTCATGAATAATTAAGAGGTCACATGGTCTGGCAGCCATATTGGATTGAAAGAAAATCTTTAAAAATTATTTCTTTTGAGCCGCTTCATCAATTGATGTGAAACGTCACATTTATGATCTCGTAGTCATGGGGAATATATGTTCTAAATTTCAACCTGATCGGACGCATGGTCTGGATGTCAGAATTAATTAATATTTTGAATCTGGGTTCAGGGATTTAAATCAAACTTGGGACCAGTGTATATGATGATGTAATAATGTGGGCGGAGGCAGATCTGGTGACGTCACGATGTAGAAAAGTGCTCTTCTTCATTAATCTTTAAGACGAAGATGAAGTCGATCGATATCAACCGTTTTTATCATGGGTGAAGCATCACGGAGAGAGTTCTTTGCCTGGTACCATTTTGTTTGATTGTCCCAACTCTGTTTAATTATCAATTAAATTTGTATTTGAACTTATTTCTGTGGTTATTTGGATTACGGACACACCGACTGGGAATATGTTTTTTGGTAAAAATAAGAGGACCAAATCCTTGGTGTGTAAATGATTTAGGAACGTTAACCCACGCACGATTCCCCTGTGTGTACCGAGCTCACCTAGATGCTCAAAGCTATTCTGGAGAGTTTATCTCCAGCGTGATCCCATCTGAGTCCCTTCGGACCCTTCACGATCCCGTTGTAATATTTTTGGGATCCCGGCCTGCGGATGCACAGCCCAATCCAATGACCCAGGATGTCTCATCAAGCGTTTGGGAAAATATTTGATTTGAAATCCTTGATCCAAAAAGCTGCCGATTCATCGCTTTGCTCAGCTCTGATTGGACAAATCAAAGTGAACATCGATCATGTGCTTTGAGTGCGACATTCACCTGCACTGCGCCTCGAGTTACCTCTGCTTTGAGTCACGTGTGATCATCGTTCACCTGCTCGTGTGTGAATGAACTAAAGTTATTTAAATTATTTATTATTTTGATAAACTTGTGATTAACTTGACGATCTGTGAGTGAAAACCTGACACTGTTTAACATTTTTCATTTTAGTCTTCTTGCAGTCCCTGAAAGATGTAACTTCGTTTAAAAAGAACGTAAGTGACATTTTATCGTACGATCGATTTGTGTTGTTCTGTTATCGATAACTTGATATTTTATCGATATTTCGTGGCAATGACAACATCTAAGCAACATTCACTGTTCACTTTGGTTATTTCACTGAAGGGAAATCTTGTGGGGAGGTGAAGGTGATTTTGAATGACAGCTCCAAATATGTCTTTGGCTTTGCACAGCACAAACGTGGCAGCCGAATGATGATCCAGGTTACAACTGTGCATTGAGTCAGGCCAGCTGTCCAACCAATGGGTGGAAAGGAGAGTAGCACATGGACGGACGGACGAAAAAGCTTATTGGTAGATAGACTCGCAGAGTACCCACCCGATAGGTGATCTTGTTCCAAGCATGCAACACGTTCTTCTGACGCATACCTTTATTTGGGTGGTGTATTAACAAGTGACAGCTCTGTATCGGCAAAAATAAAAATAAAAACCAGGTTACGTGCATGAAGCAACAACGTACCTCTGCTTGTCATTCAAAACACCTCACTGATGTGGAAAATATGGGGACGTGAATGTCGCACTGCAAATGGTGGAGACTTGTAATTCCCTTCCCCACCTGCTGGTGGCATGACATGATACACACATTACATTGAGAATTTGCGTTTCTCCCCCCTCCCCCCCCCCACTCCCTCCACCACCACAAGACCACCAGCAAAGATGAAAACACCCCAATACATTAATTGGCATCATGCTGATCCTCTGTAGCAATTCTGGAATCTGTAATTGGGCTAGAACTGAAGGAGGAGTCACACGACAAACAAACACACAAACACCGGTCCTTGAATTATCGTCAGGATAAGCCAACGGGATCACATACGTTGCTTGAATACAGAATGTAATGCAGAAAGGATGTGTAGAGGAATTCTTGGCTGTTGTGAACGTTGTAGAATTCCGTAGCTGTTGTGGAATTTTATTCTTAACATTTTAGTCGACTCAAATGTAAATCCTGTTACTCAAATCTGACAGACACCGAGTAATTCACTGCCCACAACAGGAACGTACTTCACTTCAGAGAAAAGTTTATTTTACTTGGTACCAAGGAATAAGAAAAACTCAGACGTAAGCATCCACAATTATTTCTTCACTCCAGCAATGAATTTTTCATATATATATATATATATATATATATATATATATATATATATATATATATATATATATATATATATATATATATATATATATATATATATATATATATATATATATATACATTGGGAGAGTGGAGGGGTCTGACAAGCATATAGGTAAAAGAAGACATTAAAAATATATAACGTGTCCACTAACTGGACAGCGATTGACATAATTAAAGGCAAAAGTTGCAGTGTTATCAAACAGGTCACCTTGGACTTGGAGAGAATTAAACAAAAGTCAAAGAAGCGTACAAAGGAATACAGGATAAGACATTTAGGTTATAGGTTTTAACAATTAAAAAAATGATTATAGTAGGCAAAAAGTACATGACTTCAACCCAATGAGATAAACAGCAAAGGTTTCTTTTCTAAAGGAGGAATATTCCCCAGCAACTCCCCCCTTGTTGCCTCAAGGAGGAAACATAACTTAAGGTTAATGATTCCGTCACTTGGAAATAAATTTTCCTCGCGCCTGAGTGTGTCCATCTTCCCGGGTCGTCACACCCCCTCAGCTCACATCGTAGAGCTCAGTCCCTACAGCCTTTCCTGTCCCTCAGGCCAGGTGGCTTCAGGTGGTTGTACAGCTTCTGGGCCGGGTTGAGGGTCCAGTAGGCCGATAAAGAAGAAGGCTACCACTTTGGGCTGCACGGCTGATTTTCAACACCTATTTCGGGAACAGAGCAGATGGGCAAAGTGGAAGGACAAATCTCGTGAACATTGAACACACTCATTGCGTTGACTGATGGATTTCCGATTTCAGGTTCCATCTCATAAGAGTCGTAGGACTCAATTTCAAAACCTAAATAGGTAGGTGGTGGTTGTACCACCATTACTTTTGCAGTCGCATTCCTCTTAAGACAAGAAACAATTAATGCAGGCAATGTAATTGTTGCGCATCTAACAAGCACCACAACAATGATAATTATCCATAATAATCCCACAGAAGTCCAGTGTAACAGGGTAGTCCCGCAACCTCCAAAAATCCCTTCAAACCAGGAATAAAGCCCATCTTTCATAAAATAATTGTGAAATTTGGCTCCTTCCTGCTTAATCTTGTCAGCTATGCTTGTGATTTTTTCTGAGTTATCGGGGATACAGGTACAACACTCAGATTTAATTACAGCACACGTCCCTCCTTGAGCCGCGAGGATGAGGCCAAGGGCAACCCGGTTTTGCATTGCGACTGCGCGCAGGGCGACCACCTCCGAGTTGATGTCAACCATGCCTAGGGCAGTTTTATTTGCCAGTGATTCAAGCGAAGCAGCTAACTCCGCCAGTCTCACAGACGTTTGTCCTACGCCGTAGTGAGGAATTAGAATCATGAAGAACAGTTCAGTTGATGTGAAACTCCGTTTACCCCTTTTCAAATGCTCAAAAGGTGACTTATTTAGCAGGCGCATATACGGCAAAATGAATGACAAGAAACATGGCCCACTCCAATTAACTGGAAGCCATGGGTCGGCTCGGTTTCCACACACAAAACAGGTATTATTTAAAGCCACTTGTGGCCCCATCGTGTGATTTTTATAGACATAGTAACTGCATTCAGCATTTCCTAATATTCTCTCTCCCCATGCCTCTTGCACCAAGCATAGTTCCGGTTTTCCCGTCGCCTGTTCAACCATAAAATGTGGAGGCATGTTACTCAAATTAAAACTTGGCCAAAACCAGTTACTGAAGTTCCGTTGTCGTAGGCAATTTCCATTTTTATTGGTAACGATATGGTCGTCAGTGTTATTATCCTGTTTATCCCATTTCTTTTCCTTTGCCCAGTACCCACACCACTCACTCATATTGAATGGTATTGCCAACAGAGGTATTCCAGTAACTGCTGAATGAGGTATTTTAGTACAAACCCAGCAATTAATTTTATTAAAAGCCTTAGCGTGTTTACGCGAAAGAGCCAGATAAGTATTTATTCCATGTGGTGAACCCTTGTTTACACCCACTCTGCCCGTTAAGCTTCTTCGGTCTCTGGGTGCCATGTGGTTAGTTTGGTGGGCAGTTTGACAGGCATTTGGCCGGGTAACATGCAAATAATGTTGATCACAAATAGTATTTATCGGCCTCACAGACCAAGTCCACATTGTACAACCTGCAACCAGTGGCACAAATAATCCTGCTATGAAAAGAATCATCAAAGTTATCAGGAAGGAGTGTTCTCCTCAGGCTCTTTTTGGCTGTGTGCCATCTTGCAGTGTGTGGCATGGATCCATGTTGCTCTCCATTTAACCTTCACGGCAATATGGGTAGTTCGCAGTATAAGAAACGGCCCGCACCACCGTGCTTGTAGAGAGTTCTTTCTTTTGTAAATCTTCACATAAGCAAGGTCTCCTGCTTTGAAGTTGTGATGATCAGATGTCGCAGGCTCAGGCAAGGCTTGCTTCACCTGTGCATAAAAGGTCCTTACAGCATGATTCAGAGAGACACAGAACGCTAGCAATGTGTCGTCCATTTGCTGCACGTTCATGTCTTTTACAGTTAATGGAGGTGAGTGCGGTAATCTCATCGGTCTTCCCATCAGAATCTCATGCGGAGATAAGCCAGTTTTCCGATTTGCGGTAGACCTCATCGTCATGAGAGCAATAGGCAGAGCATCTGCCATTTCAATCCAGTCTGTTCACAAATCTTGGCCAGTTTATTCTTCAGAAATCCATTCTGCCTCTCTACTGCCCCCGCGGATTGGTGATGATGAGCGCAGTCAAGATGCTGCTTGATTTGCAAAACTCGACACATCTCCTTCACCACCTCGGCTGTGAAATGAGTTCCTTGGTCACTGGAGATCCTACAAGGTATTCCAAACCTACAGATGAAATCCTTCATCAACAGTTTAACCACAATAATGGCATCTGCTCCCCTACAAGGGTAAGCCTCAACCCACTTGGTGAACAAATCTACGATGACTAAAGCGAACTCAAAACCACAGCACCTTGGTAACTGGATGAAATCAATCTGGATATTTAGGATTGGTCCGTATTTAACTGGATGACTGCCTGGGGCCATCTGCACCCCCCTTGTAGGGTTATGTTCTTGGCAAATGTGACAGGTCCTACAATACTGTTCTGCAATTGGACTAAACCCTGGGGCAAACCATTGTCTCCCAATTGAAGTACTCATGCCCCCCCCCCTGATCGTATGCCCAGCCCCATGCGCCAACCGTACGAGCCAGGGTAGCAGAGCTTTTGGTGCCAACACCCGCCCATCAGGTGGTCTCCATACTTTGGATTCATTATCAAATTCACATCCAGCCATTATCCACAAATCTCGTTCTCCAGCACTAACAGCTATTTGCAAGGTGTTCACGTCGTCAAGGGTTGGCGTTGCCACTTGTGTCAATACACATTGTAATACTAAAAGAGCGTCAGTGGTGGCAGCACCTTTTGCAGCTACATCTGCCCTCGCATTTCCCCGTGAGACATCATCAGATCCTCCCGTGTGCGCATCACATTTAACCACTGCAATTTAGTGAGGCAGAAGTATCGCCTCCAGCAGATTCGCAATCCATGTTACATTCTTCACCCGCGCACCTGATGATGTTATAAACTCCGTTTCGCACCAGAGGACTCCGAATTTGTGTATAGCGCTAAATGCATAGCCGGAATCAGTGTAAATTGTCACTATTTGGTCTTTGGCTAGGCAGCATGCACGAGTGAGGGCAAACAGCTCTGCTTGTTGCGTGGAGCAGTTTGCAGCCAATCTTCCCTTTTCGATTACCTCGTGATCAGCGCAAACAGCATAGCCCGTTAATAGCAATCCATCTGGTGCGCGGGACGATGAACCGTCGACATATAAAATTAACTCAGAATTTTGGATTGGAGTGTCTCTCAAATCAGGACGCGGCAGACAAGTATGTACGATCACCTCCTCACAATCGTGAGGATCTCCATCCAGTGCTACTGGCAGCAAACTAGCAGGATTCAACGGTGGGCACCTTTTAATCGTAATGTTCGGTGGCGCTGTGAGTGAGAGTTCGTATGTCGTTGCCCGCAAGGCCGACAAGTGTTGTGTTTTTCTTTTTAACAGCACAGCGGTGACTGCGTGCGGCACCATGAGAATCAAAGTGTGTCCCGCGACAAGTGGTTCTGTCGCCTGCACCGCGAGCGAAGCGGCTGCCACTGCCCTTAAACAGGATGGGAATCCTTGCGCCACTGGATCCAATTTAGTACTGTAATAGGCGACAGGCCGTAACTTATTTCCGTGCTTCTGAGTCAGCACCGATGGTGCAAAGCCCCGACTCTCATTTGCGTACAAATGGAAAGGTTTTTCATAGTTCGGTATACCCAAAGCAGGAGCAGAGGACAGAGCTTGCTTCAACGTTGCAAAAGCCTTGTCTGCGGATTGGGCGCGCTCGCCAAACCAATTTCCAGCAGGGGGCGCACGAAGGCCACATAGTCAGGTATCCATTGCCTCAAGGTAGAGTTCTGGGCCCTGTTCTTTTTCTGGTTTTCATCAATGATCTCTTCGACTCTCTGGAAAATCCTCTATATCTCTTTGTTGATGACTCCACCCTCTGCTGTACCATCGGTCATCCCTCAGACTGGCAAGCAGCAGCTTCTTCGCTTACTGCAGATCTGGATAGAATCACAAACTGGTCCAACACGTGGAACATGTCTTTCAATCCGGACAAATCTCACACTCTCACTATGTCTCTTCGAAAGGACCGTTTAGAAAACCCACCCATCCACTTTCTCATCAATCCTCTGGAAGAAGTCCTTTCTTTCAAGCTTCTGGGTCTCACTCTCTGCCATGACCTTTCCTGGGAAAGCCACATTTCAAACCTCGCCTCCAAAGTCAGTCGCCGACTGGGAATCCTCCGTCGTGAAAAGTCCTTCCTCGGCCCTCCTGAGCTCCTGACCACATACAAAGCTTTTGTTCGTAGCCTGATGGAGTACTGCTCTCCCCTCTGGGCTGGTGCTCCTGCCTCCCACCTTTCTCGGCTTCACGCTGTTGAAACCAGGGCATTTCGGATCATCGGCATCTCCCGTAATGAGGCTGAGTCTTTGGGCCTCTCACTCAATCACCGCAGGTTGGTTGGTGGTCTTACTGTCTTCTACCGTCTCCTCTCCAGCCTTGCCCCCTTGCTCTCTCTGCGATTTGTCCCCACCACATTTCCTCAGGGCGCTCAAGGTCAGCTAACAACACCCTTGTGCTAAAACTACCAAAATCACGAATCATTGCTCACCTTCACTCTTCCATTCCTCTTTTTTGCCGCCTTTGGAATAAACTCCCTCACTCTATTCTTTCCCATTCTTCCCTCCAGGCTTTCAAAACAGCTATTCACCACCACCTCTTGTCATCCCCATCCAAATCCTCGATCTTTTCTACCCCCGATTCCACCCAAGCCCACTTCCTTCAAATTCCCTGCTTTCCTTCCTGAAAGTCCCTGTAATGTCCATCTTCTATTCCCCATGTTCCCCATCCCATCCCTCTCCCTTCCACAGATCTCCTAATGTGTCTGTTCCCCACTGTTTTGTCCCTCCCACGCCAACTCCTCTTGTCTCATGCCCCCTTGATGTGCGTTGTCTGCTAGCTCTCACACGAGCCTCGACAAGGTATTCAAAAAAAAAATTGCCTACAATAGCCCGTCGTCCCGAGAAAAGACCTCATCTGTTTTGCGGTAGTTGGCTTGGCCAGCTTCAATATTGCAGATATACGCTTCGGGGAGATACACCTGGTATCTCCCTTCAAAATATGTCCCAAATATTTTACCTCCTCCTGGCAAAACTGCAATTTGGCTCTTGATGCTTTGTGCCCCTTCCTTGCTAAAGCTCCCAACAGCGTCAAAGTATCTTGTTCACACGCTTCCTTTGACGCTGGTGGTGGTCGTATAGCAGCTTAGCTGTCGGGGTAGCTATCATTTCTTGAAGCGCGACTGTGTTGCTGATGCAGTGCCCCTCTACCAGTACACACACTGGAACTGGTACTCATTTCGCCGACCTCGGAAGGATGACAGGCTGAGTCAACCCCCTGGTGTATTAATTCAGCGGCCAACGGGGCTTGAACTCAGAACCTTAGGATCCCAAGCCACCACCCTAACCACTGAGCCAACACCAGGCTACCCTTTGACGCTGAACAGATGAGTAGGTCATCAACATATTGGATCAAGGTGGATCCGCTGGAAAAAAATTAAGTCATCTCGGTCGTCTTTCCATGCTCGGGAAAACAAAGTAAGACTCTCGGTGTATCCTTGTGGAAGTAAAGTCCAAGTATATTGTCTTCCTTTATACGTGAACGCAAAAAGGAATTGTGCCTCAGGGGCTATTGGAATACTAAATAAAGCTGAACAAAGATCCACGGCAATACAGTGGGTAGTATTGCTTTGAATAGTTGCCAGAATGGGAATTGGATTTGCGACGACGGGGTAGGCCGGGATCACAATCTCATTTACTGCCCTCAGGAAAGCCTGGTGTTGGCTTAGTGGTTAGGGTGGTGGCTTGGGATCCTAAAGTCCTGAGTTCAAGCCCCGTTGGCTGCTGAATTAACACCAGGGGATTGACTCAGCCTGTCATCCTTCCGAGATCGGCGAAATGAGTAACATTGTCCTGGTCCCGGTGTATGCCCCGGTTAGAATAGGTGTACCATATCCCTGTGTGTCGTAAGAGGTGACCAGGCTTGGCGTCAGGAAGGGCATCCGGCCATAAAACATTGCCTCAAGAAAAAAAAACCAATCCCTGCAAAGCAGGGAAAAATGGCTGTAAAAACGGTCATTTTGTTTACCGCCCACAGGTCCTGTACAAACCTTCACATCGACTTTCGGGGGTTTCGCGCGGGTAAGATCGGCGTATTACATTGGCTGACTGTGGGAATAATCGTTCCTTGCTTCAATAGCGCTTTCACTACGGGAGCTATCTCTGCTTCCGCTTCTGGACGCAATGGGTATTGGGGTTTGCGAGGCAGCATCTTTGATGTATCTATATTGATCTTTACTGGGTGCATGCCTCTTATTCGCCCCACGTCAATAGCATCTGTTGCCCACAGACAAGTTGGGACCTACTCCAGCAATTCAGGTATTTTTCTGACCCACTTGGTTCTGAGAGATCAACCATCTCGAACACAGCCTTCACAGTCCCTCCACAGTCTGACCAACAATATCCATCTGTGCCGATCTTCCATAGTCCTTTTACTTGGCTGTGCCCTTCCAAGGTCGCTTCCGATGCTTTCTTTAAATCGGTTACCATGTGCCCTATGTCCGTTGTTTGGTAACCTCTCGCAATCACTGAGGTAACATGTGGTGTAACACTGGATGGTTGATTCCAGTTTTAATTGCTCCTGCTTCAGATGCACCTCCAGGCCAATATCTTGCTTCCCAATCCACATTGTCCCCAATGTTATGTCAAAACTCTGGTGTGATTTGAAAATCATTTCCCTCGCATGGACGTTATCCTCTCCCTTAAGTTGCAATCTGCAATGCAATGTAATCGAGTCTGCACCCTGTCTGTGTCAATGTGATGCTCGCTTACCCAGTCGCACACCTGCGGGGCCGCTCCTCTTCAGATTGGACACGCACACCTGCAAATGGTTAGAAGCTTCACAATCCGTCACCGTCCACCATTATACAAGATTCTTTGTATGTTCCTGCAATAAATTCAGCATAATTATCGACGATTTGTGAGGTATATCCAAATACACTCCCTCGGGGGTACATTTCACTGTATAATCAGTTTACACAATAGATCTCTTCCCAACAGATTAATTGGCATGTCAGTAGCCATCAAAAATGCATGTTGCGCCGACAAAGGTCCAATCTCTACCCGTTGTTGTTCAGACAGGGGGATCGCCATGGCAACGCCTGATACTCCTACAACCTTTACTTGTTCTCGTGATAAAGGTGCATTTGGAAAGTCACTTTTCCTGATTGCAGATTTTGTTGCCTCTGTGTCCACCAGGAAAGGAATCTCTCGGCCTTCGATTGTCAAAGTCATTCTCGGTTCATCACGTGGTTTTGAAGTCAGCAACGGTAATTCAGATGAAGTCTTTCCCGCAGTTGTCTGTCATAAAGCGAATGGGTTATGGGGCGGAGGTGGAAGTGAACTCTGAGGTTGAAGGGGTGGAAATGAAGCAGTTTGCTCAGCCTGTTTTCCCCATCCGTCCTGTTGATGGGAATTTGCACCTCGGTCTCTGTTTGGTTGCATCAGTCGCCTCTCTCCTCCCAGTCTATTCGTACCATAAGTCGGACCATTCCCGTTGTTCGGGCACTCCTTTGCCCAGTGACCTGTTTGCCCACACGCATAACAGACCTCTTTACGCAGGTCTCGGTGTCGTGGTCAGCCACGGTTATGGCTTGGGCTGCGGTAGTGCGCATTATACCTCGCATTTACCTGGGCGGGCATTAGTTTAGCCTCCGTCTCAGCATGACACTGTTCGATCAATTAACTACAATGGGTCACATGTGGCATTAAATCCATTACATCTTTTGTTTCCCAGCCGATACACACTCGCTTAACCTCGTTCTGCAATTTGGCTGCCAACCCACTTATGAACGCATGAGCGAACGGGACGCCTTCATCTTTTAATCCAGAGTGATGCTGATACATATTCCGTAACCGTTCTAAGTCGTTCAACGGGTCTTCGGATGAGCGTTGTTTACACGCCTGTATTTTCCCCCAATTTGTTTTGAGCGGTGCTACCTCTGTCACCGTCTCAATGAGCTTGTCAATATGTTCTATGAGCTCACCTCTATCAGCGGGCGCTTCACTTGGACATCCCGCGATTTGTTTCAATTGTCGGAGTAACCCCTCGGGCGCAATCAATTTCAACAAAATATTCATGTCCACATAAGTCGGCTGATGGCATTCCACAATCACACGCAACTCTCGTTGGAATTTTTTGCAGATCCTCTCGCACCTTCGACATGTTGTTGGCAATGGCCCTTAGCTTGGAACCCCATGGCCGATATATTGCTTGCACGCCTCTGGCCCCTGGGTAATCTCGCAAGGGGAACGTACCAAACAGTGCCTCTTCATTTTCTTCCTTCACAGCCTCCAACGTGGCCTTTCTGGATCGGGTCTTCACTCTGACCCTGTCACCACGAGGAGCTCTCTCTTGTCGTTTCCTCACAGCTTCCCTGCTTTCCTTAATCTCCTCTTTAAATACTCCTCTGGCTCCTGATCTCCGTTCTTCGTCCTTGAGCGGCGGTGCCGTTGGAACTATGGGGTCAGGCCACTTATCTGACTCCTCTCCATCATCCTCAAACCTGGACAGGTGCAGCTCCCTGTTTTCTCTTTGATTTATTTTCAAATCTCACAGGCATCTGCATGGTCACCTGGTCCAGCTGACCCTTCAGGTTTAACAGCCGCGTCTTTTCGACCCTGTCACGACACTCCTCCATCCAGTTCATGTACGCTCCCCAATGTACGTGCCTCAAGGCCTTTCTGTCCTTTTCTTTCTCCTCCAGAACTTTCCTCAGATGATTCAAACAATCCCAATCAAACATACCATTCTCAGGGAAAGGCAATTTACTGTTCATAGTCCAAACGCACCAATTCGCAACATCTCTCACAGAATCAGGTCCGTATTTATCGAACATATATCTCGTGCATGTCCCTCTGCGTAGCCTGGGGCAGGTCGCTTTGGTATCCCCAATCTCATCACTCTTTCCAACAGCATTTCCCATCCTGCAAACCGTTACCAGGTCACAAATACCATGAAATATGCACTTCAATATAGCGAAAATACAATACATGCTCAAAATATTAGGGTATGTTCTTTTGAACATACGAGTCCCCTCGGACCATGAAGCTATCGTTCTTGTTGTTAAAGGCTGTTATGGGAACACAGAAATAAAGGTATGTTTAGCAGCGTCATCATGGTTGGCGTCTCGCAATATAATATATTAGCGCGATTAAAAATACCGTTTTTTCCTCGCATCTACATGTCTGTCAAAAACCCAGTATCAAGGTGCACAACTACAGCTCATAACCTATCCATTGAGGTGTTTTTCGGCCCCCACTGCTTTCCCGTTTTCACGCCACTGTCCACACAAAATTCATCAATCAATTCAATACAGAGTCCGGGGGACTCAAATACAATAAATGTTGGCCAGCACTGTAATCAAGTGACCTTAACGTACTGTTAATATGCACTTCATAACCTCAATCTACACAACACATAACAATCACATCACACAGCAAGCTGGGTCTCAAACCCCTCTCTTTGCGGAGGCGGGATTCCAACCCCCCTCCTTTTGGCCAGAGGGGATTGGCCTTTTCCCCTCTGCTATGCTGTATCCAGTACAGCAAAGTGAGCCAAGTACCAAACTCGCTCAAGGTACGGCGAAGACTCGAGCTTCCCGTGAAGAGATCCCTGATCTCTGTTCAGCCCCGAAGGCTGAAGCGGTCTCAGACCGCAGGATCCTCTCAGGCCCATCAATAAAAATTATCTGTTCATGTACTTTCCTTT
Organism: Eptatretus burgeri; assembly: GCF_056783735.1. Lineage (NCBI taxonomy): Eukaryota > Metazoa > Chordata > Myxini > Myxiniformes > Myxinidae > Eptatretus > Eptatretus burgeri. The sequence goes on along the minus strand of NC_140966.1, from coordinate 102,770,407 downwards.
GTTCAAAGTACGTTACCTGCAAAGAACAGGCCCCCTGCCTGGGATGGGGCGAACACTCTCTTACCTTCTAGTCTGTGATGCTCAAGCGTTGGCGTCCCTCCGGGACGGACTGCCTCCAGGGATTTAGTACATCCAGGTCACGGCACCAAATTGATGTGGAATTTTTACCTTTACCGACTCGGTTTTAAATCCTGTTCCTCAAATCATAAGACACAATTAATTTCACTGTTCACAATGAAAGTACTTTTGATCAGAGAACCCTTATTTTAATGTAGTACCATGGAGTCCAAAGCACTGAGATGGTAAACATCCGCAATGATTCGCACTAAGCTAAGTTTACATTTTTCTGACATTTATATGCTTTCGTTGGGAGTGGAGAGGGCTGGGAGAACAAACGACATGAGAGAACATGGTGACTTTCGGCTGGCCTTGGGGAGAATCAGCCAAAATAACTAAGAGCAGACAACCAAGAGGAGTACAAGATAACAAGTGGGTTATGGGTTTAAGACAGAATGTGATTATATATTTTGAATAGATATAGAAATCAAAATAAAAGGCAGCGAGTACATGGGTGAAACCAGTCAGTATAGTAGTAAGTAAAAGGCAACTTGTTTGTAAAGGAATATTCCCCATCACTAGTAATAGAGGGCCCGGCATCAGCGGCACAGCCGCGCCCCAGAATGATGCAACCAGTAGCCAGAGGCTGCACATGATAGCTCTTGTATTGTTGTTGCTGTTCTGTGTCTTGCAGACATTACTTGCTTTCAAGACATTTCGTGAAGAGAGCAGTTGTTTGAATCAAACCGACAGTAAGTTAACCATCCTGTAATTGACTTGGAATTGCAGTCAATGACCATGAAACATGATAATTACAATAATGTTTATCTCAGTAACACAGCAATGTACCGCCACCCCAAACCCTCACCTCTCCCAAACAGACCAACATGTGTTGATGAATCTGCGACAGCGTGTTCAAGCATGTCACAGCAGAAACCAACAGAGTGTTAAACCGTGCCATTGTTCCTGCCCACATGGAGAACTTCACAAGCAGCAGAACAACAAGGGAACCCGTTATCACAAGGCAAACACTCCGTCTCTTGGGCTATCCCATTTGTATAATAACCTTAACGAGAGTTATTGTTGGATTCGCAAAATATGAGATATCCCTTATTGTCGGGTTTTCCGTCTGTCTGTCTGTGTGTGTATGTGTGTCTGCAACGCGAGGCTCCACAACACGAACCAGCAAACCGATTTCGATGAAACTTTGCCAACAGTTGCCATATGGTCTGGGAATGTGCGCGTTTGAATTTCGTTGCCTAGCAACCACCCGTTGCTGTACAGCGGCCGAAAAACCGCGTACAGTATTTTCAATACTTGTCCTTCAGTTTTGAATGTAGAGAAACGAGACATCGGAAGTAAACACTTAGAAATATTTAGAAAATTTTACTCTAGCCGATTTTTGATTGAGGTTTTATTTTTCAAATGGTAGTCCTTCAAAAATCGGGTGTCTATTTACCGTCATTTAAGGTGTGTATACAGTGTTTGTAAGGAACGACACCGTCGTTCCACCTTCAATCTCTCCTCGATCCAAACGTGATTGACCAAAGTGAAAAGGATCCAAAATAAATGGAATCACTGGCATTTCTGTCTTTGTGGATTTCTAATAATATAATATGTTTATTTATTTACCGAAAACGATTCCACGACCCACGCACCACCTTCAATGATTTATTTATTTACCAAAAACAATTCCACGACCCACACACCACCTTCAATTATTTATTTATTTATCAAAAACAATTCCACGACCCACACACCACCTTCAATTACTTATTTATTTATCGAAAACAATTCCACGGTCCACACACCACCTTCAATTGTTTATTTATTTCCTGAAAACGATTCCACGACCCACACCACCTCCAATTATTTATTTATTTACTGAAAACAATTCCACGATCCACACAGCACCTCCAATTATTTATTTATTTACCGAAAACGATTCAACGACCCACACACCACCTTCAAATATTTATTTATTTACTGAAAATGATTCCACGATCCACACACCACCTCCAATTATTTATTTATTGACTGAAAACAATTCCACGACCCACACACCACCTCCAATTATTTATTTATTTCCCGAAAACGATTCTACGACCCACACACCACCTCCAATTATTTATTATTTAAAGTGGGAATGGTGTAGGAAAGTGGGCGTGGCTTCTAAAAAATATTGTGTGGCTCAGGAGGTGTGGTCAAACAAGAGCATTGAGAGAAGTTTATCGGGTTTTCCGTGTGTGTGTGTTTGTGTGTGTGTGTGTGTGTGTGTGTGTGTGTGTGTGTGTGTGTGTGTGTGTGTGTGTGTGTGTGTGTGTGTGTGTGTGTGTGTCTGCAATGCGAGGATCCACACCACAAACCAGCAAACCGATTATTTTTCAAATGGTAGTCCTTCGAAAATAGGATGTCTATTTACCGTCATTTTTTATGAGGAGTGCCAGTTGGCAAAATACGCAATAGGAAAAATCTTGCCAGGCAGAGGAACAATTGTATGTGAACCAATACGTCTTGGCAATGAATCTTCATCAGTGGATCGGTCAGAATTAAAAACATCGTATCCAGCGCTTCGATCCAAGCGAATCCCTCGTCGCCTTCCGGCTTGTCACCAGTCTGGCAAGATGTTGAATGAACGAGTGTCACCGATATCTCGACACAAATCAGTGAAACACTAGCATGAAGGAGTGTTTTTTTCCGAATTTTTGCGACACACACACACACACACACACACACACACACACACACACACACACACACACACACACACACACACACACACACACACACACAGACACACACACACACACACACACACACACACACACACACACACACACACACACACACACACACACACACACACACACACACACCGTGGTGCCCCCAGAATCCGAACGCCCCATTGTTTGAACAAATTGGAATCCGAACAATTTTTTCGAGAAAATTTTGCCCTAAAAACCGAACACATTTTCAAAAACCGAACACAACGTGGCGTTCATGTTTTTTCACGTGCGTCTCCCCCGCCTGTTCGACCCGCATCTTCGCGCTTTGTTCATTCAGTTCGTCGGTGGAAGAACTCGTGAAAGCATCTCTCGTGTGTCGATCGCTACTTTACCTCGTGTTTTCACCTTGATTTGTGCTGTATTTTTTTCTCCAATTATCACCCTTGTGCATTCACAATGGCACCCAAGAAGAGCAGTGAAGCAAATAGGAGTAAGAGGAAGTCCGTGAGAACGATAATTGAGTTGAAGAAAGAACTTATCGCTAAGCATGAGAGCGGTACGCGTGTGTCTGATCTCGCTGCCGAAATCGACCGTGTGTACGATTGTGAAAAAATAAAGAAGCGATAAAAGCGCGAAAACCCGTCGTGAAGTGAACTCATTCAATGAACCCTCTGACAAATCGGCTTTAACGAACTCAACGTTTTTTTTCGCGAGCATGGTAGTGACATCATGCTGCGTCACCCAATCGCTTCACCTCTTGATTCTCTCCCGTGGAACCGTGCGGTGAAAACAGCACGTTTGTGTTTCCTCAGAGTTTACTGGGATATAAAACACCATTTGGTGCTTCATGGTTAATTACATACCTCCACCAGGCTGAACAGTTTACGTTTTGGATCCCAATGACCACTGATAGGCCGGAGCTGCATCCAGACTGATGGAAGAAGTGACAACGCTCATGCTCATCCCCCAGGCTTGGAAGAAGATTCATGACCCAGAAAAGGTCATTTACTCATCTTATTTTACCTTAAACATGGGTAATTTCAGTTGAAAGTGGGTTTTCTTGGGGTCCAGGAACAGATTAATTCACTTTCCATTATTTCTTGTTGGGAAAATAGTTTTGGAATCCGAACTTTTTGGAATCTGAACAGCCTCCTGGAACGAATTATATTCGGATTCTGGGGGCACCACTGTATATACATATACACACGCAAACCGGAATTATCATCAACTGTGACTGGCTGAATCAAGCTTCTCCCATCAATTTAATTTTGCAATTTTCTCTGCAGACAAACTGCCGTGGATACAGGATACGGAAGCATCTGAAGAAAATCCATGATGAGAACGAAATCGTTAATGATCAGGAGAAACCAGCAGATTACGAAGTGAGTTCCTCTCAATCAAGTTCTCGGAGCGATCAGGGACATTTTAGCAGATTGAGGTCTCGCAATCCAGGTTTCAGCCCCAATGATCAAGACTCAGCTCTTGAATACCAGCACCGAGTGCAAGTTGGTAAAGTTATTCGACCTCGATTGGGTCATGATGGTGGCACCGGATCATGTGATACGAGATTGAAACCATCAAAAAACCATCTCCACGTTGTGATGTTGTGGTGTCTTCCCACGGACTTGAGAGAAGTGGCATGAAGAGTAATTTTCTGGTTGATCCTGCCAAGGAAGAAGCAGTCATCTTGATGAATCTGCGACAGCGTGTTTAAGCATGTCACAGAAACCAACAGATTGTTAAACCGTTCCATTGTTCCTGCCCACATGGAGAACTTCACAAGCAACAGAACAACAAGGGAACCGTCATCACATGGCAAACAATCCGTCTCTTGGGCTATCCCATTTGTATAATAACCTTAACGAGAGTTATTGTCACCAGTCTGGCTAGAGGTTGAACGAACGAGTGTCACCGATATCTCCACACAAATCGATGAAACACTCGCATCAAGGAGCGTTTTTTTCTGAGTTTTTGCGATACATATATGTATATTTATATCCACAAGCAAACTGGGATCATCATCAGCTGTGACTGGCTGAATCGAGCTTCTCACCATCAATTTAATTTTGCAATTTTCTCTGCAGACAAACTACCGTGGATACAGGATACAGAAGCATCTGAAGAAAATCCATGATGAGAACGAAATCGTTAATGATCAGGAGAAACCAGCAGATTACGAAGTGAGTTCCTCTCAATCAAGTTCTCGGAGCGATCAGGGACATTTTAGCAGAATGAGGTCTCGCAATCCAGGTTTTAGCCCCAATGATCAAGACTCAGCTCTTGAATACCAGCACCGAGTGCAAATTGGTAAAGTTATTAGACCTCAATTGGGTCCTGATGGTGGCACCGGATCATGTGATCCGAGACTGAAACCATCAAGAAACCATCTCCACGTTGTGATGTTGTGGTGTCTCACCACGGACATGAGAGAAGTGGAATGAAGAGTAATTTTCTGGTTGATCCTGCGAAGGAAGAAGCAGTCGTCTTGATGAATCTGCAACAGCGTGTTCAAGCATGTCACTGAAACCAACAGATTGTTAAACCATGTCATTGTTCCTGCCCACATGGAGAACTTCACAAGCAACAGAACAACAAGGGAACCGTAATCACATGGCAAACAGTCCGTCTCTTGGGCTATCCCATTTGTATAATAACCTCAACGAGAGTTATTGTCACCAGTCTGGCAAGAGGTTGAACGAACGAGTGTCACCGATATCTCCACACAAATCGGTGAAACCCTCGCATCAAGGAGCGTTTTTTTCTGAGTTTTTGCGATGCATATATGTATATTTATACAGTCAAAGCTCGTTACTATGCCACCTCGCTTCTATGCCACTCTCGCTATTATACCACTTTTGCTCGGTCCCGACAAAATTCAATACAAAATAAATTTACTATGCCACCCCCTACTCTCGCTACCATGCCACTACTGTGTGACTGTTAAAAGGCACGAGTCGTGAAAAACTCTGTATTGCGCAGTGCTTGATTATCACACTCACGTCCAAAGGCGAAGCGACCAACTACAGTCCAGCTGCGCACAACATAACTCAATATGTACGCGCATAGTCAGACTGTGTCAAAACACACGATTCTTCTCCCCGATGCCAGCCACAACAAGCCAATCACAACACGCACAACGAGACACAAAAAAGCGCGAGCACACACACAGACACGCAGGCACACGTACAACAGTGACATCATTTTTTTTTCAAATTCAGCCCATAATGTCAGCTCAGAAACGCAAGCGAACCGACTTTACGCTGAAGAAGAAGGAGATCATCGATGCCGCGAAGAAGGAGCCGAATCAGTCCAAGTTGGCCAGGGAGATTAGCAAGAAATGGGGCGTCAAAGTTAAGAGAACCACCGTGAAGGGCATTCTCAGCAAGAAGGATGCAATCGAGGCTGCAATCAAAGCTGGATTTCCATCGAAGCGCATGAAGTTGACGCAGGCTCACGACCCGAAGCTTGATGAGGGAGTGCTCATGTGGCTGAAGCAATCAAGAGGACAGAATGTGCCTGTCAGCGGCGATCTGATCAAGGAGAAGGCGATGAAACTGGCCGAGCTGATGCACATCCCAGACTTCATGGCGAGCGACGGTTGGTTGGGCAATTTCAAGAAGCGCCACGGCATCACGTTCAAGACAGTGCAGGGCGAAGCTGGAGCGGTGGATTCGCAATCCCTTCTTGAGTGGCAACAATAGGTTCTCCGGCCCTTACTCGGGCAGTTCTCCGCAGACGACGTCTTCAACCTGGACGAGACTGGACTCTTCTGGCAGCTGCTTCCGAACAAGACCATGGCTTTCAGGGGAGAGCGGTGTACTGGAGTAAAGAAAAGCAAGCAAAGGATCACTCTTCTGGTTGGGGCAAACATGAGCGGCAGCGAGAAGTTCCCTCTTCTGGTGATTGGCAATTCCAAGAAACCCCGTGCCTTCAAGAACAAAGAGATCCCGGTCAAGTACAAGGCGAACTCGAAGGCGTGGATGATGGCGGAGCTTTTCGAGGAGATGTTGCGTGCGTGGGACGGACGACTCGGCCAGCAGGGACGCAGAGTGCTGGTCTGTCTCGATAACTTCTCTGGCTACCCTCCCGAGCTCGAGCTGAACAACATCCAACTGGTCTTCTTCCCACCCAACACGACAGCCAATTCGCAACCAATGGATCAGGGAATCATAGAGAACCTCAAGCGCCACTACAAGAAGCTCCTGCTATGCCGCCGGCTTGAGGCCATAGACGAGGGAAAGGAGTTCAAGTTCACGTTGCTCGACGCTCGACACGTCGCCCGGCGTGCTTGGGAGCAGGTCGGCAAGTCGACGATCAGGAACTGTTTCGCGAAGGCCAAGTTCATCGAAGATGAGATCCAAACTGAGCCACAGTATGCGGAGCTGCCCGACATCTGGGAAGCTCTGCCTGCCGAGGAAAAGATGCACGAGAACGAGGAGATCGAGCTGTCTGACTTTCTCGAAGCCGACGAGCGCCTCGCGACTGGCGGGTATTTCACGCTGGAGGAGATTGCGGAGGAGATTCTGTGCAGTGAGGAGCCGGTGGAAAGCGAAGATGACGATGTAACTGTCGAGGAGGAAATCGTTCCGTTCGAGGAAGCCCAGCGCGCTTGTAGCACCGTCCGGAAGTTCATGCAGCAGAGAAGCGGGAAGCCTGGTGTGATGCAAGCGTGCGATCGGCTAGAGAACGAGATGCACGAGATCCGCCGAAAGAAGATGCGCCAGCCGACGATTCTTGAAAGCTTTGTGTGTCGTGAATTTCTCACCATGCCATATGTTAGTGTGTGAACTCTGTTAGTGTGTGTATGTTCTCCGTTCGCTTAGCTTTTACAACAGTCATGCCTTTTACTTGCTGGAATAAATTTTGTCTAAAGATTAACTACAGATGGGTAACTTGAGAAAATAAGGCCGTTTTTCCAAAATCTCATTACTATGCCACTCTCGCTACTATGCCACTTTTGCTCGGTCCCGACGGGTGGCATAGTAACGAGCTTTGACTGTATCCACAAGCAAACTGGGATCATCATCAGCTGTGACTGGCTGAATCGAGCTTCTCACCATCAATTTAATTTTGCAATTTTCTCTGCAGACAAACTACCATGGATACAGGATACAGAAGCATCTGAAGAAAATCCATGATGAGAACGACATCGTTAATGATCAGGAGAAACCAGCAGATTACGAAGTGAATTCCTCTCAATCAAGTTCTCGGAGCGATCAGGGACATTTTAGCAGAATGAGGTCTCGCAATCCAGGTTTTAGCCCCAATGATCAAGACTCAGCTCTTGAATACCAGCACCGAGTGCAAATTGGTAAAGTTATTCGACCTCGATTGGGTCATGATGGTGGAACCGGATCATGTGAAACGAGATTGAAATCCATCAAGAAACCATCTCCACGTTGTGATGTTGTGGTGTCTTCCCACGGACATGAGAGAAGTGGAATGAAGAGTAATTTTCTGGTTGATCCTGCCAAGGAAGAAGCAGTCGTCTTGATGAATCTGCGACAGCGTGTTCAAACATGTCACAGAAACCAACAGATTGTTAAGCCATGCCATTGTTCCTGCCCACATGGAGAACTTCACAAGCAACAGAACAACAAGGGAACAAGGAATCGCATGGCAAACACTCTATCTCTTGGGCTATCCCATTTGTATAATAACCTAAACGAGAGTTATTATCACCAGTCTGGCAAGAGGTTGAACGAACGAGTGTCACCGATATCTCTCCACAAATGGGTGAAACACTCGTATCAAGGAGCGTTTTTTCTGAATTTTTACGATACATATATGTATATTTATATCCACAAGCAAACTGGGATCATCATCAGCTGTGACTGGCTGAATCAAGCTTCTCCCATCAATTAAATTTTGCAATTTTCTCTGCAGACAAACTACCGTGGATACAGAATACGGAAGCATCTGAAGAAAAGCCATGATGAGAATGACATCGTTAATGTTCAGGACAAACCAGCAGATGAGGCAGTGAATTCCTCTCAATAAAGTTGTCGGAGCGATCAGGGACAGTTTAGCAGATTGAGGTCTCGCAATCAAGGTTTTAGCCCCAATGATCAAGACTCAGCTCTTGAACACCAGCACCCAGTGCAAATTGGTAAAGTTATTAGACCTCGATTGGGTCATGATGGTGGCACCGCACCATGTGATACGAGATTGAAATCCATCAAGAAACCATCTCCACTTTGTGATGTTGTGGTGTCTTCCCATGGACATGAGAGAAGTGCAATGAAGAGTAATTTTCTGGTTGATCCTGCCAAGGAAGAAGCAGGCGTCTTGATGAATCTGCGACAGCGTGTTCAAGTATGTCACAGAAACCAACAGATTGTTAAACCGTGCCATTGTTCCTGCCCACGTGGAGAACTTCACAAGCAGCAGAACAACAAGGGAACCGAAATCACACGGAAAACACTCCGTCTCTTGGGCTATCCCATTTGTATAATAACCTTAACGAGAGTTATTGTCACCAGTCTGGCTCGAGTTTGAACGAACGAGTGTCACCGATATCTACACACAAATTGGTGAAACACTCGCATCAAGGAGCGTTTTTTTCTGAGTTTTTGCGATACATATATGTATATTTATATCCACAAGCAAACTGGGATCATCATCAGCTGTGACTGGCTGAATCGAACTTCTCACCAACAATTTAATTTTGCAATTTTCTCTGCAGACAAACTACCGTGGATACAGGACACGGAAGCATCTGAAGAAAATCCATGATGAGAATGACATCGTTAATGATCAGGAGAAACCAGCAGATTACGAAGTGAATTCCTCTCAATCAAATTCTCGGAGCGATCAGGGACATTTTAGCAGATTGAGGTCTCGCAATCCAGGTTTTAGCCCCAATGATCAAGACTCAGCTCTTGAATACCAGCACCGAGTGCAAATTGGTAAAGTTATTCGACCTCGATTGGGTCATGATGGTGGCACCGGATCATGTGATCCGAGACTGAAACCATCAAGAAACCATCTCCACGTTGTGATGTTGTGGTGTCTCACCACGGACATGAGAGAAGTGGAATGAAGAGTAATTTTCTGGTTGATCCTGCCAAGGAAGAAGCAGTCGTCTTTATGAATCTGCGACAGCGTGTTTAAGCATGTCACAGAAACCAACAGATTGTGAAACCGTGCCATTGTTCCTGCCCACATGGAGAACTTCACAAGCAACAGAACAACAAGGGAACCGTCATCACATGGCAAACAGTCCGTCTCTTGGGCTATCCCATTTGTATAATAACCTCAACGAGAGTTATTGTCACCAGTCTGGCTAGAGGTTGAACGAACGAGTGTCACCGATATCTCCACACAAATCGATGAAACCCTCGCATCAAGGAGCGTTTTTTTCTGAGTTTTTGTGATACATATATGTGTATTTATATCCACAAGCAAACTGGGATCATCATCAGCTGTGACTGGCTGAATCGAGCTTCTCACCATCAATTTAATTTTGCAATTTTCTCTGCAGACAAACTACCGTGGATACAGGATACGGAAGCATCTGAAGAAAATCCATGATGAGAACGAAATCGTTAATGATCAGGAGAAAGCAGCAGATTATGAAGTGAGTTCCTCTCAATCAAGTTCTCGGAGCGATCAGGGACATTTTAGCAGAATGAGGTCTCGCAATCCAGGTTTTAGCCCCAATGATCAAGACTCAGCTCTTGAATACCAGCACCGAGTGCAAATTGGTAAAGTTATTCGACCTCGATTGGGTCATGATGGTGGCACCGGATCATGTGATACGAGATTGAAACCATCAAGAAACCATCTCCACGTTGTGATGTTGTGGTGTCTTCCCACGGACTTGAGAGAAGTGGCATGAAGAGTAATTTTCTGGTTGATCCTGCCAAGGAAGAAGCAGTCGTCTTGATGAATCTGCGACAGCGTGTTTAAGCATGTCACAGAAACCAACAGATTGTTAAACCGTGCCATTGTTCCTGCCCACATGGAGAACTTCACAAGCAACAGAACAACAAGGGAACCGGAATCACATGGCAAACAATCCGTCTCTTGGACTATCCCATTTGTATAATAACCTGAACGAGAGTTACTCTCACCAGTCTGGCAAGAGGTTGAACGAACGAGTGTCACCGATATCTCTCCACAAATCGGTGAAACACTCGCATCAAGGAGCGTTTTTTCTGAATTTTTGCGATACATATATGTATATTTATATCCACAAGCAAACTGGGATCATCATCAGCTGTGACTGGCTGAATCAAGCTTCTCCCATCAATTAAATTTTGCAATTTTCTCTGCAGACAAACTACCGTGGATACAGAATACGGAAGCATCTGAAGAAAAGCCATGATGAGAACGACATCGTTAATGTTCAGGACAAACCAGCAGATGAGGAAGTGAATTCCTCTCAATCAAGTTGTCGGAGCGATCAGGGACAGTTTAGCAGATTGAGGTCTCGCAATCAAGGTTTTAGCCCCAATGATCAAGACTCAGCTCTTGAATACCAGCACCGAGTGCAAATTGGAAAAGTTATTCAACCACGATTGGGTCATAATGGTGGCACCGGATCATGTGATACGAGATTGAAATCCATCAAGAACCATCTCCACGTTGTGATGTTGTGGTGTCTTCCCACGGACATGAGAAAAGTGGCATGAAGAGTAATTTTCTGGTTGATCCTGCCAAGGAAGAAGCAGTCGTCTTGATGAATCTGCGACAGCGTGTTCAAGCATGTTAAAGAAACCAACAGATTGTTAAACCGTGCCATTGTTCCTGCTCACGTGGAGAACTTCCCAAACAGCAGAAGAACAAGGGAACCGGAATCACACGGAAAACACTCCATCTCTTGGGCTATCCCATTTGTATAATAACCTTAACGAGAGTTATTATCACCAGTCTGGCAAGAGGTTGAACGAACGAGTGTCACCGATATCTCTCCACAAATCGGTGAAACACTCGCATCAAGGAGCGTTTTTTCTGAATTTTTGCGATACATATATGTATATTTATGTCCACAAGCAAACTGGGATCATCATAAGCTGTGAATGGCTGAATCAAGCTTTTCCCATCAATTTAATTTTGCAATTTTCTCTGCAGACAAACTTCCGTGGATACAGAATACGGAAGCATCTGAAGAAAAGCCATGATGAGAACGACATCGTTAATGTTCAGGACAAACCAGCAGATGAGGAAGTGAATTCCTCTCAATCAAGTTGTCGGAGCGATCAGGGACAGTTTAGCAGATTGAGGTCTCGCAATCAAGGTTTTAGCCCCAATGATCAAGACTCAGCTCTTGAACACCAGCACCGAGTGCAAATTGGTAAAGTTATTAGACCTCGATTGGGTCATGATGGTGGCACCGAACCATGTGATACGAGATTGAAACCATGAAGAAACCATCTCAACGTTGTGATGCTGTGGTGTGTTCCCATGGACATGAGAGAAGTGCAATGAAGAGTAATTTTCTGGTTGATCCTGCCAAGGAAGAAGCAGTCGTCTTGATGAATCTGCGACAGCGTGTTCAAGTATGTCACAGAAACCAACAGATTGTTAAACCGTGCCATTGTTCCTGCCCACGTGGAGAACTTCACAAGCAGCAGAACAACAAGGGAACCGGAATCAAACGGAAAACACTCCGTCTCTTGGGCTATCCCATTTGTATAATAACCTTAACGAGAGTTATTGTCACCAGTCTGGCTCGAAGTTGAACGAACGGGTGTCACCGATATCTCCACACAAATCGGTGAAACACTCGCATCAAGGAGCGTTTTTTTCTGAGTTTTTGCGATACATATATGTATATTCTTACGTTTGAGGGGGGGGGGGTATGCATTCAAAGGGTAATTAGGATGTTTAATTAGGTATGCCATGCTGTTCGAGTTTACCAGGATCTCGATGTAATAAGTAGCAATTCAGTGGTGATAAGTTGTCTAGTAAATGTTCATTTCTTCAAGGGGGAAATGATAAATGTCACGTAATTAGATAGGGACACGGGATAGGGTAAGTGTCTGCGGAAACCCCTTTTGGTATTCTCTGAAGACTGGCCGTGACGTCACAGGACAGTGCAGCGGATGGCTCCGCCCCGTGATCACGATTGGCGGAAGGCGATGGCGGTGGGCCAATAAACGGCTCGATTGGAAGTGACGAGGACCAAGGATAAAAAGGTTCTGTTCGGGGTCGAAAAGGAAGAGGAAGAAGATTGCAACCAAAAGATCGTGTTTTTTTTGGTGTAGAGGCTACTGCGCGGAGAGCGTCCTTGTTGTTCTGCTGATTCAATCGTGTTCTTGATCGTGTCTTGGAGCCTTGCTGAGCCTCGTGCCTCACCTTGGTTGGCTCTGGGGTTCTGCTGGCTCGCAGTACGGGGTCGAACGGCGGGCGGACCTGCCTCCCTCTCCTGCTCGGAACTTGGCGCCAGAACTGGTTCCCTGGCGGCTGTGAGCGGACTTGGGCCAAGACCAGGAGGTCGACAACACCACGGTTTCTCCTGCCCCCCTGACGAGAGCAAGGCCAGCTCGTCCGACGCCGATCCAGGGACAGTTGCGTCGACACCACGGTCCAGCCTGACCACCAGAAATAGCTACGTTTTGTGTGTGTGTGTGTGTGTGTGTGTGTGTGTGTGTGTGTGTGTGTGTGTGTGTGTGTGTGTGTGTGTGTGTGTGTGTGTGTGTGTGTGTGCTTGGTGCCTTAGAGGGATTGAGAACTGTATATTCATTGGAATTGTCTGTGTTTTTCCCCACGCCCGATCCCACACCATCCCGTCGAATCGCCCCGTATCCCTCTTCTTGCCGAGTCTTGTTATTTCTGGTAATAATTAGAAAAACAAATAAACATCATCAACTCAGTGAAAAGTGACTCGTGCCACCTTCCTCGTCCCGTTTGCGGGAGAGCGATTAGAACCGCCATGTTTGGGTTATAAATAAATAAACCGCCTCCATCATTTCGGCTCATTCTACGTTGGCGGGACTGTTCAAGTCCTGTGGACGTCACAATATTTATATCCACAAGCAAACTGGGATCATCATCAGCTGTGACTGGCTGAATCGAGCTTCTCACCAACAATTTAATTTTGCAATTATCTCTGCAGACAAACTAACGTGGATACAGGATACGGAAGCATCTGAAGAAAAGCCATGATGAAAACGACATCGTTAATGTTCAGGACAAACCAGCAGATGAGGAAGTGAATTCCTCTCAATCAAGTTGTCGGAGCGATCAGGGACAGTTTAGCAGATTGAGGTCTCACAATCAAGGTTTTAGCCCCAATGATCAAGACTCAGCTCTTGAACACCAGCACAGAGTGCAAATTGGTAAAGTTATTAGACTTCGATTGGGTCATGATGGTGGCACCGGATCATGTGATATGAGATTGAAATCCATCAAGAAACTATCTCCACGGTGTGATGTTGTGGTGTCTTCCCACGGACTTGAGAGAAGTGGCATGAAGAGTAATTTTCTGGTTGATCCTGCCAAGGAAGAAGCAGTCGTCGTGATGAATCTGCGACAGCGTGTTCAAGCATGTCACAGAAACGAACAGATTGTTAAACCGTGCCATTGTTCCTGCCCACGTGGAGAACTTCACAAGCAGCAGAACAACAAGGGAACCGGAATCACACGGAAAACACTCCATCTCTTGGGCTATCCCATTTGTATAATAACCTTAACGAGAGTTATTATCACCAGTCTGGCAAGAGGTTGAACGAACGAGTGTCACCGATATCTCTCCACAAATCGGTGAAACACTCGCATCAAGGAGCGTTTTTTCTGAATTTTTGCGATACATATATTATATTTATATCCACAAGCAAACTGGGATCATCATCAGCTGTGACTGGCTGAATCAAGCTTCTCCCATCAATTTAATTTTGCAATTTTCTCTGCAGACAAACTACCGTGGATACACAATACGGAAGCATCTGAAGAAAAGCCATGATGAGAATGACATCGTTAATGTTCAGGACAAACCAGCAGATGAGGCAGTGAATTCCTCTCAATCAAGTTGTCGGAGCGATCAGGGACAGTTTAGCAGATTGAGGTCTCGCAATCAAGGTTTTAGCCCCAATGATCAAGACTCAGCTCTTGAATACCAGCACCGAGTGCAAATTGGTAAAGTTATTCGACCTCGATTGGGTCATGATGGTGGAACCGGATCATGTGATACGAGATTGAAATCCATCAAGAAACCATCTCCACGTTGTGATGTTGTGGTGTCTTCCCACGGACATGAGAGAAGTGGAATGAAGAGTAATTTTCTGGTTGATCCTGCCAAGGAAGAAGCAGTCGTCTTGATGAATCTGCGACAGCGTGTTCAAGTGTGTCACAGAAACCAACAGAATGTTAAACCATGCCATTGATCCTGCCCACATGGAGAACTTCACAAGCAACAGAACAACAAGGGAACCGGAATCACATGGCAAACAATCCGTCTCTTGGACTATCCCATTTTTATAATAACCTGAACGAGAGTTACTCTCACCAGTCTGGCAAGAGGTTGAACGAACGAGTGTCACCGATATCTCTCCACAAATCGGTGAAACACTCGCATCAAGGAGCGTTTTTTTCTGAATTTTTGCGATACGGTACATATATGCACACGCAAACCGGAATCATCATCAGCTGTGACTGGCTGAATCAAGCTTCTCCAATCAATTTAATTTTGCAATTTTCTCTGCAGACAAACGACCGTGGATACAGGATACGGAAGCATCTGAAGAAAATCCATGATGAGAATGAAATCGTTAATGATCAGGACAAACCAGCAGATTACGAAGTGAATTACCCTCAATCAAGTTCTCGGAGCGATCAGGGACATTGTTGCAGATTGAGGTCTCGCAATCCACATTTGAGCCCCAATGATCAAGATTCAGCTCTTGAATGCCAGCACCGAGTGCAAATTGGTAAAGTTATTCGACCTCGATTGGGTCATGATGGTGGCACCGGATCATGTGACATGAGATTGAAATCCATCAAGAACCCATCTCCACGTTGTGATGTTGTGCTGTCTTCCCACGGACATGAGAGAAGTGGAATGAAGAGTAATTTTGTGGTTGATCCTGCCAAGGAAGAAGCAGTCATCTTGATGAATCTGCGACAGCGTGTTTAAGCATGTCACAGAAACCAACAGATTGTTAAACCATGCCATTGTTCCTGCCCACATGGAGAACTTCACAAGCAGCAGAACAACAAGGGAACCGTAATCACATGGCAAACAGTCCGTCTCTTGGACTATCCCATTTTTATAATAACCTGAACGAGAGTTACTCTCACCAGTCTGGCAAGAGGTTGAACGAACGAGTGTCACCGATATCTCTCCACAAATCGGTGAAACACTCGCATCAAGGAGCGTTTTTTTCTGAATTTTTGCGATACGGTACATATATGCACACGCAAACCGGAATCATCATCAGCTGTGACTGGCTGAATCAAGCTTCTCCAATCAATTTAATTTTGCAATTTTCTCTGCAGACAAACGACCGTGGATACAGGATACGGAAGCATCTGAAGAAAATCCATGATGAGAACGAAATCGTTAATGATCAGGACAAACCAGCAGATTACGAAGTGAATTACCCTCAATCAAGTTCTCGGAGCGATCAGGGACATTGTTGCAGATTGAGGTCTCGCAATCCACATTTGAGCCCCAATGATCAAGATTCAGCTCTTGAATGCCAGCACCGAGTGCAAATTGGTAAAGTTATTCGACCTCGATTGGGTCATGATGGTGGCACCGGATCATGTGACATGAGATTGAAATCCATCAAGAACCCATCTCCACGTTGTGATGTTGTGCTGTCTTCCCACGGACATGAGAGAAGTGGAATGAAGAGTAATTTTGTGGTTGATCCTGTTAGGGTTAGGGTTATGTTATGTTCCGTAATGTTAGGGAACCGTAATCACATGGCAAACAGTCCGTCTCTTGGGCTATCCCATTTGTATAATAACCTTAACGAGAGTTATTGTCACCAGTCTGGCTAGAGGTTGAACGAACGAGTGTCACCGATATCTCCAAACAAAGCGGTGAAACACTCGCATCAAGGAGCGTTTTTTCCCAAATTTTTGCGATACATACATATATATTTATATATACATATATTTATATATGTATATATATACACATATATATATATGTATATATATATATATATATGCATATATATATATGCATATATATATACATATATACAGATATATATGTATATATATATATATATATATATATATATATATATATATATATATATATATATATATATATATATATATATATATATATATATATATATATATATATATATATATATTGTTGTGGTTACCAAATTCGCAAACCACCATTCAGGTCCCTTAGGTGAGGTATCTCGGTAAGTGCATGTGTAGTTAGGCCCAAACCCGTTGTCTAGTGGGAATACATGTCATTTATGCGTGCTGCGACTCTTCAGGATAGCCGTTTTTCTTTTACTATCTTTATTTTGGACCAACCGCCATGATTACCACCACAACCACAACATCAACCACCAACCACAACGCCGCTTCACCACAACCGCCACGACCTTCACGTCACACCTCGCAACCGTAGCATCGCCACCGTTCTTGCCCTGCTGTGGGTACCGGTGTTGGACTCGTGCAGGGCGCACGTTGAACAGCGTGTACAAAATCACGGATTTTGTGCTTCAAAAACGGATCAAAAACGACACACGCCCACTTTTTGCCGTCCAATCGGTGAGCGAGGGGCGATTTGGCCCCGCCTCCAGAACGATCGATATATGCAAATTTGTGGATCAAAAAGCCTTCACGCCCACTTTTTCTCGGGCCAATGGGGAGCGAAGTGAAAGGTCAAAGGGAGGGGGTTAAAGGCGAAGCTACGGGGGGATAAAAGGACGGTGTTCGTCAGTGAGAAGAGTGTGGAAGTGTGGAAGTCTGGAGCCCGAAGCCTGCAGTAGCTGGAGAAGCTGAAGAGAGTCGAACGAGGAGAGCCCAAAGAAGAGTCCAGGGTGGAGAGTCCAGAGGCGGAGAGGCGGCAGCGGCGAAGGCAGACGAGGGGGTGCTCGCGTCGGTGCCGGGAGCTGCACGCCCGAGGGAGGCCGGCAGCGCGACCTGGCCGAGGTGGAGACGCTCGTCGCACATAATAAAGATCCTCTATACCCCGAGCATCAACAACCCCCTCCTGTTTCCCCCCGCGCTGAGATAGTGCGACCAAGGGGGCCCCCTTTCCCACCCCCTGCCAGACACTGTCCGCGAGGCCCGCGGAGTGAGGCGCCATCGCCGCTCCGCGTCTCATCACCAGACGGGTAGGCGCGACCCGGTCTCGGCCTCAGGCCCGCCTCATCCTTGAGGGTATTTCTTTTCCTTGGTTTTGGGTATGTGTTGTCGGCGCCGTCTGTGAAGTAGAATTGTATAAGTGTTGCCGTGTGCTCGGTAGTCGGTATTAGCTCTGCATTGTTTTCGCTTTTATATTTGCTTTTTGTGTAAATGGAATTGTGTTTTTTCTGTGTGCTTTTGGTGGAATTGAATATGTGTGCTTTCCGTTCGTCGCGAATAAATGTGCTTTATTGTTGAACTGTGTCCCGCTTCGCTTCGTCATTTCTTTCTTTGAATCCTCATCTTGCTTCATGTAAAGGGTTGGTAGTGGGCTGAATACGCCCGATAATTAATCGAACCGTCGAGGTCGACGATAACACCGCTCGGTTATTCTGATAGTACGGAACGGGTCGCTTAAGTGGCCCGTGTCCAAAGTCGACCTGCGGCGAGGTGCGATCGCCCGGTCTACCCTCCGCGTGGGTACTTAGGTAGGTCGAATTCGGCGAGCAACCCTATCCCACGCGGGGGCTGATTGGCTCGATCGCGGTGAGACCGAAAGGTCCACCCGTGACTGGTTCCCGGCGTTAGTCCGAGAGGGTCACGACTGGATTGTCCGTCCGGTGGGCGACGTGCCGCGATTCGAGTTACGTGGCCGTCAGCACGCCGGTGGGCGCGAATACCGCAACACTGGTGTCAGGAGTGGGATACAAATTCATCGCCCTCCTCGCGGCACTGGAATCGGAGAACAGGAAAACGGGCTCTCCTGTCTCCGGCTAAATTCACGGGAATCGGTCCAGGGGTGAGAGAAGCGACCCCCGATTCCCTCCAAATTACGAGCGAGCTAAATTAACCCTTCACGAGAAGCAAGATGGCGTCTCAAGGCGAGCGGGAGCCGGGGGTATTAGAAATGTATATGTGTAATAATGTAGAATCCATGGTCCAGGATGGAATCCCCGAGCAGGAGATGTTGATTGTGCAGGAACACGGACTCGCCCAACTGAACCCAGAACCTGAAGTGGGTGCGGCAGCGGCCGCAGTGTATGACACCTCCCCCCCCCCCTCTCCACCAAAACCCTTCCCCAACCCTTGCCGAAACGGCTCAGCTGAGTGCATCCAACATGGCCCAGCTATGCGCCATGCTGGCGGCAATGAACAAACAAATGAATGAAGTGAAAACGACGATGGATGCGAATACACAAAAGATGGATGCGAATACACAACAAATAAACGAAAAGATGGATACAAATACAAATGAAGTGAAAACGACGATGGATGCGAATACACAGCACATGAAGGAAGAAATGAAAAAGCTACGGGGTGAGACGCAGAACATGGGCCGATGCCTGCAGGCGGGCATGAAGGCCGTGAGCAGGGAACTTAAAATGGCGACTCCACGTGTCGGAACGAACGAGCTGGAAGGGGGTGCAACGGCTGACAGGCCCGCGGTGGAGGCGGGTAAGGAAAAAGTAATTCGGGAGACAAGAGACGAGGTGAAAGTAATTGCGAGGGAGAGAAAAGAACAATTAATACGGAGAGCAAGGATGAGGTACGCGGAGATCGTGAAAGAGCAAGGAGTGAAAAACAGGGAAGGACGGGAGCGACTTAAAGAGAAAGCAAGGTTGACCTACATAAAGATAAGGGAAAGACGCCAGAAAGAAGCAGAGACCAATAAACACGATGAAGACGGGGTAAGTGACGCGCACACACACACGGAGGTAGTGGAGGATAATGGGGGTGAGCTGGCGGACTGGGTAGAGACCCAGTGCGAGCACCTGGATGGCCTCCTCCAGGAACGAGGGGAGGGAGTCTGCCCCCTTGAGGTGAGTCACGACCAGGTGGGTTCGGTCGTGCTTTGCGAGTTCGAGGGGAGGAGTGCTGTGGACAGGTGCACGGAGAGCTTGGGGGGTATAGAGGCCCCGGAGACCCTTGTGGGGACACGAATCCCCAGTGTAGTTGTCCCTGTGTGTGTGGTGCAAGGCGTGAGTGCGGCACCGTGTGTGGAAGCGACCCCGTGTGTGAGTGGTGTGGTGGCGATGGTGCCGGAGTGCGTGCTTCCCAGCACGCCGTGTGTGGATGAGGCACCGTGTGTGGAAGAGGCACCGTGTGTGAGTGAGGGACGGTGTGTGGATGAGGCACCGCGGGTGAGTGCCCCCGCGTGTGTGGATGAGGCACGGAGTGCGAGTGAGGCACCGCGGGTGAGTGCCCCCGCACGCGTGAGTGAACGGCCGTGTGCAAGGTCGCTGTGTGCAAGGGAGACCGTGTGTGTGAGAGAGCGGTATGTGAGGGAGATGTCGGTTGGCATGCGGGAGCACGCAGCCGCATCTCCCGGTGTGAATGTGATGGTGTGGACTGTGTGCGTCGTGACACGCAGGTGTGCGTGGGTTGAATGGAGACGGAGACGGCGACAGAAGAAAGAAAGCCGAGTAGCGGCTGTAGTTGTTTCGGGGACCGTGCCGGGTTCACCCAGCAGTGAGCACGCGGTCCGTGCTGTGCAACGCACGAGACCACCACGTGCTCGCTTGCGAAAGTGAAGTCCCGGTCCGGAAACGCACGCGGTGGATTTGCCGATCCCGCGGACGGACAAAGTTTAGGCAGGTAAACGGATTTGGACCGGACGGGTTCTCCACGCGATCGTGTGTGTTAAGCTCCAACGGGCAAAGCACATGTGTTCGCGTGGGGAACCCCTCGAGACGTGGGGCTTGTGTTTTTTTTTATGCGCACGGTGACGTCATGGCTGCACGTGGGGTTGGAATCCGGCAGGAGGGGTATCCCGGCCGGATGGTACCGTCCAAGGAGGGACGAGGTACACGTGCAGCTGCATGACGTCACGGGCAGGTGCAAAGTGCGCGAGCTCTGAGTTGCCGCGCAGGTGCTGCGCATGGGAAAAAAAAAAAAAAACAGTAAGCCTCACTTTCGGGTGCACAGGATTCCTGGGCAAGGGGTGGAAGACCCCCTGACCGGGGCACACGATGGAAACTAGTTAGGGGGAAGGGTTAGCTTAGTTAGACCGACTTCATGGGGCAGGGGTAAGTCCTCATGGAGTCCGTGGAATGGATTAGTTAGAGGGATTATAGTGAGATTTAGGTTGGGAAATTGATTAATGGGATTATTTGGAGACAGTGACAGACTTGTGGATGTGTAGCGGGGACGTAGTTTAGCTACGTAGTGTTAAATGGAACGTGCTGTAGTATAAGGGACGACGTGGGAGCACGAGTTAGTTAGGGGAGGTAGTTAGGAGGATGGCAGAGTTCGGTGGTGTGTGTGTTGAAGAGTTGTTGGTGAGTTATGAGGTGGAGGCATGTGCTTGGTGAGTGAGTGAGGCCAGCGGGTCTGTGTGTATGGAGTGAATGGGGAATGCATGGTGCGATGAGTGATTGGGGGGAGGAGTGACTCCCGCCCAAGGGACCCCGGGGTCAGAGTAAAGTGAGTTAGGGGGTTAGTCAAATTGAAAAATGGAGGTCGTTTTGTTGTTGGTGGGAAAGTAGGCTCGAGACCCATTTGGAGGGGTGCAGGAGCCCTGTTGACGGGCTTGGGAGCGTGGCTGCGAAAGGTGAGTATCGCTGAGTGGGTACCCTGGGCACCAGGCTAGTCGGCCGCGGTAGGCCATGGGCCCATGGGGGGCCGGGATAGAGTAGTGGGCACGGGTGCGCCTGCTTGGTGCGGGGCCCGGGGCGCCATTAGCCGCGTGGGCAGTGTTGTGGGCACGGGTGACCCTCGGAAAGGGGCCCGGGAGGCCGGCCTGCCACGTGTGCGTTTCAGGGGAGGTGCCATGGGGGGCACTCCCCGGTGTTAGGGAGCTGGTAGGCTCGGAGGCAGTGTAGTGCCCGGGGGTGCCATAGCGGGAGAATCGGCAGAGGGTCGTGCCTGCCAAAGGGAGCCACGTGTCCTAGCCAGGAGACCGTGTGAGGGCACGGAGCGAAAATTGGGGGGCGAGGCCCGAAATTGTGAGGACACCAACACAGGCGACGGGAATCTGGGTTGTTAGAACCAATAGTTTAAGCGAGAGGCGCTTGTTGAAAGCCCCGGGGTAGTTTAACAGTTAAATGGTTAGGGTAGATTAGGAGATGTACCCCTCCGCACCATCCATCCCCTCGCTCTCGTTGTGGGCCGCTGGACCCACTTTGGGTTAGATCGCCGAACTCTGGGGAGGCCATTCGGAGGCTTGAGTTGGGCCTCGACACAGGACGCTAGCTCTCCCTTGTTCCCCTCCGGGAAGGGAACGTAGGGGTTGGGAGTAGGCTAGGTGACAGGATAGGTTAGCCGAACAAGGACGATAAAGGGGGTTAGGGGACGATTTATAGTGGGGAAGTAAAAATAAAAACAACAAAAAAATAAGTTGGGGCTAAATTGGGGTTTGACAAATTAAGGGAGTGGGTATGTACAGTGACAGGCAAAGGCGATAGGTTGGGAGGGAGACAGGTAGGTAGGTCCGAGCCCGCCTTCCAAGTGGCCAGCACCACCGCACTCCCTCCACCAACCTCCATTGAACGGCAAAGGGGGCCAACTTCATCGGCTGGCCGTGTTTTGCTTCAAGGCAGAGGCCGGCCAACTTCATCGGCAGCTGTGTGCTGCAAGGCCTGTGCCGGCCAGTTCATCTGCTGGCTGTTTTTCTTCAAGGCCTGTGCCGGCCAGTTCATCTGCCGGCTGTGTTTGCCTGCAGCGGCCTTCTTCTGCGGGCTGTGTTTGCCTGCTGCCTTTGCCATGCCATGCCCACTGCCCAGGTTCACCGCCCCGTTCAATTTTTGCTTTGCCCCCCCCTTGTTCATTTCCATGTGCGCCAGGATCAAGGCAACAGTTTGCAAGCTGCAAGAACTGCCCCGTTGGCAGCTACAACACGGGCCTGCAGTGGCGGCCCGTGCACCGTGTTTGTGTCCATGCATCCATTCGTTGTGCTCATTGCGTGTGCCACTTGAGCTGGCACGGAGACTACGTTTGTGCGGCCCATGCACCGTTGTGGTTCACTGCGTTCAGCTCAAAAGGGAAGGCCTTGGACTGCGTGTGAGCAGCCAGCCACCTTCCCTGTCACCTGCATTGTTTGAGCCAGAGACTGCATGCGGGCAGCCTGGCTCCCTGCTAACTGCTTTCTTTTTGCAGAGTTCAATGATCCTGGGCCATGGTTTAGTGTAAAATTTGTAAGTTAAGGTTAAGATGTACTGTACATATGAGTGCGCCCCCGGCATGTATGTCTTAGCGCCGGCAATTTTATTTAAGTCGTCCGTGTGAGTGAGTTTGTTTAGATAGTTACGCAGCCCTCAGGTTATTTATTTTGGGGACACGAATACCATGAATGTCGCACTCAGGGATCCGTAGGTAAAATGTACTAGGGGAAAACTACACATGATGGCACACGAAAATTTGACGACTCGGGACGAGTCTGTAAAAAGGGAAGGGGTAGTGTTGTGGTTACCAAATTCGCAAACCACCATTCAGGTCCCTTAGGTGAGGTATCTCGGTAAGTGCATGTGTAGTTAGGCCCAAACCCGTTGTCTAGTGGGAATACATGTCATTTATGCGTGCTGCGACTCTTCAGGATAGCCGTTTTTCTTTTACTATCTTTATTTTGGACCAACCGCCATGATTACCACCACAACCACAACATCAACCACCAACCACAACGCCGCTTCACCACAACCGCCACGACCTTCACGTCACACCTCGCAACCGTAGCATCGCCACCGTTCTTGCCCCGCTGTGGGTACCGGTGTTGGACTCGTGCAGGGCGCACGTTGAACAGCGTGTACAAAATCACGGATTTTGTGCTTCAAAAACGGATCAAAAACGACACACGCCCACTTTTTGCCGTCCAATCGGTGAGCGAGGGGCGATTTGGCCCCGCCTCCAGAACGCTCGATATATGCAAATTTGTGGATCAAAAAGCCTTCACGCCCACTTTTTCTCGGGCCAATGGGGAGCGAGGTGAAAGGTCAAAGGGAGGGGGTCAAAGGCGAAGCTACGGGGGGGGATAAAAGGACGGTGTTCGTCAGTGAGAAGAGTGTGGAAGTGTGGAAGTCTGGAGCCCGAAGCCTGCAGTAGCTGGAGAAGCTGAAGAGAGTCGAACGAGGAGAGCCCAAAGAAGAGTCCAGGGTGGAGAGTCCAGAGGCGGAGAGGCGGCAGCGGCGAAGGCAGACGAGGGGGTGCTCGCGTCGGTGCCGGGAGCTGCACGCCCGAGGGAGGCCGGCAGCGCGACCTGGCCGAGGTGGAGACGCTCGTCGCACATAATAAAGATCCTCTATACCCCGAGCATCAACAACCCCCTCCTGTTTCCCCCCGCGCTGAGATAGTGCGACCAAGGGGGCCCCCTTTCCCACCCCCTGCCAGACACTGTCCGCGAGGCCCGCGGAGTGAGGCGCCATCGCCGCTCCGCGTCTCATCACCAGACGGGTAGGCGCGACCCGGTCTCGGCCTCAGGCCCGCCTCATCCTTGAGGGTATTTCTTTTCCTTGGTTTTGGGTATGTGTTGTCGGCGCCGTCTGTGAAGTAGAATTGTATAAGTGTTGCCGTGTGCTCAGTAGTCGGTATTAGCTCTGCATTGTTTTCGCTTTTATATTTGCTTTTTGTGTAAATGGAATTGTGTTTTTTCTGTGTGCTTTTGGTGGAATTGAATATGTGTGCTTTCCGTTCGTCGCGAATAAATGTGCTTTATTGTTGAACTGTGTCCCGCTTCGCTTCGTCATTTCTTTCTTTGAATCCTCATCTTGCTTCACGTAAAGGGTTGGTAGTGGGCTGAATACGCCCGATAATTAATCGAACCGTCGAGGTCGACGATAACACCGCTCGGTTATTCTGATAGTACGGAACGGGTCGCTTAAGTGGCCCGTGTCCAAAGTCGACCTGCGGCGAGGTGCGATCGCCCGGTCTACCCTCCGCGTGGGTACTTAGGTAGGTCGAATTCGGCGAGCAACCCTATCCCACGCGGGGGCTGATTGGCTCGATCGCGGTGAGACCGAAAGGTCCACCCGTGACTGGTTCCCGGCGTTAGTCCGAGAGGGTCACGACTGGATTGTCCGTCCGGTGGGCGACGTGCCGCGATTCGAGTTACGTGGCCGTCAGCACGCCGGCGGGCGCGAATACCGCAACAATATATACATACATACAGATATATATATATCTATATGTATACATATATACATATATATATATATATATATATATATATATATATATATATATAAATACATATACATATATACATACACACACGCAAACCGGAATCATCATCAACTGTGACAGGCTGAATGAAGCTTCTCCCATCAATTTAATTTTGCAATTTTCTCTGCAGAATCTTTTTTATGCAGAGCTGTTACGTTTCCTGATTTCCAGTCAGACGGCAGATGACCTTGAGCAAATGAGAGTGTGAATAGAACAGAGAGGGGGTGATCAAGAGCAGAGGAGCAGGTTTTCGGACACGTGGGCTGATGCCGTCTGGACCGGTTGCAGAATCTGAATTGAGGTTTGACAGCAAGCTCTCCACCTTGTCAGGAGAAAAGGACACAGAGTCCAGGGACAGCTGGTTGCCACTGGGTAAGGTGGGTACAGAAAGCGATGAGTTTTGGAGACAATATTTTGATGCAAACACAGAGTTTAGGCATTCAGCCTTTTCACTTGCAGTGTCAACAGTGCAGCCATTTAAGGTAAGGGAGTGATTGTAGGGGTAACATACACCAGAAACAGATTTGATGAGACGCTACCAGGATAAGAGGAGGGAGAGAGGTTGAGTTCAGACTTGAGAAAAGAAAGATGTTATTTTCGGGATCTCCTGAGGGTAGATACACACATGTTCCGAGCTTTAAGGAAGGAACTGAGATTACCCTCAGTTGCATTTGCTTTCCACGAGGCAAAGGCAAGTTGCTTCCGGACAACTGCCTCACCACAAGCTTCAGTGAACCATGGGAGGGAAGAAGGATCGGACCACTGTCGACGAGAGGGGATAAATCTGTGATAGAGAGAGAGAGAGAGAGAGAGAGAGAGAGAGAGAGAGAGAGAGAGAGAGAGAGAGAGAGAGAGAGAGAGAGAGAGAGAGAGAGAGAGAGAGAGCAAGTTTCTTTGAAAGAATTCCCAGGATGAGTTGATGTTGGAGAAAGTAGCGATGGGAGATCAGTGTCGAAGTTTGATGGCTGATTGAAGACCCAGCCAGTCCGCCTGAGTGAAATGCCAGACTCGACGACACTGAGGTCGTTCTCCAACAACAGACAGAGAGACGTCTATATCGACGCATGTGGTCAGAAGAACCGATTGGAGCTAAGGAAGAACAGCAGATATTTTCAGGGAAATTTGTCAAAATCAGATGCAGAAGAGATGGAGTACCGTTGGTTGAGATCCGGGTCGGGAAGTTGACCAATTGAGTCAATCCCAATGGGTCGCAGAAGTCTTTTGCTGAAGAGCCATGGTCGGTGAGAGAGGTACCCACGCCCAGCCAACTGGCATGACGACAACTGAAATCACCATATATGAGGGAGAGTTCGGATGAGAGGATAAAAGTTGGTCCATGTTTTCGGAAAGTGAGGTGTAAATGGAGTCATCACTGATTGGTGGACGGTACAACACACACATAAACATGAGGTGGGAGTGGAGGAAAAGCTGCAGCCAGAGGTATTCCTGGGGGCGTGAGGTGAGGACAGTGCATGGAGAGTGATGAATGGAGTCTTTGAGGAAGAGAGCAACTCCTCCACCAGGATGAGGTTCACGTCTGTCATACCGGAGGAGGGAGTAACCATGGAGAGAAACGAGGGAATCAGAGACGTCTTGAAGGATGAACGTTTCTGTTTGACAAACCAGACCTAATCTGCCTATGGCAACCTGTATTATATGGAAAGATGTCAGGTTTGAGCAAAGGCCCCGGATTACACCGTGACGGAAGAGGGAGGGGCCAAGGCTTTGAGTGCAAGGGAGGAGGGGGGGGGAGTTAAGGAGAGTTGTTGAAAGAGTGTGGGAGATTGCAGAAGATCTTGGGGAGCGGGCCAGATGAGGAGGACAAAAGGTGCTGTGGTGCTCGGTTGAGGTACAGTGGGGAGTAATGAGAGGGGGCAGAAGGTAGTTAAGGATTTGACGAGGTGGAGTGATGGAATGGAGGAGAGAGGGCAGAGGAAGGAGGCAGCCGGATGGATGTGAGGAGGGGGGGGGGACTTTGAGAAGGGGGAGTGAGGGGTTGATTGGACGGAAAAGGGTGAGAGTTGAGGGAGAATGATGAGAACCTCTAAATCATCATCACACCATTTGAAAGCCTTTATCCCTGAGCAGGGGTCAGCTTTTTGAGGGCTCCAATCATGGTACCCTTTCTTGTGCCAATGTTTTTACAGCCGGTTGCCCTTCCTGACGCCAACCCTTTCGTCGCCTTCGACCCTGCAGGGATAATTACCAGTATACTGGTGCTCATTTCGCCGACCTTCAGAAGGATGACAGGCAAAGTCAACCCCCTGATGCTAACTCAGCAGCCAGCGGGGCCCGAACTCAGGACCCCAAGGACTACAAGGATCCCAAGCCACCGACTTAACCACGAAGCCACACCAGGCTCATGGTGAGAACCTTTAAATATCCTTTCAATGTGGAATTAAAGTGAAAAATTACCCCCGTGTGGGGGTGACGGTCATCTCTATAATACCACAAGTTCTCAATGTTCAGTTCAGGCAACCGCGAAACAGTCAAAACTAACCGTTTAGATTGAAATAGTTCACAGAGATACACAAGGATAATACTAATAATCCGGGAAAAAATATGTCGTTGGGTATCACTCATTGACCTCGACCCACATCCCAAATTTCATCAAGATCGGAAGTAAAAAGTTTTCTTTGTCCCGGGAGGTGTTTTTGACCATCTTCCAGGTTACGTGGCGGCCAAACTGGACGGAAAATCAAAAATATGTCTGGTTCGATACAAGATAATATTTTTTACGATAATAATCAATAAACAGTTGCCGAATATATTGCAGTATGGCAGACGAGATAGGTTTTGAAAATGGCGATTTTCGTGACCTCGTGACCTTGACCCCGGACAAAAGTTTTTTCGTTGTGCAACACTCATTGACCTCTACCCACATACGAAGTTTCATCAAGATCGAAAAGAAAAATTGTTGACGGACGGATGGACGTACGGACGGACGGACATTTGGTCCGGCTTTATGAGGTCATCTCTTCCGAGATGACCCAAAAATGAGCAAAATTCAATTCAAAAATATATCAAGCCACAGAGAACACAAAATGTCAATCTATGCTTATCACAGCTTGAACCAACATCGAGGATCTTCGAACACGAGGTCGAAGGATGTACTTATTTGTATATTTTTTATAAAAACAAAAAAGTCTACCTTTTCTTTGAGGGGGAAGGAGGAGGGGGGGGGGAGTGTGGGTGTGCATCCATCTGTTGTACATCTTCGCAAAGTGATCAATGATGGCATTCTCTGACATGTCATTGCTGTCTGTAAGTAATGCTTGTTCCATGTTCATGTGTCTGACGATGAATCAAGTCGGATATCAATCATAACGTAAACTATCGTAGCCAAGGGGTTAAAACAGATTTGCAGCACGTGCCCCATGGGACAGTGCCCAGCATTTCCTCTGATCCCAGGGAAAATAAATTTCAAATGGAAATGTTAAAAGGAAGAACAAAAGGACTGAGAAGGATCGACATTCAGGGAGGGGTATCTGATGACACTTC
Organism: Eptatretus burgeri; assembly: GCF_056783735.1. Classification (NCBI taxonomy): domain Eukaryota; kingdom Metazoa; phylum Chordata; class Myxini; order Myxiniformes; family Myxinidae; genus Eptatretus; species Eptatretus burgeri. The sequence continues at coordinate 102,741,704 of NC_140966.1, read as the reverse complement.
GCCCGATATCAGTTGTAGAATTATGGATATTAGAAACATGAGTGAAATTAAGAGGATATCCGGAAATAATGGTTGGATAAATGTGTTTCACCGAATTGAACAGGAGGAATCACGAACAATAACTCAGGTGGTAACACCAGCGAGGACAATCCAAAATAGAAATCGTCAGCACTGAAGATTATTTGATAGATCAGAGATTGTTTAAAATGTTTCTAAAATGTGGTTTCTTCCCTGGATAATTGTTGCACTTTCACATTTCTTCTTCAGATCGTTCCCGGCTCAGTATCCTCTCACCGGCTTCAATGATGACGACTGCTTCTTCCTTGGCAGGGTAAAGCAGGAAGTTCTCTTCACACTCTCTCAAGCCTGTGGGAAGACACCACATCATCATTATGTGGACATGTATTCTTAGTGGGTTTTGACCTCAAACCATGTGAGGACACTGCCCTCATCATAATCCACTCGGATTCCCATAACTCTACCCACCTGTATCGGTGGAACTTCAGAGCTGAGTCTCGATCGGATTTGGGACTGAAACACGGACTGCAAGAGCTCGGTCTATTGGAATGCACCTGATCGCTCCGAGAACTTGATCATGAGGAATCCACATGATTTGTCACGTTGTAATCTGCTGATTCATCTTGCAAAGTAACGTTGTCGTTTTCATTGAGGGTTTTCTTCAGATGGTTCCTCGTTCGGTATCCACGGTGGTTTGTCTGCAGAGAAAAGGACAAATTAAAATGATGGGAGAAGCTTTATTCAACCAGAGTCGATGAAGGCTTGGAAAAATATCAGTTGGAAATGGTTATTAGTTCATGGTTAAAGTAATATATTTTGCAGCCATTCACAGCAAATGGTTAAAGAATCAGGTGACAGGCATTGTGGGTCTATTTCTCAACATGTGATGTGATTCCAGGAGGTACTTTCATTGTAGAAGTTGAGCAAAGACAAGGACTAGAGATTGTTATCAGAGAAAGGAACTCATTCAATCAGTCACAAAGAGAAGCACAAAAACGATGGGAAACTAGACGGGCACTCGTAAGAGTGCGTACATCCGTCACGCAATGCCTGATCCCGTCACGCAATGCCTGATCCCGTCAAACAGGTCGGGCCCAATGCATTTTGGAAATATCATTATATATAAAAATATATTCATACATATACATTTATATGTAGTTTTTGAAGCCTGGTGTTCGCTGAGTGGATAATGGTGGCTGGCTTTGGACCGTCAGGTCCTCAGTTCAAGCTTCTGTAGGCTGTTGAATTAACACCAGGTGAGGTTGACTCAGCCTGTCATCCTTCCAAGGTCGGCAAAATGAGTACCAGCTCACTGGGGTAATGACCATTCGGGGAAACCTGTGTTGAAGTGGTGACCCATCCAGAAATATACTCCTTGCCACTGAAAGTGCTTTAGAGGGCATATGTGACTTGTGGCACAAAAGGAATGGTTTTATATTATTATTATTGTTGTTAATATCTCTATTATAATACCAAGCTTACACACTAAAATTTGGCTCGCCGTCACATGATCTCAATGAAACTGCTGTGGCATTTAGCGGACATGCCGACAATGTTTGGGAAGTCTTGGGGTTCCAGAGTACCACTTGCAATTTGCACAATGCGTATTTTTGTCATTCCCCGTTTACGGTCTGTCTTCTGCTACCAGCTATGTTGTACTTCTATCCCGTGCATGTGCTTGGGTATCGCTAGTTATTATTATTTTGCTTTTGGCCCCATCTGACAAAGGTGAAGAATCACTTTAAAATTTTCGTCTCCAGTTCTGGATTCATATCTTCCTCAAAATCGAATCCATTTGCCCTTGTCTCACACCCAACCTGTCCACCAAGTTTCGGCCGAATCCGTCCACAACGTTTTGAGATATCGTGCTATATTGTTGCGAATCTGGAAGCCATGAGCACACAACATACAGGTCCTATAGAATAGTTATATCGGTAAGTATGTGTTTTAGTTTGGGTCCCGTCCCTAGTTTAATGGGTGAATAAATGTACATGCGCTGCGAGTTATTTTAATAGTTAGGATTTTTACATCAATCACAACAACTACGGCTATGACATCTCCAACTACAACAACAAAGCCATCTTCGCTGTCACAGCGACAACCCTCTGCTCCCGGAATTCTCCGCACGCTCGCTCGTCTGCGGGCGTGTTCGGAATTAATTTGGGGATGGAATTCCATTCCCAAATATGGTCATGAACCGGTTCGCTTGGCTGCGCTCCAAGTAAGGGAATGCGTCGTGTCCCACCCACTGAGGACGGACCACGCCTGAGTGGACTGAATTCCATTCCAAAATATGGTCATGAACCGGTTCGCCTGGCAGGGCACCAAGTAAGGGAGTGCGTCGTGTCCCACCGACGGAGGACAGGCCACGCCTGAGCAAACCGCGCCTGAGAGCGATAAAAAGGAACGGAGAGCAAATATTCGGGTGGATCTGCTCGAGCGAGAGAGGAAGAATTCACGCCCGTTCAAAACGCATCTGTCGAGGCTTGTCGAAAGGCATCTCGTCGCTGGCGTGCTCCGGTTGCCGCCTCATCTCGTCTCGTGGCAGGCGTGGTCTGCGTCGGGCTGCCCTGGTTCCTTCTTGGCCGACTGGTGCTCCGGGAAGGTGCGGACGTCGAGCCGCGCGGCGTGGCCAGGTAGCCTGCGACTCTCGTCCCTCCACTCAACTTCCTTCCGAGCTGAAGGGATAATAAAGACCATTTTGGGTCCGTTTCTTTGGGTGTGCGTCTGAGTGTGGGTCCGTCTGTAAGTAGGAATTGTATACGTGCTCTTGGCTGTACATACTTGCATCTCCATAGTCAGATAACTCTGCTTCTTGCGTGCTCCCCCTTTCCCCCATTATAAATAAATACATTTGTTAAATGTATCAGTTGGATGCTGTGTTTCTTCCCTTGGCTTAGCAATGGCACGTGTCGGTGAATTATAAAGACTGTTGCTGCATTTAATGTACATTTGGACCGACCGAACTTCGGCAACCATCCGCTCGAGTTGCGCACAGGTCGGGCACGCTAACGGCTCGACTTGTACGAGGGCCGTCAAGGGTGTGAATACTCGGTAACTCGCCACGTCGATCTCTAGGTATTTTGAAGATTGGCAAATAACCCTGTACCACGTAGTGGAATTATTGACGATTCACGGTCCGGTAAGGGACCCGTACCTATCGGAGTTTTCCGAAAGGTACGATCTAGATTCTGGGTGTTTGGAAGAGTCGACCCTACCGCCCCACCTCGCGGCCGTACTCGCAGCCGATACCCGGTCCCCAACAATATATAATTTTTGGCCCCATTTCTCAATGGTAAAGAATCACTAAATATTCTAGTCATCAGATTGAGATCTTCAGCAAAATAGAATCAGTTCGGCTTCATCACACACCCAACCTGCTGAGAAAATTTCATCAGAATCTGTCCACAACTTTTTGACACATCCTGCACAGAAACAAACAGACAAACAGGAGTGAAAACATAAGCTCCTTACACCTTCTGTGGTGGAGGTAGTAAGAGTATTTTTGGAGAGAAATGAAAGATTTTTCTCTGATAACCAACAGTGACCTGTTTAGCATTCCCATGTGAACCCAGGACTCGTGATGTGAGAAAAACAGATTCAAATCCACACACGATATTAGTTTGTTCCTGGTCTGATTCTTGCACTCCTGGTCCTCTTGTTTCTGTTCAGAGAAAGGGACTCCAGCGTGTTATGTCATGGAAGGCTCCTTTGTTGATGGTCGAGCGGGAAATTTCAAATGAAAATATTTAAGAAAGGTGGAAAAGGGCCAAAAAGGATGTACATGAGGGGGGGGGGGGCGCTGTGGGGAGAGGTATCTTCCTCTTTCTCACTCGATATCATTTGTTGATTGGAGTTCACAGAACACGTTCACCCACACTGTCTTGAGAAACAAGGACGTGGGCACGGTCTCAAACCCAAAAATCTGATTGGTCCTGATGACGTAAAATGCTGTTATATTTTGTCCAAGAACTGCTGAACGGAATAACCAATCACATTGGATAAGGATTTTGATTAACATCAGTTGGAGATAGTCATCAGTTAGTTGTTAAATTAATATATATTTTGCAGCCATCCACAGCAGATGGTTGAAGAATCAGGTGACAGGCATTGCAGGTCTATTCCTCACAAATCTAAACGTTACACACATGATCTGATTCCAGGAGTTATTTTCATTTTCACAGTGAGTGATGATAAAGAACCTGTCATACACCCAACCTGTCCACCAAATTTCATCTGGATCCGTCCACAACTTCTGGAGATTTCATGCACACAAACAGGAAGGGGTGAAAAAAATATCCTCCTTCAGCTTCGGTGGCGGAGGTAAATATGGGAAACTAGAACAGCACTTGTACCGTAGTTAATTGAACACACGACTATTGTGGCCCATATACCCGTATCATCCATGCACCCTGTTATGTCACAGACATTGCCATTATCCGTAGCTTTATTGATGTTTGGAATATTTAACAACCACTTTTGTGGACAACAAGGCTAAATTGTGTCAATGGAGGTGAATATGAAAAACAATTCAAACTAGAACTGCCACTTTATAACTGCTGGCAGTGATGACCGGGTACCCAGTCCGTCCGCCTTTGATACAACATGGGACTTTCTGCAGATGACAGTCGCAAAGTTCCGCATTGAAAGGATAAGCGGTGCCAGAGAAAACATTATTTAATAGTGATACAAACACAGGCCTGCTTCGAGAGGGCGCGGAACAGACGAGTTACGAACCGGGCAGCACAAAGCATTCAATTTCGTTATTACTGGCTTCCAGATTCAAATAATTAAATAATTCTGGCTCCCAAACCGCGTGACCGATCAGGTTGAAATTTTAAACTTTTGTTTCGCATGTCACCTGAATTATAAATGTGAAGTTTCGCATATATAGAGGCAGCGGTTCCAGAGTAAACATTAATTAATATTTATCCTTAAATCCAAGATGGCGGCCAAACCATGTGACTTGTGACGTCATAATTTGCAGCACGTGTGCAAACACGATGGTGGATGATAACTGCAAATTTTCGCTTCTCCAGGTTAAGCAGTTCCAGAGAAAACATTATTTAATATTTTTCTTAAAACCAACATGGCTGCCAAACCCTGGACCCGATCCCATTGAAATTTCAAACCCTCATTCCGCATGAGCGTTCCACCATAAACTTGATGTTTCACATTTATTGGTGCAGTAGTTCCAGAGTAAAAATTAATTAATATTTTTCCTTCAATCCAATATGGCTGCCAAACGTTGCATCGTACCTCAAAAGGGGGTGAGAACTTTTTATTCGTCATGGAGAGGCGGTCATAGTGGTGGAGTTTCGCCTGGATCTGTTTAGCCGTTTCAGAGAAAAAGACGTTTGAAGATATTGTTTTTCAATCCAAGATGGCTGACGAACCATGTGACCTATGACATCAGAAATTTACATTCTGCTTCCAACTGGGTATTGGAACACGTTTGTGAAGTTTCGTGTTAATCGGTAAAGGTGCGTTTTTCTATCCAAGATGGCCGCCAAACCATGTGACATGTGACGTCATAATTTTTACCATGCGTGCATACTGCCTTCTAGACGATAATTACAAATTTTCGATTCGTTTGGTTAAGCGGTTCCAGAGAAAACATTATTTAATATTTTTCTTAAATCCAAGATGGCGGCCAAACCATGTGACTTATCAATTCGAAATTAACAAACTTATATCGCCTTCCTGTCCCGAATACAGTTCTGAAATCTCCCCTTCATTGGGTCAACGCTTCTGGAGAAGAAGATGTTTGAAGGTTTTCGGGTTTTTTCAAGATGGCTACCAAACCATGTGACCGATCAAGAACAAATTAACAAACTTGAGAAAGGACCTCATGGGGAATATATGTGTGAAGTTTCGTCTTAATCTATCTTGCCCTTCTGGAGAAGAAGATTTTTAAAATTTATTCATTTTCAATCCAAGATGGCTGCCGAACCTTGTGACCTATGATATCATAAATTTAAATTCTGCTTTCCATCGTCGACCCGAGCAAGTGTGTGAAGTTTCGTGTAAATCGGATAAGGTCTATTTTTCTATCCAAGATGGCCGCCAAACCATGTGACTTCTGAGGTAAAATTTTTTTACCATGTATGCAGACTTAAGGGAGGAAGGCACTTGCAAATTTTCGCTTCGATGGCTTATGAAATTCCAGAGAAAACATTATTTAATATTTTTCTTAAATCCAACATGGCGGCCAAACCATGTGACCTATCACTTCGAAATTAACAAACTTGCATCGCATACATGTCACGAATATAGTTCTGAAATCTGGCCTTCATTGGACCAGCGCTTCTGGAGAAGAAGATGTTTGAAGGTTTTATGGTTTTTTCAAGATGGCCGCCAAACCATGTGACATATCAACAACAAATTAACAAACTTGAAAGAGGACCTCAGGGGGAATGTACCTGTAAAGTTTCGCCTTAATCTGTCCAGCCCTTCTGGAGAAGAAGATTTTTTTTAAAAAACACTAAAAAACAAGATGGCGGCCAAATTACGTCATCGATAACGTAAAAAAAAACATTTTTGACGATGAATTTTGGTGTAGATGATGCTCAGAATTTTTCAGATTTTTCCTATATGGCGTTCTACTTGACGAATTTTCACCGGTGTATCGCTTCACTTCTGATGTCAAGAAAAATCATACGTGTTCCCCATAGGGAGCTTAATAAAATTCATGAAGCGAAAACATTTTTACCCTAGAAAGTTTCAGAGATACAGAGGTCCAAAGTTTTTCGGTTTTTTCAAGATGGCGCCCGCACCACGTGACCAATGACGTCATAATTATAACGCGATTGTGCTATCAAAAAAGATACATACTATGGTGAAAATTTCCTGTCGATCGGACTTAGCGTCCCAGAGAAAATGATTTTCAAAGCGAAAAAGGGTGCAAAATGCCGGCGGAATAATAATAATAACTAGAACTGCCACTTTATAACTGCTGGCAGTGATGACCGGGTACCCAGAAGTGTCCGCCTTTGACACAACTGATACAACATGGGACTTAAATCATAGTCGCAAAGTTTTGCATTGATAGGATAAGCGGTGCCAGAGAAAACATTATTTAATGGTGATACAAACACAGGCCTGCTTTGAGACGGCGCGGAACAGACGAGTTACGAACCGGGCAGCACAAAGCGTTCAATTTCCTTATTACTGGCGAACAGATTCAAATAATTAAATAATTCTGGCTGCCAAACCGCGTGGCCGATCAGGTTGAAATTTTAAACTTTTGTTTCGCATGTCGCCTAAATTATAAATCTGAAGTTTCACATATATAGAAGTAGTGGTTCCAGAGTAAACATTAATTAATATTTATCCTTCAATCTAAGATGGCGGCCAAACTATGTGACTTGTGACCTGATAATTTTTACCATGTATGCAGATATGATGGTGGATGACAGCTGCAAATTTTCGCTTCGATAGGTTAAGCAGTTCCAGAGAAAACATTATTTAATATTTTTCTTAAATTCAACATGGCTGCCAAACCATGTGACCTATCAATTAGAAATTAACAAACTTGTATTCCCTACTCCTGTGCAATAGGGGTGTGAAGTTTCCCCTTGATCAGATCAGGTGTTCTGGAGAAGAAGATGTTTGAAGGTTTTAAGGTAAATTCAAGATGGCCGCCAAACCATGTGACCAATCAAGAACAAATTAACAAACTTGAGAAAGGACCTCATGGGGAATATATCTGTGAAGTTTCGGCTTAATCTGTCTTGCCCTTCTGGAGAAGAAGATTTTTAAAATTTATTCATTTTCAATCCAAGATGGCTGACGAACCATGTGACATATGACATCACAAATTTAGATTCTGCTTCCAACTGGGTATTGGAACACGTTTGTGAAGTTTCGTGTTAATCGGTAAAGGTGCGTTTTTCTATCCAAGATGGCCGCCAAACCATGTGACGTGTGACGTCATAATTTTTACCATGCCTGCATACTGCCTGCTAGATGATAATTTCAAATTTTGGATTCGTTTGGTTAAGCGGTTCCAGAGAAAACATTATTTAATATTTTTCTTAAATCCAAGATGGCGGCCAAACCATGTGACTTATCAATTCGAAATTAACAAACTTATATCGGCTTCCTGTCCCGAATATAGTTCTGAAATCTCGCCTTCATTGGGCCAAGGCTTCTGGAGAAGAAGATGTTTGAAGGTTTTCGGGTTTTTTCAAGATGGCCGCCAAACCATGTGACCGATCAAGAACAAATTAACAAACTTGAGAAAGGACCTCATGGGGAATATATGTGTGAAGTTTCGTCTTAATCTATATTGCCCTTCTGGAGAAGAAGATTTTTAAAATTTATTCATTTTCAATCCAAGATGGCTGCCGAACCTTGTGACCTATGATATCATAAATTTAAATTCTGCTTTCCCTCGTGGAACCGAACAAATGTGTGAAGTTTCGTGTAAATCGGATAAGGTCTATTTTTCTATCCAAGATGGCCGCCAAACCATGTGACTTCTGAGGTAAAATTTTTTTACCATGTATGCAGACTTGCGGGAGGAAGGTACTTGCAAATTTTCGCTTCGATGGCTTATGAAATACCAGAGAAAACATTATTTAATATTTTTCTTAAATCCAAGATGGCGGCCAAACCATGTGACCTATCACTTTGAAATTAACAAACTTGCATCGCATACATGTCACGAATATAGTTCTGAAATCTCGCCTTCATTGGACCAGCGCTTCTGGAGAAGAAGATGTTTGAAGGTTTTAAGGTTTTTTCAAGATGGCCGCCAAACCATGTGACGTATCAACAACAAATTAACAAACTTGAAAGAGGACCTCAGGGGGAATGTGCCTGTAAAGTTTCGCCTCAATCTGCACAGCCGTTCTGGAGAAGAAGATTTTTTTAAAAAAAACACTAAAAAACAAGATGGCGGCCGAATTACGTCATCGATGACGTCAAAAAAAACATTTTTGACGATGAATTTTGGTGTAGATGACGCTCAGAATTTTTCAGATTTTTCCTATATGGCGTTCTACTTGACGAATTTTCACCGGTATATCGCTTCACCTATGACGTCACGAAAAATCACACGTGTTCCCCATAGGGAGCTTAGTAAAATGTATCAAACGAAAATATTTTCCATTGCACGGTTTCCGAGATACAGATGTCCAAAGTTTATCGCTTTTTTCAAGATGGCGACCGTACCACGTGAACAATGACGTCATAATTATAACGTGATTGTGCTATCAAAAAAGATACATACTACGGTGAAAATTTCCTGTCGATCGGACTTAGTGTTCCAGAGAAAATGATTTTTAAAGCGAAAAAGGGTGCAAAATGCCGGCGGAAAAATAATAATAATAATAACTAGAACTGCCACTTTATAACTGCTGGCAGTGATGACCGGGTACCCAGACGTGTCGGCCTTTGATACAACATGGGACTTTCTGCAGATGACAGTCGCAAAGTTTCGCATTGAAAGGATAAGCGGTGCCAGAGAAAACATTATTTAATAGTGATACAAACACAGGCCTGCTTCGAGAGGGCGCGGAACAGACGAGTTCTGAACCGGGCAGCACAAAGCGTTCAATTTCGTTATTACTGGCTTCTAGATTCAAATAATTAAATAATTCTGGCTCCCAAACCGCGTGACCGATCAGGTTGAAATTTTAAACTTTTGTTTCGCATGTCACCTGAATTATAAATGTGAAGTTTCGCATATACAGAGGAAGCGGTTCCAGAGTAAACATTAATTAATATTTATCCTTCAATCCAAGATGGCGGCCAAACCATGTGACTTCTGATGTCATAATTTTCACCACATGTGCAAACACAATTGTAGACGATAAGTGCAAATTTTCGCTTCGCTAGGTTAAGCAGTTCCAGAGAAAACATTATTTAATATTTTTCTTAAAACCAACATGGCTGCCAAACCCTGCGCCCGATCCCGTTGAAATTTCAAACCCTCATTCCGCATGACTGTTGCACCATAAAGGTGATGCTTCACATTTATTGATGCAGTAGTACCAGAGTAAACATTAATTAATATTTTTCCTTCAATCCAATATGGCTGCCAAACGTTGCGTCGTACCTCAAAAGGGGGTTGGAACTTTTTATTCGTCAAGGAGAGGCGGTCATAGTGGTCGAGTTTCGCCTGGATCTGTTCAGCCGTTTCAGAGAAAAAGACGTTTGAAGATATTGTTTTTCAATCCAAGATGGCTGACGAACCATGTGACCTATGACATCAGAAATTTATATTCTGCTTCCAACTGGGTATTGGAACACGGTTGTGAAGTTTCGTGTTAATCGGTTAAGGTGCGTTTTTCTATCCAAGATGGCCGCCAAACCATGTGACGTGTGACGTCATAATTTTTATCATGCGTGCATAATGCCCTCTCGATGATAATTACAAATTTTCGATTCGTTTGGTTAAGCGGTTCCAGAGAAAACATTATTTAATATTTTTCTTCAATCCAAGATGGCGGCCAAACCATGTGACTTATCAATTCGAAATTAACAAACTTATATCGCCTTACTCTCCCGAATATAGTTCTGAAATCTCCCCTTCAGTGGACCAGCGCTTCTGGAGAAGAAGATGTTTGAAGGTTTTAGGGTTTTTTCAAGATGGCCGCCAAACCATGTGACCGATCAAGAAGAAATTAACAAACTTGAGAAAGGATCTCATGGGGAATATATCTGTGAAGTTTCGTCTTAATCTGTCTTGCCCTTCTGGAGAAGAAGATTTTTAAAATTTATTCATTTTCAATCCAAGATGGCTGCCGAACCTTGTGACCTATGTTATCATAAATTTAAATTCTGCTTTCCATCGTCGACCCGAACAAGTGTGTGAAGTTTCGTGAAAATCGGATAAGGTCTATTTTTCTATCCAAGATGGCCGCCAAACCATGTGACTTCTGAGGTAAAAATTTTTTACCATGTATGCAGACTTGAGGGTGGAAGGCAATTGCAAATTTTCGCTTCGATGGCTTATGAAATGCCAGAGAAAACATTATTTAATATTTTTCTTAAATCCAACATGGCGGCCAAACCATGTGACCTATCACTTTGAAATTAACAAACTTGCATCGCATACATGTCCCGAATATAGTTGTGAAATCTCGCCTTCATGGGACCAGCGCTTCTGGAGAAGAAGATGTTTGAAGGTTTTAGGGTTTTTTCAAGATGGCCGCCAAACCATGTGACGTATCAACAACAAATTAACAAACTTGAAAGAGGACATCAGGGGGAATGTACGTGTAAAGTTTCGCCTTAATCTGTCCAGCCCTTCTGGAGAAGAAGATTTTTTAAAAAAAAACACTAAAAAACAAGATGGCGGCCGAATTACGTCATCGATGACGTCAAGAAAAACATTTTCCGCAGCAATTTTAGGCGTAGATGATGCTCAGAATTTTTCAGATTTTTCCTATATGGCGTTCTACTTGACGAATTTTCACTGGAATATCGCTTCACCTATGACGTCACGAAAAATCACACGTGTTCCCCATAGGGAGCTTAGTAAAATGTATCAAGCGAAAAAATTTTCCATTGCACGGTTTCCGAGATACAGATGTCCAAAGTTTATCGCTTTTTTCAAGATGGCGACCGTACCACGTGACCAATGACGTCATAATTATAACGTGATTGTGCTATCAAAAAAGATACATACTGTGGTGAAAATTTTGTGTCGATCGGACTTAGTATCCCAGAGAAAATGGTTTTTAAAGCGAAAAAGGGTGCAAAATGCCGGCGGAAAAAGAAAAATAATAATAATAATAATAAACAGAAGAAAAACAATAGGGTACCCTGTACTCACAGGGTACCCTAATAATGCGTAATAATAATAATAATAAACAGAAGGAAAACAATAGGGTACCCTGTACTCACAGGGTACCCTAATAACTAGAACTGCCACTTTATAACTGCTGGCAGTGATGACCGGGTACCCAGAAGTGTCCGCCTTTGAGACAACTGATACAACATGGGACTTAAATCATTGTCGCAAAGTTTCGCATTGATAGGATAAGCGGTGCCAGAGAAAACATTATTCAATGGTGATACAAACACAGGCCTGCTTCGAGACGGCGGGGAACAGACAGAGTTACGAACCGGGCAGCACAAAGCGTTCACTTTCCTTATTACTGGCGAACAGATTCAAATAATTAAATAATTCTGGCTGCCAAACCGTGTGACCGATCAGGTTGAAATTTTAAACTTTTGTTTCGCATGTCGGCTAAATTACAAATGTGAAGTTTCGTATATATAGAAGCAGCGGTTCCAGAGTAAACATTAATTAATATTTATCCTTCAATCCAAGATGGCGGCCAAACCATGTGACTTGTGACGTCATAATTTTCACCACTTGTGCAAACACGATCGTAGACGATAACTGCAAATTTTCGCTTCGCTAGGTTAAGCAGTTCCAGAGAAAACATTATTTAATATTTTGCTTAAAACCAACATGGCTGCCAAATCCTGGGCACGATCGCGTTGAAATTTCAAACCCTCATTCCGCATGAGCGTTCCACCATAAACTTGATGTTTCACATTTATTGATGCAGTAGTTCCAGAGTAAACATTAATTAATATTTTTCCTTCAATCCACGATGGCTGCCAAACGTTGCGTCGTACCTCAAAAGGGGGTGAGAACTTTTTATTCGTCATGGAGAGGCGGTCATAGTGGTGGAGTTTCGCCTGGATCTGTTCAGTCCTTTCAGAGAAAAAGACGTTTTAAGATATTATTTTTTAATCCAAGATGGCTGACGAACCATGTGACCTATGACATTAAAAATTTAAATTCTGCTTCCAACTGGGTATTGGAACACGTTTCTGAAGTTTCGTGTTAATCGGTAAAGGTGCGTTTTTCTATCCAAGATGGCCGCCAAACCATGTGACGTGTGACATCATAATTTATACCACGCATGCACAGACAAAGGTAGATGATAATTACAAATTTTCGATTCGTTTGGTTAAGCGGTTCCAGAGAAAACATTATTTAATATTTTTCTTAAATCCAAGATGGCGGCCAAACCATGAGACTTATCAATTCGAAATTAACAAACTTATATCGCCTTCCTGTCCCGAATATAGTTCTGAAATCTCCCCTTCATTGGGCCAACGCTTCTGGAGAAGAAGATGTTTGAAGGTTTTCGGGTTTTTTCAAGATGGCCGCCAAACCATGTGACCGATCAAGAACAAATTAACAAACTTGAGAAAGGACCTCATGGGGAATATATGTGTGAAGTTTCGTCTTAATCTGTCCTGTCCTTCTGGAGAAGAAGATTTTTAAAATTTATTCATTTTCAATCCAAGATGGCTGCCGAACCTTGTGACCTATGATATCATAAATTTAAATTCTGCTTTCCATCGTCGACCCGAACAAGTGTGTGAAGTTTCTTGAAAATCGGATAAGGTCTATTTTTCTATCCAAGATGGCCGCCAAACCATGTGACTTCTGAGGTAAAATTTTTTTACCATGTATGCAGACCTGAGGGAGGAAGGCAATTGCAAATTTTCGCTTCGATGGCTTATGAAATACCAGAGAAAACATTATTAGGGTACCCTGTGAGTACAGGGTACCCTATTGTTTTCCTTCTGTTTATTATTATTATTATTACGCATTATTATTATTATTATTATTTTTCCGCCGGCATTTTGCACCCTTTTTCGCTTTAAAAATCATTTTCTCTGGAACACTAAGTCCGATCGACAGAAAATTTTCACCATAGTATGTATCTTTTTTGATAGCACAATCACGTTATAATTATGACGTCATTGGTCACGTGGTACGGTCGCCATCTTGAAAAAAGCGATAAACTTTGGACATCTGTATCTCGGAAACCGTGCAATGGAAAATTTTTTCGTTTGATACATTTTACTAAGCTCCCTATGGGGAACACGTGTGATTTTTCGTGACGTCATAGGTGAAGCGATATACCGGTGAAAATTCGTCAAGTAGAACGCCATATAGGAAAAATCTGAAAAATTCTGAGCGTCATCTACACCAAAATTCATCGTCAAAAATGTTTTTTTTGACGTCATCGATGACGTAATTCGGCCGCCATCTTGTTTTTTAGTGTTTTTTAAAAAAGTCTTCTTCTCCAGAACGGCTGTGCAGATTGCGGCGAAACTTAACACGCACATTCTCCCTGAGGTCCTCTTTCAAGTTTGTTAATTTGTTGTTGATACGTCACATGGTTTGGCGGCCATCTTGAAAAAACCCGAAAACCTTCAAACATCTTCTTCTCCAGAAGCGCTGGTCCAATGAAGGCGAGATTTCAGAACTATATTCGTGAAATGCATGCGATACAAGTTTGTTAATTTCGAAGTGATAGGTCACGTGGTTTGGCCGCCATGTTGGATTTAAGAAAAATATTAAATAATGTTTTCTCTGGAATTTCAGAAGCCATCGAAGCGAAAATTTGCAAGTGCCTTCCTCCCTCAGGTCTGCATACATGGTAAAAAATTTTACCTCAGAAGTCACATGGTTTGGCGGCCATCTTGGATAGAAAAATAGACCTTATCCGATTTACACGAAACTTCACATAGTTGTTCGGGTCGACGAGGGAAAGCAGAATTTAAATTTATGATATCATAGGTCACAAGGTTCGGCAGCCATCTTGGATTGAAAATGAATAAATTTTAAAAATCTTCTTCTCCAGAAGGGCAAGACAGATGAAGACGAAACTTCACACATATATTCCCCATGAGGTCCTTTCTCAAGTTTGTTAATTTGTTCTTGATCGGTCACATGGTTTGGCGGCCATCTTGAAAAAACCCGAAAACCTTCAAACATCTTCTTCTCCAGAAGCGTTGGCCCAATGAAGGGGAGATTTCAGAACTATATTCGGGACAGGAAGGCGATATAAGTTTGTTAATTTCGAATTGATAAGTCACATGGTTTGGCCGCCATCTTGGATTTAAGAAAAATATTAAATAATGTTTTCTCTGGAACCGCTTAACCTAACGAATCGAAAGTTTGCAATTATCATCTACCGTCGTGTATACACGCGTGGTAAAAATTATGATGTCACACGTCACATGGTTTGGCGGCCATCTTGGATAGAAAAACGCACCTTTACCGATTAACACGAAACTTCATAAACGTGTTCCAATACCCAGTAGGAAGCAGAATCTAAATTTGTGATGTCATAGGTCACATGGTTCGTCAGCCATCTTGGATTGAAAATGAATAAATTTTTAAAATCTTCTTCTCCAGAAAGGCAAGACAGATTAAGCCGAAACTTCACACATATATTCCCCATGAGGTCCTTTCTCAACTTTGTTAATTTGTTCTTGATTGGTCACATGGTTTGGCGGCCATCTTGAATTTACCTTAAAACCTTCAAACATCTTCTTCTCCAGAACACCTGATCTGATCAAGGGGAAACTTCACACCCCTATTGCACATGAGTAGGGAATACAAGTTTGTTAATTTCTAATTGATAGGTCACATGGTTTGGCAGCCATGTTGAATTTAAGAAAAATATTAAATAATGTTTTCTCTGGAACTGCTTAACCTATCGAAGCGAAAATTTGCGTCTGTCATCGTCCATGATATCTGCATACATGGTAAAAATTATGAGGTCACAAGTCACATGGTTTGGCCGCCATCTTAGATTGAAGGATAAATATTAATTCATGTTTACTCTGGAACCACTACTTCTATATATGCGAAACTTCATATTTATAATTTAGGCTACATGTGAAACAAAAGTTTAAAATTTCAACCTGATCGGCCGTGTGGTTTGGCAGCCAGAATTATTTAATTATTTGAATCTGGTCGCCAGTAATAACGAAATTGAACGTTTTGTGCTGCCTGGTTCGTAACTCGTCTGTTCCGCGCCGTCTCGAAGCAGGCCTGTGTTTGTATCACCATTAAATAATGTTTTCTCTGGCACCGCTTATCCTATCAATGCAAAACTTTGCGACTGATTTAAGTCTCATGTTGTATCAGTTGTGTCAAAGGCGGACACTTCTGGGTACCCGGTCATCACTGCCAGCAGTTATAAAGTGGCAGTTCTAGTTATTAGGGTACCCTGTGAGTACAGGGTACCCTATTGTTTTTCTTCTGTTTATTATTATTATTATTATTTTTCTTTTTCCGCCGGCATTTTGCACCCTTTTTCGCTTTAAAAACCATTTTCTCTGGGATACTAAGTCCGATCGACACAAAATTTTCACCACAGTATGTATCTTTTTGATAGCACAATCACGTTATAATTATGACGTCATTGGTCACGTGGTACGGTCGCCATCTTGAAAAAGCGATAAACTTTGGACATCTGTATCTCGGAAACCGTGCAATGGAAAATTTTTTCGCTTGATACATTTTACTAAGCTCCCTATGGGGAACACGTGTGATTTTTCGTGACGTCATAGGTGAAGCGATATTCCAGTGAAAATTCGTCAAGTAGAACGCCATATAGGAAAAATCTGAAAAATTCTGAGCATCATCTACGCCTAAAATTGCTGCGGAAAATGTTTTTCTTGACGTCATCGATGACGTAATTCGGCCGCCATCTTGTTTTTAGTGTTTTTTAAAAAAAATCTTCTTCTCCAGAAGGGCTGGACAGATTAAGGCGAAACTTTACACGTACATTCCCCCTGATGTCCTCTTTCAAGTTTGTTAATTTCTTGTTGATACGTCACATGGTTTGGTGGCCATCTTGAAAAAACCCTAAAACCTTCAAACATCTTCTTCTCCAGAAGCGCTGGTCCCATGAAGGCGAGATTTCACAACTATATTCGGGACATGTATGCGATGCAAGTTTGTTAATTTCAAAGTGATAGGTCACATGGTTTGGCCGCCATGTTGGATTTAAGAAAAATATTAAATAATGTTTTCTCTGGTATTTCATAAGCCATCGAAGCGAAAATTTGCAATTGCCTTCCTCCCTCAAGTCTGCATACATGGTAAAAAATTTTTACCTCAGAAGTCACATGGTTTGGCGGCCATCTTGGATAGAAAAATAGACCTTATCCGATTTTCACGAAACTTCACACACTTGTTCGGGTCGACGATGGAAAGCAGAATTTAAATTTATGATATCATAGGTCACAAGGTTCGGCAGCCATCTTGGATTGAAAATGAATAAATTTTAAAAATCTTCTTCTCCAGAAGGGCAAGACAGATTAAGACGAAACTTCACAGATATATTCCCCATGAGATCCTTTCTCAAGTTTGTTAATTTCTTCTTGATCGGTCACATGGTTTGGCGGCCATCTTGAAAAAACCCTAAAACCTTCAAACATCTTCTTCTCCAGAAGCGCTGGTCCACTGAAGGGGAGATTTCAGAACTATATTCGGGAGAGTAAGGCGATATAAGTTTGTTAATTTCGAATTGATAAGTCACATGGTTTGGCCGCCATCTTGGATTTAAGAAAAATATTAAATAATGTTTTCTCTGGAACCGCTTAACCAAACGAATCGAAAATTTGTAATTATCATCGAGAGGGCATTATGCACGCATGATAAAAATTATGACGTCACACGTCACATGGTTTGGCGGCCATCTTGGATAGAAAAACGCACCTTAACCGATTAACACGAAACTTCACAACCGTGTTCCAATACCCAGTTGGAAGCAGAATATAAATTTCTGATGTCATAGGTCACATGGTTCGTCAGCCATCTTGGATTGAAAAACAATATCTTCAAACGTCTTTTTCTCTGAAACGGCTGAACAGATCCAGGCGAAACTCGACCACTATGACCGCCTCTCCTTGACGAATAAAAAGTTCCAACCCCCTTTTTGAGGTACGACGCAACGTTTGGCAGCCATATTGGATTGAAGGAAAAATATTAATTAATGTTTACTCTGGTACTACTGCATCAATAAATGTGAAGCATCACCTTTATGGTGCAACAGTCATGCGGAATGAGGGTTTGAAATTTCAACGGGATCGGGCGCAGGGTTTGGCAGCCATGTTGGTTTTAAGAAAAATATTAAATAATGTTTTCTCTGGAACTGCTTAACCTAGCGAAGCGAAAATTTGCACTTATCGTCTACAATTGTGTTTGCACATGTGGTGAAAATTATGACATCAGAAGTCACATGGTTTGGCCGCCATCTTGGATTGAAGGATAAATATTAATTAATGTTTACTCTGGAACCGCTTCCTCTGTATATGCGAAACTTCACATTTATAATTCAGGTGACATGCGAAACAAAAGTTTAAAATTTCAACCTGATCGGTCACGCGGTTTGGGAGCCAGAATTATTTAATTATTTGAATCTAGAAGCCAGTAATAACGAAATTGAACGCTTTGTGCTGCCCGGTTCAGAACTCGTCTGTTCCGCGCCCTCTCGAAGCAGGCCTGTGTTTGTATCACTATTAAATAATGTTTTCTCTGGCACCGCTTATCCTTTCAATGCGAAACTTTGCGACTGTCATCTGCAGAAAGTCCCATGTTGTATCAAAGGCCGACACGTCTGGGTACCCGGTCATCACTGCCAGCAGTTATAAAGTGGCAGTTCTAGTTATTATTATTATTTTTCCGCCGGCATTTTGCACCCTTTTTCGCTTTAAAAATCATTTTCTCTGGAACACTAAGTCCGATCGACAGAAAATTTTCACCATAGTATGTATCTTTTTTGATAGCACAATCACGTTATAATTATGACGTCATTGGTCACGTGGTACGGTCGCCATCTTGAAAAAAGCGATAAACTTTGGACATCTGTATCTCGGAAACCGTGCAATGGAAAATTTTTTCGTTTGATACATTTTACTAAGCTCCCTATGGGGAACACGTGTGATTTTTCGTGACGTCATAGGTGAAGCGATATACCGGTGAAAATTCGTCAAGTAGAACGCCATATAGGAAAAATCTGAAAAATTCTGAGCGTCATCTACACCAAAATTCATCGTCAAAAATGTTTTTTTTGACGTCATCGATGACGTAATTCGGCCGCCATCTTGTTTTTTAGTTTTTGATTTAAAAAATCTTCTTCTCCAGAACGGCTGTGCAGATTGCGGCGAAACTTAACACGCACATTCTCCCTGAGGTCCTCTTTCAAGTTTGTTAATTTGTTGTTGATACGTCACATGGTTTGGCGGCCATCTTGAAAAAACCCTAAAACCTTCAAACATCTTCTTCTCCAGAAGCGCTGGTCCAATGAAGGCGAGATTTCAGAACTAGATTCGTGAAATGCATGCGATACAAGTTTGTTAATTTCGAAGTGATAGGTCACGTGGTTTGGCCGCCATGTTGGATTTAAGAAAAATATTAAATAATGTTTTCTCTGGAATTTCAGAAGCCATCGAAGCGAAAATTTGCAAGTGCCTTCCTCCCTCAGGTCTGCATACATGGTAAAAAAATTTTACCTCAGAAGTCACATGGTTTGGCGGCCATCTTGGATAGAAAAATAGACCTTATCCGATTTACACGAAACTTCACATAGTTGTTCGGGTCGACGAGGGAAAGCAGAATTTAAATTTATGATATCATAGGTCACAAGGTTCGGCAGCCATCTTGGATTGAAAATGAATAAATTTTAAAAATCTTCTTCTCCAGAAGGGCAAGACAGATGAAGACGAAACTTCACACATATATTCCCCATGAGGTCCTTTCTCAAGTTTGTTAATTTGTTCTTGATCGGTCACATGGTTTGGCGGCCATCTTGAAAAAACCCGAAAACCTTCAAACATCTTCTTCTCCAGAAGCGTTGGCCCAATGAAGGGGAGATTTCAGAACTATATTCGGGACAGGAAGGCGATATAAGTTTGTTAATTTCGAATTGATAAGTCACATGGTTTGGCCGCCATCTTGGATTTAAGAAAAATATTAAATAATGTTTTCTCTGGAACCGCTTAACCTAACGAATCGAAAGTTTGCAATTATCATCTACCGTCGTGTATACACGCGTGGTAAAAATTATGATGTCACACGTCACATGGTTTGGCGGCCATCTTGGATAGAAAAACGCACCTTTACCGATTAACACGAAACTTCATAAACGTGTTCCAATACCCAGTAGGAAGCAGAATCTAAATTTGTGATGTCATAGGTCACATGGTTCGTCAGCCATCTTGGATTGAAAATGAATAAATTTTTAAAATCTTCTTCTCCAGAAAGGCAAGACAGATTAAGCCGAAACTTCACACATATATTCCCCATGAGGTCCTTTCTCAACTTTGTTAATTTGTTCTTGATTGGTCACATGGTTTGGCGGCCATCTTGAATTTACCTTAAAACCTTCAAACATCTTCTTCTCCAGAACACCTGATCTGATCAAGGGGAAACTTCACACCCCTATTGCACATGAGTAGGGAATACAAGTTTGTTAATTTCTAATTGATAGGTCACATGGTTTGGCAGCCATGTTGAATTTAAGAAAAATATTAAATAATGTTTTCTCTGGAACTGCTTAACCTATCGAAGCGAAAATTTGCGTCTGTCATCGTCCATGATATCTGCATACATGGTAAAAATTATGAGGTCACAAGTCACATGGTTTGGCCGCCATCTTAGATTGAAGGATAAATATTAATTCATGTTTACTCTGGAACCACTACTTCTATATATGCGAAACTTCATATTTATAATTTAGGCTACATGTGAAACAAAAGTTTAAAATTTCAACCTGATCGGCCGTGTGGTTTGGCAGCCAGAATTATTTAATTATTTGAATCTGGTCGCCAGTAATAACGAAATTGAACGTTTTGTGCTGCCTGGTTCGTAACTCGTCTGTTCCGCGCCGTCTCGAAGCAGGCCTGTGTTTGTATCACCATTAAATAATGTTTTCTCTGGCACCGCTTATCCTATCAATGCAAAACTTTGCGACTGATTTAAGTCTCATGTTGTATCAGTTGTGTCAAAGGCGGACACTTCTGGGTACCCGGTCATCACTGCCAGCAGTTATAAAGTGGCAGTTCTAGTTAGGGTACCCTGTCAGTACAGGGTACCCTATTGTTTTTCTTATGTTTATTTATTATTATTATTTTTCCGCCGGCATTTTGCGGCCTGTTTTCGCTTTAAAAATCATTTTCTCAGGAACGCAAAGTCCGATCGACACGAAATTTTCACCGTAGTATGTATCTTTTTTGATAGCACAATCACGTTATAATTATGACGTCATTGGTCACGTGGTGCGGGCGCCATCTTGAAAAAAACGATAAACTTTGGACCTCTGTATCTCGGAAACCGTGCAATGGAAAAATTTTTCGTTTAATACATTTTACTAAACTGACTATGGGGAATACATGTGATTTTTCGTGACGTCATAGGTGAAGCGATATACCGGTGAAAATTCGTCAAGTAGAACGCCATATAGGAAAAATCTGAAAAATTTTGAGCGTCATCTACGACAAAATTCATCGTCAAAAATGTTATTTTTGACGTCATCGATGACGTAATTCGGCCGCCATCTTGTTTTTTAGTGTTTTTTTTTTAAAAATCTTCTTCTCCAGAACGGCTGTGCAGATTGGGGCGAAACTTTACAGGTACATTCCCCTTGAGGTCCTCTTTCAAGTTTGTTAATTTGTTGTTGATACGTCACATGGTTTGGCGGCCATCTTGAAAAAACCTTAAAACCTTCAAACATCTTCTTCTCCAGAAGCGCTGGTCCAATGAAGGCGAGATTTCAGAACTATATTCGTGACATGTATGCGATGCAAGTTTGTTAATTTCAAAGTGATAGGTCACATGGTTTGGCCGCCATGTTGGATTTAAGAAAAATATTAAATAATGTTTTCTCTGGTATTTCATAAGCCATCAAAGCGAAAATTTGCAAGTGCCTTCCTCCCTCAAGTCTGCATATATGGTAAAAAATTTTTACCTCAGAAGTCACATGGTTTGGCGGCCATCTTGGATAGAAAAATAGACTTTATCCGATTTACACGAAACTTCACACACTTGTTCGGGTCGACGATGGAAAGCAGAATTTAAATTTATGATATCATAGGTCACAAGGTTCAGCAGCCATCTTGGATTGAAAATGAATAAATTTTAAAAATCTTCTTCTCCAGAAGGGCAAGACAGATGAAGACGAAACTTCACACATATATTCCGCATGAGGTCCTTTCTCAAGTTTGTTAATTTGTTCTTGATCGGTCACATGGTTCGGCGGCCATCTTGAAAAAACCCTAAAACCTTCAAACATCTTCTTCTCCAGAAGTGCTGGTCGGATGAAGGCGAGATTTCAGAACTATATTCGGGACATGTAGGCGATATAAGTTTGTTAATTTCGAATTGATACGTTAGACGGTTTGGCCGCCATCTTGGATTTAAGAAAAATATTAAATAATGTTTTCTCTGGAACCGCTGAACCAAACGAATCGAAAATTTCTAATTATCATCTACCATCGTGTATGCACGCATGGTAAAAATTATGACATCACACGTCACATGGTTTGGCGGCCATCTTGGATAGAAAAACGCACCTTTACCGATTAACACGAAACTTTACAAACGTGTTCCAATACCCAGTTGGAAGCAGAATATAAATTTCTGATGTCATAGGTCACATGGTTCGTCAGCCATCTTGGATTGAAAATGAATAAATTTTAAAAATCTTCTTCTCCAGAAAGGCAAGACAGATTAAGCCGAAACTTCACATATATATTCCCCATGACGTCCTTTCTCAAGTTTGTTAATTTGTTCTTGATTGGTCACATGGTTTGGCGGCCATCTTGAATTTACCTTAAAACCTTCAAACATCTTCTTCTCCAGAACACCTAATCTGATCAAGGGGAAACTTCACACCCCTATTGCACATGAGTAGGGAATACAAGTTTGTTAATTTCTAATTGATAGGTCACATGGTTTGGCAGCCATGTTGAATTTAAGAAAAATATTAAATAATGTTTTCTCTGGAACTGCTTAACCTATCGAAGCGAAAATTTGCGTCTGTCATCCTCCATGATATCTGCATACATGGTAAAAATTATGAGGTCACAAGTCACATGGTTTGGCCGCCATCTTAGATTGAAGGATAAATATTAATTCATGTTTACTCTGGAACCACTACTTCTATATATGCGAAACTTCATATTTATAATTTAGGCTACATGTGAAACAAAAGTTTAAAATTTCAACCTGATCGGCCGTGTGGTTTGGCAGCCAGAATTATTTAATTATTTGAATCTGGTCGCCAGTAATAAGGAAATTGAACGCTTTGTGCTGCCCGGTTCGTAACTCGTCTGTTCCGCGCCGTCTCGAAGCAGGCCTGTGTTTGTATCACCATTAAATAATGTTTTCTCTGGCACCGCTTATCCGATAAATGCGAAACTTTGCGACTATGATTTAAGTCTCACGTTGTGTCAGTTGTGTCAAAGGCGGACGGACTGGGTACCCGGTCATCACTGCCAGCAGTTATAAAGTGGCAGTTCTAGTTTAATATTTTTCTTAAATCCAACATGGCGGCCAAACCATGTGACCTATCACTTCGAAATTAACAAACTTGCATCGCATACATGTCATGAATATAGTTGTGAAATCTCGCCTTCATGGGACCAGCGCTTCTGGAGAAGAAGATGTTTGAAGGTTTTAGGGTTTTTTCAAGATGGCCGCCAAACCATGTGACGTATCAACAACAAATTAACAAACTTGAAAGAGAACATCAGGGGGAATGTGCGTATAAAGTTTCGCCTTAATCTGTCCAGCCCTTCTGGAGAAGAAGATTTTTTTTTAATAAACACTAAAAAACAAGATGGCGGCCGAATTACGTCATCGATGACGTCAAGAAAAACATTTTCGTCAGTGATTTTAGGCGTAGATGATGCTCAGAATTTTTCAGATTTTTCCTATACGGCGTTCTACTTGACGAATTTTCACCGGTATATCGCTTCACCTATGACGTCATGAAAAATCACACGTGTTCCCCATAGGGAGCTTAGTAAAATGTATCAAGAGAAAAATTTTTCCATTGCACGGTTTCCGAGATACAGATGTCCAAAGTTTATCGTTTTTTTCAAGATGCCGCCCGCACCACATGACCAATGACGTCATAATTATAACGTGATTGTGCTATCAAAAAAGATACATACTGTGGTGAAAATTTTGTGTCGATCGGACTTAGTATCCCAGAGAAAATGATTTTTAAAGCGAAAAAGGGTGCAAAATGCCGGCGGAAAAAGAAAAATAATAACTAGAACTGCCACTTTATAACTGCTGGCAGTGATGACCGGGTACCCAGTCCGCGTCCGCCTTTGACTCAACGTGAGACTTAAATCATAGTCGCAATTTTCGCATTGAAAGGATAAGCGTTGCCAGAGAAAACATTATTTAATAGTGATACAAACACAGGCCTGCTTCGAGAGGGAGCGGAACAGACGAGTTACGAACCGGGCAGCACAAAGCATTCAATTTCGTTATTACTGGCTTCCAGATTCAAATAATTAAATAATTCTGGCTGCCAAACCACACGACCGATCAGGTTGAAATTTTAAACTTTTGTTTCACATGTAGCCTAAATTATAAATATGAAGTTTCGCATATATAGAAGTAGTGGTTCCCGAGTAAACATGAATTCATATTTATCCTTCAATCTAAGATGGCGGCCAAACCATGTGACTTGTGACCTCATAATTTTTACCATGTATGCAGATATCATGGAGGATGATAGACGCAAATTTTCGCTTCGATAGGTTAAGCAGTTCCAGAGAAAACATTATTTAATATTTTTCTTAAATTCAACATGGCTGCCAAACCATGTGACCTATCAATTAGAAATTAACAAACTTGTATTCCCTACTCATGTGCAATAGGGGTGTGAAGTTTCCCCTTGATCAGATCAGGTGTTCTGGAGAAGAAGATGTTTGAAGGTTTTGAGGTAAATTCAAGATGGCCGCCAAACCATGTGACCAATCAAGAACAAATTAACAAACTTGAGAAAGGACCTCATGGGGAATATACGTGTGAAGTTTCGGCTTAATCTGTCTTGCCTTTCTGGAGAAGAAGATTTTTAAAATTTATTCATTTTCAATCCAAGATGGCTGACGAACCATGTGACCTATGACATCAGAAATTTATATTCTGCTTCCAACTGGGTATTGGAACACGTTTGTAAAGTTTCGTGTTAATCGGTAAAGGCGCGTTTTTCTATCCAAGATGGCCGCCAAACCATGTGACGTGTGATGTCATAATTTTTACCATGCGTGCATACACGATGGTAGATGATAATTAGAAATTTTCGATTCGTTTGGTTCAGCGGTTCCAGAGAAAACATTATTTAATATTTTTCTTAAATCCAAGATGGCGGCCAAACCGTCTAACGTATCAATTCGAAATTAACAAACTTATATCGCCTACGTGTCCCGAATATAGTTCTGAAATCTCCCCTTCATCCGACCAGCGCTTCTGGAGAAGAAGATGTTTGAAGGTTTTAGGGTTTTTTCAAGATGGCCGCCGAACCATGTGACCGATCAAGAACAAATTAACAAACTTGAGAAAGGACCTCATGGGGAATATATGTGTGAAGTTTCGGCTTAATCTGTCTTGCCCTTCTGGAGAAGAAGATTTTTAAAATTTATTCATTTTCAATCCAAGATGGCTGCCGAACCTTGTGACCTATGATATCATAAATTTAAATTCTGCTTTCCATCGTCGACCCGAACAAGTGTGTGAAGTTTCGTGTAAATCGGATAAAGTCTATTTTTCTATCCAAGATGGCCGCCAAACCATGTGACTTCTGAGGTAAAAATTTTTTACCATGTATGCAGACTTGAGGGAGGAAGGCACTTGCAAATTTTCGCTTTGATGGCTTATGAAATACCAGAGAAAACATTATTTAATATTTTTCTTAAATCCAACATGGCGGCCAAACCATGTGACCTATCACTTTGAAATTAACAAACTTGCATCGCATACATGTCACGAATATAGTTCTGAAATCTCGCCTTCATTGGACCAGCGCTTCTGGAGAAGAAGATGTTTGAAGGTTTCAAGGTTTTTTCAAGATGGCCGCCAAACCATGTGACGTATCAACAACAAATTAACAAACTTGAAAGAGGACCTCAGGGGGAATGTGCCTGTAAAGTTTCGCCTCAATCTGCACAGCCGTTCTGGAGAAGAAGATTTTTTTTAAAAAACACAAAAAAACAAGATGGCGGCCGAATTACGTCACCGATGACGTCAAAATATTTTTTTTCTACGATGAATTTTTGTGTAGATGATGCTCAAGAAATTTCAAATTTTTGCCATGTGGCGTTCTACTTGACGAATTTTTACTGGGATACCTCTTCACTGATGACGTCACGAAAAATCACACGTATACCCGAGAGGGAGCTTGTTCAAATGTATCAGGCGAAATTTTTTTCCACTAGAAGGTTTCCGAGATACAGAGGTCCAAAGTTGATCTGTTTTTTCAAGATGGCGCCCGTATCACATGACCTATGACGTCATAATTATCAATTATGTATGCTATCAAAAAAGATACATATCTGGTGAAAATTTTGTGTCGATTGGTCTTACCATTTCTGAGAAAATGGCATTTAAAGCGAAAAAAACTGGAAATTTTGCAAATTTACGGCGGAAGAAAAATAATAATAACTAGAACTGCCACTTTATAACTGCTGGCAGTGATGACCGGGTACCCAGTCCGTCCGCCTTTGATACAACATGGGACTTTCTGCAGATGACAGTCGCAAAGTTTCGCATTCATGGGGAAAGTGGTTCCAGAAAAAACATTATTGAAGAGTGATGCAAACAGAGGCCTGCTTCGATATGGTGTGGGACTGAAGAGCTGCGAACCGGGCAGCAAAAAGCGTTCAATTTCCTTATTACTGGCGAACAGATTCAAATAATTAAATAATTCTGGCTGCCAAACCGTGTGACCGATCAGGTTGAAATTTTAAACTTTTGTTTCTCATGTCGGCTAAATTAGAAATTTGAAGTTTCGTATATATAGAAGCAGTGGTTCCAGAGTAAACATTAATTAATATTTATCCTTCAATCCAAGATGGCGGCCAAACCATGTGACTTGTGATGTCATAATTTTCACCACATGTGCAAACACAATCGTAGACGATAAGTGCAAATTTTCGCTTCGCTAGGTTAAGCAGTTCCAGAGAAAACATTATTTAATATTTTTCTTAAAACCAACATGGCTGCCAAACCCTGGGCCCGATCCCGTTGAAATTTCAAACCCTCATTCCGCATGACTGTTGCACCATAAAGGTGATGTTTCACATTTATTGATGCAGTAGTACCAGAGTAAACATTAATTAATATTTTTCCTTCAATCCAATATGGCTGCCAAACGTTGCATCGTACCTCAAAAGGGGGTGGGAACTTTTTATTCGTCATGGAGAGGCGGTCATAGTGGTCGAGTTTCGCCTGGATCTGTTCAGTCGTTTCAGAGAAAAAGACGTTTGAAGATATTGTTTTTCAATCCAAGATGGCTGACGAATCATGTGACCTATGACATCAGAAATTTATATTCTGCTTCCAACTGGGTATTGGAACACGTTTGTGAAGTTTCGTGTTAATCGGTAAAGGTGCGTTTTTCTATCCAAGATGGCCGCCAAACCATGTGACGTGTGACGTCATAATTTTTATCATGCGTGCATACTGCCCTCTCGATGATAATTACAAATTTTCGATTCGTTTGGTTAAGCGGTTCCAGAGAAAACATTATTTAATATTTTTCTTAAATCCAAGATGGCGGCCAAACCATGTGACTTATCAATTCGAAATTAACAAACTTATATCGCCTTACTCTCCCGAATATAGTTCTGAAATCTCCCCTTCAGTGGACCAGCGCTTTTGGAGAAGAAGATGTTTGAAGGTTTTAGGGTTTTTTCAAGATGGCCGCCAAACCATGTGACCGATCAAGAAGAAATTAACAAACTTGAGAAAGGATCTCATGTGGAATATATCTGTGAAGTTTCGTCTTGATCTGTCTTGCCCTTCTGGAGAAGAAGATTTTTAAAATTTATTCATTTTCAATCCAAGATGGCTGCCGAACCTTGTGACCTATGATATCATAAATTTAAATTCTGCTTTCCATCGTCGACCCGAACAAGTGTGTGAAGTTTCGTGAAAATCGGATAAGGTCTATTTTTCTATCCAAGATGGCCGCCAAACCATGTGACTTCTGAGGTAAAATTTTTTTACCATGTATGCAGACTTGAGGGAGGAAGGCACTTGCAAATTTTCGCTTCGATGGCTTATGAAATTCCAGAGAAAACATTATTTAATATTTTTCTTAAATCCAACATGGCGGCCAAACCATGTGACCTATCACTTCAAAATTAACAAACTTGCATCGCATACATGTCCCGAATATAGTTGTGAAATCTCGCCTTCATGGGACCAGCGCTTCTGGAGAAGAAGATGTTTGAAGGTTTTCGGGTTTTTTCAAGATGGCCGCCAAACCATGTGACGTATCAACAACAAATTAACAAACTTGAAAGAGGACATCACGGGGAATGTACCTGTAAAGTTTCGCCTTAATCTGTCCAGCCCTTCTGGAGAAGAAGATTTTTTAAAAAAAACACTAAAAAACAAGATGGCGGCCAAATTACGTCATCGATGACGTCAAAAATAACATTTTTGTCGATGAATTTTGCTGTAGATGACGCTCAAAATTTTTCAGATTTTTCCTATATGGCGTTCTACTTGACGAATTTTCACCGGTATATCGCTTCACCTATGACGTCACGAAAAATCACACGTGTTCCCCATAGGAAGCTTAGTAAAATGTATCAAACGAAAAATTTTTCCATTGCACGGTTTCCGAGATACAGATGTCCAAAGTTTATCGCTTTTTTCAAGATGGCGACCGTACCACGTGACCAATGACGTCATAATTATAACGTAATTGTGCTATCAAAAAAGATACACACTATGGTGAAAACTTCCTGTCGATCGGACTTAGTATTCCAGAGAAAATGATTTTTAAAGCGAAAAAGGGTGCAAAATGCCGGCGGAAAAATAATAATAATAAAAATAACTAGAACTGCCACTTTATAACTGCTGGCAGTGATGACCGGGTACCCAGAAGTGCCTTTGACACAACTGATAAAACATGAGACTTAAATCATCGTCGCAAAGTTTTGCATTGATAGGATAAGCGGTGCCAGAGAAAACATTATTTAATGGTGATACAAACACAGGCCTGCTTCGAGACGGCGCGGAACAGACGAGTTACGAACCTGGCAGCACAAAACGTTCAATTTCGTTATTACTGGCGACCAGATTCAAATAATTAAATAATTCTGGCTGCCAAACCACACGGCCGATCAGGTTGAAATTTTAAACTTTTGTTTCACATGTAGCCTAAATTATAAATATGAAGTTTTGCATATATAGAAGCAGTGGTTCCAGAGTAAACATTAATTAATATTTATCCTTCAATCTAAGATGGCGGCCAAACTATGTGACTTGTGACCTGATAATTTTTACCATGTATGCAGATATGATGGAGGATGACAGACGCAAATTTTCGCTTCGATAGGTTAAGCAGTTCCAGAGAAAACATTATTTAATATTTTTCTTAAATTCAACATGGCTGCCAAACCATGTGACCTATCAATTAGAAATTAACAAACTTGTATTCACTACTCATGTGCAATAGGGGTGTGAAGTTTCCCCTTGATCAGATCAGGTGTTCTGGAGAAGAAGATGTTTGAAGGTTTTAAGGTAAATTCAAGATGGCCGCCAAACCATGTGACCAATCAAGAACAAATTAACAAACTTGAGAAAGGACCTCATGCGGAATATATCTGTGAAGTTTCGGCTTAATCTGTCTTGCCCATCTGGAGAAGAAGATTTTTTAAATTTATTCATTTTCAATCCAAGATGGCTGACGAACCATGTGACCTATGGCATCACAAATTTAGATTCTGCTTCCAACTGGGTATTGGAACACGTTTGTGAAGTTTCGTGTTAATCGGTAAAGGTGCGTTTTTCTATCCAAGATGGCCGCCAAACCATGTGACGTGTGACGTCATAATTTTTACCATGCGTGCATACTGCCTGCTAGATGATAATTACAAAGTTTCGATTCGTTTGGTTAAGCGGTTCCAGAGAAAACATTATTTAATATTTTTCTTAAATCCAAGATGGCGGCCAAACCATGTGACTTATCAATTCGAAATTAACAAACTTATATCGCCTTCCTGTCCCGAATATAGTTCTGAAATCTCCCCTTCATTGGGCCAACGCTTCTGGAGAAGAAGATGTTTGAAGGTTTTCGGGTTTTTCAAGATGGCCGCCAAACCATGTGACCGATCAAGAACAAATTAACAAACTTGAGAAAGGACCTCATGGGGAATATATGTGTGAAGTTTCGTCTTCATCTGTCTTGCCCTTCTGGAGAAGAAGATTTTTAAAATTTATTCATTTTCAATCCAAGATGGCTGCCGAACCTTGTGACCTATGATATCATAAATTTAAATTCTGCTTTCCCTCGTCGACCCGAACAACTGTGTGAAGTTTCGTGTAAATCGGATAAGGTCTATTTTTCTATCCAAGATGGCCGCCAAACCATGTGACTTCTGAGGTAAAAATTTTTTACCATGTATGCAGACTTGAGGGAGGAAGGCACTTGCAAATTTTCGCTTCGATGGCTTGTGAAATTCCAGAGAAAACATTATTTAATATTTTTCTTAAATCCAACATGGCGGCCAAACCATGTGACCTATCACTTCGAAATTAACAAACTTGCATCGCATACATGTCCCGAATATAGTTCTGAAATCGCGCCTTCATTGGCCCAGCGCTTCTGGAGAAGAAGATGTTTGAAGGTTTTAGGGTTTTTTCAAGATGGCCGCCAAACCATGTGACGTATCAACAACAAATTAACAAACTTGAAAGAGGACCTCAGGGGGAATGTGTGTGTAAAGTTTCGCCTTAATCTGCCTAGCCCTTCTGGAGAAGAAGATTTTTTAAAAAACACTAAAAAACAAGATGGCGGCCGAATTACGTCATCGATGACGTCAAAAAACATTTTTGACGATGAATTTTGATGTAGATGACGCTCAGAATTTTTCAGATTTTTCCTATATGGCGTTCTACTTGACGAATTTTCACCGGTATATCGCTTCACCTATGACGTCACGAAAAATCACACGTGTTCCCCATAGGGAGCTTAGTAAAATGTATCAAACGAAAAATTTTTCCATTGCACGGTTTCCGAGATACAGATGTCCAAAGTTTAGCGCTTTTTTCAAGATGGCGACCGTACCACGTGACCAATGACGTCATAATTATAACGTGATTGTGCTATCAAAAAAGATACATACTATGGTGAAAATTTCCTGTCGATCGGACTTCGTGTTCCAGAGAAAATGATTTTTAAAGCGAAAAAGGGTGCAAAATGCCGGCGGAAAAATAATAATAATAATAATAATGCGTAATAATAATAATAATAAACAGAAGGAAAACAATAGGGTACCCTGTACTCACAGGGTACCCTAATAATAATGCGTAATAATAAACAGAAGAAAAACAATAGGGTACCCTGTACTCACAGGGTACCCTAACTAGAACTGCCACTTTATAACTGCTGGCAGTGATGACCGGGTACCCAGTCCGTCCGCCTTTGATACAACATGGGACTTTCTGCAGATGACAGTCGCAAAGTTTCGCATTCATGGGGAAAGTGGTTCCAGAAAAAACATTATTGAAGAGTGATGCAAACAGAGGCCTGCTTCGATATGGTGTGGGACTGAAGAGCTGCGAACCGGGCAGCAAAAAGCGTTCAATTTCCTTATTACTGGCGAACAGATTCAAATAATTAAATAATTCTGGCTGCCAAACCGTGTGACCGATCAGGTTGAAATTTTAAACTTTTGTTTCTCATGTCGGCTAAATTAGAAATTTGAAGTTTCGTATATATAGAAGCAGTGGTTCCAGAGTAAACATTAATTAATATTTATCCTTCAATCCAAGATGGCGGCCAAACCATGTGACTTGTGATGTCATAATTTTCACCACATGTGCAAACACAATTGTAGACGATAAGTGCAAATTTTCGCTTCGCTAGGTTAAGCAGTTCCAGAGAAAACATTATTTAATATTTTTCTTAAAACCAACATGGCTGCCAAACCCTGGGCCCGATCCCGTTGAAATTTCAAACCCTCATTCCGCATGACTGTTGCACCATAAAGGTGATGTTTCACATTTATTGATGCAGTAGTACCAGAGTAAACATTAATTAATATTTTTCCTTCAATCCAATATGGCTGCCAAACGTTGCATCGTACCTCAAAAGGGGTGGGAACTTTTATTCGTCATGGAGAGGCGGTCATAGTGGTCGAGTTTCGCCTGGATCTGTTCAGTCGTTTCAGAGAAAAAGACGTTTGAAGATATTGTTTTTCAATCCAAGATGGCTGACGAATCATGTGACCTATGACATCAGAAATTTATATTCTGCTTCCAACTGGGTATTGGAACACGTTTGTGAAGTTTCGTGTTAATCGGTAAAGGTGCGTTTTTCTATCCAAGATGGCCGCCAAACCATGTGACGTGTGACGTCATAATTTTTATCATGCGTGCATACTGCCCTCTCGATGATAATTACAAATTTTCGATTCGTTTGGTTAAGCGGTTCCAGAGAAAACATTATTTAATATTTTTCTTAAATCCAAGATGGCGGCCAAACCATGTGACTTATCAATTCGAAATTAACAAACTTATATCGCCTTACTCTCCCGAATATAGTTCTGAAATCTCCCCTTCAGTGGACCAGCGCTTTTGGAGAAGAAGATGTTTGAAGGTTTTAGGGTTTTTTCAAGATGGCCGCCAAACCATGTGACCGATCAAGAAGAAATTAACAAACTTGAGAAAGGATCTCATGTGGAATATATCTGTGAAGTTTCGTCTTGATCTGTCTTGCCCTTCTGGAGAAGAAGATTTTTAAAATTTATTCATTTTCAATCCAAGATGGCTGCCGAACCTTGTGACCTATGATATCATAAATTTAAATTCTGCTTTCCATCGTCGACCCGAACAAGTGTGTGAAGTTTCGTGAAAATCGGATAAGGTCTATTTTTCTATCCAAGATGGCCGCCAAACCATGTGACTTCTGAGGTAAAATTTTTTTACCATGTATGCAGACTTGAGGGAGGAAGGCACTTGCAAATTTTCGCTTCGATGGCTTATGAAATTCCAGAGAAAACATTATTTAATATTTTTCTTAAATCCAACATGGCGGCCAAACCATGTGACCTATCACTTCAAAATTAACAAACTTGCATCGCATGCATGTCCCGAATATAGTTGTGAAATCTCGCCTTCATGGGACCAGCGCTTCTGGAGAAGAAGATGTTTGAAGGTTTTCGGGTTTTTTCAAGATGGCCGCCAAACCATGTGACGTATCAACAACAAATTAACAAACTTGAAAGAGGACATCACGGGGAATGTACCTGTAAAGTTTCGCCTTAATCTGTCCAGCCCTTCTGGAGAAGAAGATTTTTTTAAAAAAACACTAAAAAACAAGATGGCGGCCAAATTACGTCATCGATGACGTCAAAAATAACATTTTTGTCGATGAATTTTGCTGTAGATGACGCTCAAAATTTTTCAGATTTTTCCTATATGGCGTTCTACTTGACGAATTTTCACCGGTATATCGCTTCACCTATGACGTCACGAAAAATCACACGTGTTCCCCATAGGAAGCTTAGTAAAATGTATCAAACGAAAAATTTTTCCATTGCACGGTTTCCGAGATACAGATGTCCAAAGTTTATCGCTTTTTTCAAGATGGCGACCGTACCACGTGACCAATGACGTCATAATTATAACGTAATTGTGCTATCAAAAAAGATACACACTATGGTGAAAACTTCCTGTCGATCGGACTTAGTATTCCAGAGAAAATGATTTTTAAAGCGAAAAAGGGTGCAAAATGCCGGCGGAAAAATAATAATAATAAAAATAATAATAATGCGTAATAATAAACAGAAGAAAAACAATAGGGTACCCTGTACTCACAGGGTACCCTAACTAGAACTGCCACTTTATAACTGCTGGCAGTGATGACCGGGTACCCAGAAGTGTCCGCCTTTGACACAACTGATACAACATGAGACTTAAATCAGTCGCAAAGTTTTGCATTGATAGGATAAGCGGTGCCAGAGAAAACATTATTTAATGGTGATACAAACACAGGCCTGCTTCGAGACGGCGCGGAACAGACGAGTTACGAACCAGGCAGCACAAAACGTTCAATTTCGTTATTACTGGCGACCAGATTCAAATAATTAAATAATTCTGGCTGCCAAACCACACGGCCGATCAGGTTGAAATTTTAAACTTTTGTTTCACATGTAGCCTAAATTATAAATATGAAGTTTCGCATATATAGAAGTAGTGGTTCCAGAGTAAACATGAATTAATATTTATCCTTCAATCTAAGATGGCGGCCAAACCATGTGACTTGTGACCTCATAATTTTTACCATGTATGCAGATATCATGGACGATGACAGACGCAAATTTTCGCTTCGATAGGTTAAGCAGTTCCAGAGAAAACATTATTTAATATTTTTCTTAAATTCAACATGGCTGCCAAACCATGTGACCTATCAATTAGAAATTAACAAACTTGTATTCCCTACTCATGTGCAATAGGGGTGTGAAGTTTCCCCTTGATCAGATCAGGTGTTCTGGAGAAGAAGATGTTTGAAGGTTTTAAGGTAAATTCAAGATGGCCGCCAAACCATGTGACCAATCAAGAACAAATTAACAAAGTTGAGAAAGGACCTCATGGGGAATATATGTGTGAAGTTTCGGCTTAATCTGTCTTGCCTTTCTGGAGAAGAAGATTTTAAAAATTTATTCATTTTCAATCCAAGATGGCTGACGAACCATGTGACCTATGACATCACAAATTTAGATTCTGCTTCCTACTGGGTATTGGAACACGTTTATGAAGTTTCGTGTTAATCGGTAAAGGTGCGTTTTTCTATCCAAGATGGCCGCCAAACCATGTGACGTGTGACATCATAATTTTTACCACGCGTGTATACACGACGGTAGATGATAATTGCAAACTTTCGATTCGTTAGGTTAAGCGGTTCCAGAGAAAACATTATTTAATATTTTTCTTAAATCCAAGATGGCGGCCAAACCATGTGACTTATCAATTCGAAATTAACAAACTTATATCGCCTTCCTGTCCCGAATATAGTTCTGAAATCTCCCCTTCATTGGGCCAACGCTTCTGGAGAAGAAGATGTTTGAAGGTTTTCGGGTTTTTTCAAGATGGCCGCCAAACCATGTGACCGATCAAGAACAAATTAACAAACTTGAGAAAGGACCTCATGGGGAATATATGTGTGAAGTTTCGTCTTCATCTGTCTTGCCCTTCTGGAGAAGAAGATTTTTAAAATTTATTCATTTTCAATCCAAGATGGCTGCCGAACCTTGTGACCTATGATATCATAAATTTAAATTCTGCTTTCCCTCGTCGACCCGAACAACTATGTGAAGTTTCGTGTAAATCGGATAAGGTCTATTTTTCTATCCAAGATGGCCGCCAAACCATGTGACTTCTGAGGTAAAATTTTTTTACCATGTATGCAGACCTGAGGGAGGAAGGCACTTGCAAATTTTCGCTTCGATGGCTTCTGAAATTCCAGAGAAAACATTATTTAATATTTTTCTTAAATCCAACATGGCGGCCAAACCACGTGACCTATCACTTCGAAATTAACAAACTTGTATCGCATGCATTTCACGAATCTAGTTCTGAAATCTCGCCTTCATTGGACCAGCGCTTCTGGAGAAGAAGATGTTTGAAGGTTTTAGGGTTTTTTCAAGATGGCCGCCAAACCATGTGACGTATCAACAACAAATTAACAAACTTGAAAGAGGACCTCAGGGAGAATGTGCGTGTTAAGTTTCGCCGCAATCTGCACAGCCGTTCTGGAGAAGAAGATTGTTTAAAAAAACACTAAAAAACAAGATGGCGGCCGAATTACGTCATCGATGACGTCAAAAAAACATTTTTGACGATGAATTTTGGTGTAGATGACGCTCAGAATTTTTCAGATTTTTCCTATATGGCGTTCTACTTGACGAATTTTCACCGGTATATCGCTTCACCTATGACGTCACGAAAAATCACACGTGTTCCCCATAGGGAGCTTAGTAAAATGTATCAAACGAAAAAATTTTCCATTGCACGGTTTCCGAGATACAGATGTCCAAAGTTTATCGCTTTTTTCAAGATGGCGACCGTACCACGTGACCAATGACGTCATAATTATAACGTGATTGTGCTATCAAAAAAGATACATACTATGGTGAAAATTTTCTGTCGATCGGACTTAGTGTTCCAGAGAAAATGATTTTTAAAGCGAAAAAGGGTGCAAAATGCCGGCGGAAAAATAATAATAATAACTAGAACTGCCACTTTATAACTGCTGGCAGTGATGACCGGGTACCCAGACGTGTCGGCCTTTGATACAACATGGGACTTTCTGCAGATGACAGTCGCAAAGTTTCGCATTGAAAGGATAAGCGGTGCCAGAGAAAACATTATTTAATAGTGATACAAACACAGGCCTGCTTCGAGAGGGCGCGGAACAGACGAGTTCTGAACCGGGCAGCACAAAGCGTTCAATTTCGTTATTACTGGCTTCTAGATTCAAATAATTAAATAATTCTGGCTCCCAAACCGCGTGACCGATCAGGTTGAAATTTTAAACTTTTGTTTCGCATGTCACCTGAATTATAAATGTGAAGTTTCGCATATACAGAGGAAGCGGTTCCAGAGTAAACATTAATTAATATTTATCCTTCAATCCAAGATGGCGGCCAAACCATGTGACTTCTGATGTCATAATTTTCACCACATGTGCAAACACAATTGTAGACGATAAGTGCAAATTTTCGCTTCGCTAGGTTAAGCAGTTCCAGAGAAAACATTATTTAATATTTTTCTTAAAACCAACATGGCTGCCAAACCCTGCGCCCGATCCCGTTGAAATTTCAAACCCTCATTCCGCATGACTGTTGCACCATAAAGGTGATGCTTCACATTTATTGATGCAGTAGTACCAGAGTAAACATTAATTAATATTTTTCCTTCAATCCAATATGGCTGCCAAACGTTGCGTCGTACCTCAAAACGACTCTGGAACTTTTTATTCGTCAAGGAGAGGCGGTCATAGTGGTCGAGTTTCGCCTGGATCTGTTCAGCCGTTTCAGAGAAAAAGACGTTTGAAGATATTGTTTTTCAATCCAAGATGGCTGACGAACCATGTGACCTATGACATCAGAAATTTATATTCTGCTTCCAACTGGGTATTGGAACACGGTTGTGAAGTTTCGTGTTAATCGGTTAAGGTGCGTTTTTCTATCCAAGATGGCCGCCAAACCATGTGACGTGTGACGTCATAATTTTTATCATGCGTGCATAATGCCCTCTCGATGATAATTACAAATTTTCGATTCGTTTGGTTAAGCGGTTCCAGAGAAAACATTATTTAATATTTTTCTTAAATCCAAGATGGCGGCCAAACCATGTGACTTATCAATTCGAAATTAACAAACTTATATCGCCTTACTCTCCCGAATATAGTTCTGAAATCTCCCCTTCAGTGGACCAGCGCTTCTGGAGAAGAAGATGTTTGAAGGTTTTAGGGTTTTTTCAAGATGGCCGCCAAACCATGTGACCGATCAAGAAGAAATTAACAAACTTGAGAAAGGATCTCATGGGGAATATATCTGTGAAGTTTCGTCTTAATCTGTCTTGCCCTTCTGGAGAAGAAGATTTTTAAAATTTATTCATTTTCAATCCAAGATGGCTGCCGAACCTTGTGACCTATGTTATCATAAATTTAAATTCTGCTTTCCATCGTCGACCCGAACAAGTGTGTGAAGTTTCGTGAAAATCGGATAAGGTCTATTTTTCTATCCAAGATGGCCGCCAAACCATGTGACTTCTGAGGTAAAAATTTTTTACCATGTATGCAGACTTGAGGGTGGAAGGCAATTGCAAATTTTCGCTTCGATGGCTTATGAAATGCCAGAGAAAACATTATTTAATATTTTTCTTAAATCCAACATGGCGGCCAAACCATGTGACCTATCACTTTGAAATTAACAAACTTGCATCGCATACATGTCCCGAATATAGTTGTGAAATCTCGCCTTCATGGGACCAGCGCTTCTGGAGAAGAAGATGTTTGAAGGTTTTAGGGTTTTTTCAAGATGGCCGCCAAACCATGTGACGTATCAACAACAAATTAACAAACTTGAAAGAGGACATCAGGGGGAATGTACGTGTAAAGTTTCGCCTTAATCTGTCCAGCCCTTCTGGAGAAGAAGATTTTTTTAAAAAAAACACTAAAAAACAAGATGGCGGCCGAATTACGTCATCGATGACGTCAAGAAAAACATTTTCCGCAGCAATTTTAGGCGTAGATGATGCTCAGAATTTTTCAGATTTTTCCTATATGGCGTTCTACTTGACGAATTTTCACTGGAATATCGCTTCACCTATGACGTCACGAAAAATCACACGTGTTCCCCATAGGGAGCTTAGTAAAATGTATCAAGCGAAAAAATTTTCCATTGCACGGTTTCCGAGATACAGATGTCCAAAGTTTATCGCTTTTTTCAAGATGGCGACCGTACCACGTGACCAATGACGTCATAATTATAACGTGATTGTGCTATCAAAAAAGATACATACTGTGGTGAAAATTTTGTGTCGATCGGACTTAGTATCCCAGAGAAAATGGTTTTTAAAGCGAAAAAGGGTGCAAAATGCCGGCGGAAAAAGAAAAATAATAATAATAATAATAAACAGAAGAAAAACAATAGGGTACCCTGTACTCACAGGGTACCCTAATAACTAGAACTGCCACTTTATAACTGCTGGCAGTGATGACCGGGTACCCAGAAGTGTCCGCCTTTGACACAACTGATACAACATGAGACTTAAATCAGTCGCAAAGTTTTGCATTGATAGGATAAGCGGTGCCAGAGAAAACATTATTTAATGGTGATACAAACACAGGCCTGCTTCGAGACGGCGCGGAACAGACGAGTTACGAACCAGGCAGCACAAAACGTTCAATTTCGTTATTACTGGCGACCAGATTCAAATAATTAAATAATTCTGGCTGCCAAACCACACGGCCGATCAGGTTGAAATTTTAAACTTTTGTTTCACATGTAGCCTAAATTATAAATATGAAGTTTCGCATATATAGAAGTAGTGGTTCCAGAGTAAACATGAATTAATATTTATCCTTCAATCTAAGATGGCGGCCAAACCATGTGACTTGTGACCTCATAATTTTTACCATGTATGCAGATATCATGGACGATGACAGACGCAAATTTTCGCTTCGATAGGTTAAGCAGTTCCAGAGAAAACATTATTTAATATTTTTCTTAAATTCAACATGGCTGCCAAACCATGTGACCTATCAATTAGAAATTAACAAACTTGTATTCCCTACTCATGTGCAATAGGGGTGTGAAGTTTCCCCTTGATCAGATCAGGTGTTCTGGAGAAGAAGATGTTTGAAGGTTTTAAGGTAAATTCAAGATGGCCGCCAAACCATGTGACCAATCAAGAACAAATTAACAAAGTTGAGAAAGGACCTCATGGGGAATATATGTGTGAAGTTTCGGCTTAATCTGTCTTGCCTTTCTGGAGAAGAAGATTTTAAAAATTTATTCATTTTCAATCCAAGATGGCTGACGAACCATGTGACCTATGACATCACAAATTTAGATTCTGCTTCCTACTGGGTATTGGAACACGTTTATGAAGTTTCGTGTTAATCGGTAAAGGTGCGTTTTTCTATCCAAGATGGCCGCCAAACCATGTGACGTGTGACATCATAATTTTTACCACGCGTGTATACACGACGGTAGATGATAATTGCAAACTTTCGATTCGTTAGGTTAAGCGGTTCCAGAGAAAACATTATTTAATATTTTTCTTAAATCCAAGATGGCGGCCAAACCATGTGACTTATCAATTCGAAATTAACAAACTTATATCGCCTTCCTGTCCCGAATATAGTTCTGAAATCTCCCCTTCATTGGGCCAACGCTTCTGGAGAAGAAGATGTTTGAAGGTTTTCGGGTTTTTTCAAGATGGCCGCCAAACCATGTGACCGATCAAGAACAAATTAACAAACTTGAGAAAGGACCTCATGGGGAATATATGTGTGAAGTTTCGTCTTCATCTGTCTTGCCCTTCTGGAGAAGAAGATTTTTAAAATTTATTCATTTTCAATCCAAGATGGCTGCCGAACCTTGTGACCTATGATATCATAAATTTAAATTCTGCTTTCCCTCGTCGACCCGAACAACTATGTGAAGTTTCGTGTAAATCGGATAAGGTCTATTTTTCTATCCAAGATGGCCGCCAAACCATGTGACTTCTGAGGTAAAATTTTTTTACCATGTATGCAGACCTGAGGGAGGAAGGCACTTGCAAATTTTCGCTTCGATGGCTTCTGAAATTCCAGAGAAAACATTATTTAATATTTTTCTTAAATCCAACATGGCGGCCAAACCACGTGACCTATCACTTCGAAATTAACAAACTTGTATCGCATGCATTTCACGAATATAGTTCTGAAATCTCGCCTTCATTGGACCAGCGCTTCTGGAGAAGAAGATGTTTGAAGGTTTTCGGGTTTTTTCAAGATGGCCGCCAAACCATGTGACGTATCAACAACAAATTAACAAACTTGAAAGAGGACCTCAGGGAGAATGTGCGTGTTAAGTTTCGCCGCAATCTGCACAGCCGTTCTGGAGAAGAAGATTTTTTAAAAAACACTAAAAAACAAGATGGCGGCCGAATTACGTCATCGATGACGTCAAAAAACATTTTTGACGATGAATTTTGGTGTAGATGACGCTCAGAATTTTTCAGATTTTTCCTATATGGCGTTCTACTTGACGAATTTTCACCGGTATATCGCTTCACCTATGACGTCACGAAAAATCACACGTGTTCCCCATAGGGAGCTTAGTAAAATGTATCAAACGAAAAAATTTTCCATTGCACGGTTTCCGAGATACAGATGTCCAAAGTTTATCGCTTTTTTCAAGATGGCGACCGTACCACGTGACCAATGACGTCATAATTATAACGTGATTGTGCTATCAAAAAGATACATACTATGGTGAAAATTTTCTGTCGATCGGACTTAGTGTTCCAGAGAAAATGATTTTTAAAGCGAAAAAGGGTGCAAAATGCCGGCGGAAAAATAATAATAATAATAATAATGCGTAATAATAATAATAATAAACAGAAGGAAAACAATAGGGTACCCTGTACTCACAGGGTACCCTAACTAGAACTGCCACTTTATAACTGCTGGCAGTGATGACCGGGTACCCAGACGTGTCGGCCTTTGATACAACATGGGACTTTCTGCAGATGACAGTCGCAAAGTTTCGCATTGAAAGGATAAGCGGTGCCAGAGAAAACATTATTTAATAGTGATACAAACACAGGCCTGCTTCGAGAGGGCGCGGAACAGACGAGTTCTGAACCGGGCAGCACAAAGCGTTCAATTTCGTTATTACTGGCTTCTAGATTCAAATAATTAAATAATTCTGGCTCCCAAACCGCGTGACCGATCAGGTTGAAATTTTAAACTTTTGTTTCGCATGTCACCTGAATTATAAATGTGAAGTTTCGCATATACAGAGGAAGCGGTTCCAGAGTAAACATTAATTAATATTTATCCTTCAATCCAAGATGGCGGCCAAACCATGTGACTTCTGATGTCATAATTTTCACCACATGTGCAAACACAATTGTAGACGATAAGTGCAAATTTTCGCTTCGCTAGGTTAAGCAGTTCCAGAGAAAACATTATTTAATATTTTTCTTAAAACCAACATGGCTGCCAAACCCTGCGCCCGATCCCGTTGAAATTTCAAACCCTCATTCCGCATGACTGTTGCACCATAAAGGTGATGCTTCACATTTATTGATGCAGTAGTACCAGAGTAAACATTAATTAATATTTTTCCTTCAATCCAATATGGCTGCCAAACGTTGCGTCGTACCTCAAAAGGGGGTTGGAACTTTTTATTCGTCAAGGAGAGGCGGTCATAGTGGTCGAGTTTCGCCTGGATCTGTTCAGCCGTTTCAGAGAAAAAGACGTTTGAAGATATTGTTTTTCAATCCAAGATGGCTGACGAACCATGTGACCTATGACATCAGAAATTTATATTCTGCTTCCAACTGGGTATTGGAACACGGTTGTGAAGTTTCGTGTTAATCGGTTAAGGTGCGTTTTTCTATCCAAGATGGCCGCCAAACCATGTGACGTGTGATGTCATAATTTTTATCATGCGTGCATAATGCCCTCTCGATGATAATTACAAATTTTCGATTCGTTTGGTTAAGCGGTTCCAGAGAAAACATTATTTAATATTTTTCTTAAATCCAAGATGGCGGCCAAACCATGTGACTTATCAATTCGAAATTAACAAACTTATATCGCCTTACTCTCCCGAATATAGTTCTGAAATCTCCCCTTCAGTGGACCAGCGCTTCTGGAGAAGAAGATGTTTGAAGGTTTTAGGGTTTTTTCAAGATGGCCGCCAAACCATGTGACCGATCAAGAAGAAATTAACAAACTTGAGAAAGGATCTCATGGGGAATATATCTGTGAAGTTTCGTCTTAATCTGTCTTGCCCTTCTGGAGAAGAAGATTTTTAAAATTTATTCATTTTCA
Source organism: Eptatretus burgeri (assembly GCF_056783735.1). NCBI lineage: Eukaryota > Metazoa > Chordata > Myxini > Myxiniformes > Myxinidae > Eptatretus > Eptatretus burgeri. The sequence goes on along the minus strand of NC_140966.1, from coordinate 102,699,090 downwards.
ATCCAAGATGGCTGCCGAACCTTGTGACCTATGATATCATAAATTTAAATTCTGCTTTCCATCGTCGACCCGAACAAGTGTGTGAAGTTTCGTGAAAATCGGATAAGGTCTATTTTTCTATCCAAGATGGCCGCCAAACCATGTGACTTCTGAGGTAAAAATTTTTTACCATGTATGCAGACTTGAGGGAGGAAGGCAATTGCAAATTTTCGCTTCGATGGCTTATGAAATACCAGAGAAAACATTATTTAATATTTTTCTTAAATCCAACATGGCGGCCAAACCATGTGACCTATCACTTTGAAATTAACAAACTTGCATCGCATACATGTCCCGAATATAGTTGTGAAATCTCGCCTTCATGGGACCAGCGCTTCTGGAGAAGAAGATGTTTGAAGGTTTTAGGGTTTTTTCAAGATGGCCGCCAAACCATGTGACGTATCAACAACAAATTAACAAACTTGAAAGAGGACATCAGGGGGAATGTACGTGTAAAGTTTCGCCTTAATCTGTCCAGCCCTTCTGGAGAAGAAGATTTTTTTAAAAAACACTAAAAAACAAGATGGCGGCCGAATTACGTCATCGATGACGTCAAGAAAAACATTTTCCGCAGCAATTTTAGGCGTAGATGATGCTCAGAATTTTTCAGATTTTTCCTATATGGCGTTCTACTTGACGAATTTTCACTGGAATATCGCTTCACCTATGACGTCACGAAAAATCACACGTGTTCCCCATAGGGAGCTTAGTAAAATGTATCAAGCGAAAAAATTTTCCATTGCACGGTTTCCGAGATACAGATGTCCAAAGTTTATCGCTTTTTTCAAGATGGCGACCGTACCACGTGACCAATGACGTCATAATTATAACGTGATTGTGCTATCAAAAAAGATACATACTGTGGTGAAAATTTTGTGTCGATCGGACTTAGTATCCCAGAGAAAATGGTTTTTAAAGCGAAAAAGGGTGCAAAATGCCGGCGGAAAAAGAAAAATAATAATAATAATAATAATAAACAGAAGAAAAACAATAGGGTACCCTGTACTCACAGGGTACCCTAATAATGCGTAATAATAATAATAATAAACAGAAGGAAAACAATAGGGTACCCTGTACTCACAGGGTACCCTAATAATACGAACGAATTCAATAGGGCTTCAGCACTTGCTTGAAGCCCTAATAAACAGAAGAAAAACAATAGGTTATCCAGTCCATTTGACTGGATACCCTAATAAACAGAAGAAAAACAATAGGGTACCCTGTACTGACAGGGTACCCTAATAACAAATAAACAGAAGAAAAACAATAGGGTACCCTGTACTCACAGGGTACCCTAACTAGATTCTCCATGGCTAGTCGATCAAATGTATGAACTTTCACTTTCGATCTGTTACACTGTGATGAAGAAGCCGCCAGACCACGTGACTGATGTCATTAATTTACTTCTTCCATCACATCGGGTCGTACATCAGATTCATGAAGTTTCAGATTTTTCGAATAAGGATTTTGATTCAACAAATTATGGCTGGAATACCATTTCACCAATGATGTCATCATTATTACCCAAAATTTTTGGGCAATGTCCGTATGTCCGAGGCGTAGCTACGTAGCCTGATGTCCGTAGCCTGATGGAGTACTGCTCTCCCCTCTGGGCTGGTGCTCCTGCCTCCCACCTTTCTCGGCTTCACGCTGTCGAAACCAGGGCATTTAAGGTCATCGGCATCTCCCGC
>NC_140966.1:102649860-102692360 GCF_056783735.1 Eptatretus burgeri | reverse complement strand
TGCAAAGAGGATGGTGGACAAGATGGTGGACAAGATGGGAGGAGTAAGGAGGATGTATAACGGGGAAGAGTTAGGAGGAGGTAGATTTTCGGAAATTGGGTGAATTTGCACTGAACGATTGATGGAAAACAAATAAGCATTGCAAATTTTTTTTTTAATTTGCAGGACAGAGATACGTTGAAATAGGTTGGAGGATGGATGGAGTGCAGGAGAGTTGAGAGAATGGATAGGTCCACCAGGAAGAGAGATAATCTACAGGAGAGGTGCACCAGGGAGAGAGAGATTCATAGAACACATGATACCACGCTGTCTTAAGAAACAACGACACGGGCAGCATCTACAAGCAGCAAATTTCATTGGTCCTGATAACACATAATGATGCAATATTTTGTCCAAGTCCTGCTTAAATGGAAGGGTTTTGAAAGTACTCAGAAGGCGTTTTGTGTTTCTCACATAACAAGAATAAAAGTATTATTTTGTCTTAAAATAACAAGAATATAATTTCATTTCAATAAAATAAAGATTTTAAAGGTTGAAGAAAAAGAATTCCAGAAGTTTACCAATGTTGAGAAGGTGTCCATGACACCACCAGATTTCACACGTTACATTAGTTATTTGTCTGTTGTTTGTGTCCTTTATGATGTCCTTAAACAGAGTTTCCTGTTTGGAATGATTTTCAATCTTGTTTGACTGCCAGACAGGCAGAAATAATAAAGAAACAAAATGTCACACCTCTCTGCACAAGTGTGATCGAGACAAATTCGAGCCAAACAACTGTGAACTACAGGTTTATTTTCCACTTGATGTTCAAAATAAAACATTCAATTTAAATAAAGTTGTTCCTCAATCATAAACTCATGTTTGTGGACAGAAGTAAACCAAGTGTTTAACCATGCTGTGCACTGCACGTGGGTGGGGTAAATATTGGAAGTGTTGAATGTAATTTTATGAATATTACAAGGATATCTGTAAATAATGGAGAGGTGAATGTGTTTTATGGGATTGAACTGGAGGAATCATGATCATTGGATTCAGGAGGGAACACCAGCGAGGTCAATCCAAAATTTACATCTTCATCACTGTACATTATTTCAGAGTTTCGAGATTGTTAAAATGTTTGTAAAATGTGGTTTCTTACCTGGATGGTTGTTGCACTTTGGTGCTTCTTTTTGAAGTCGTATCTAACCAGGTATCCTCTGTAACCTGCTTGGATGACGACAACTGCTTCTTCCTTGGCAGCGTCAACCTGGAAATGACTCTTCATCCGAATTCTCTCATATCTGTGGGAAGACACCGAAACATCACAACGTGGAGATGGTTTTTTGATGGATTTCAATCTCGTATCACATGATGTAGTGCCACCATCATGACCCAAACGAGGTCGAATGACTTTACCCATCTGAACTCGACGCTGGTGTTCAAGAGATCGAGTCTTGATCATACTTGGGACTCAAACCTGGACTACGAGAGCTCAGTCTGCTGAAATGTTCCTGATTGCTCCTATAACTTGATTCAGAGGAATTCACTTCTTCAGCTGCTGGTTTATCCTGAAAGTTAACGATGTCGTTCACATTCTGGCTATTCTTCAGATGCTTCGTCACTCTGTATCCACGGTAGTTTGTCTGCAGAGAAAATGGCGAATTAAAATGATGGGAGAAGCTTGATTCAACCAGTCACAGTTGATGACGATTTGGATTAACATCAGTTTGAGATTATCAGTTCATAGTTGAATTTATATCTGCTGGTGTGTGTGTGTGCGTGTGCGTGTGCGTGTGCGTGTGCGTGTGCGTGTGCGTGTGCGTGTGCGTGTGCGTGTGCGTGTGCGTGTGCGTGTGCGTGTGTGTGTGTGTGTGTGTGTGTGTGTGTGTTGGCACCTGTCGTAGCATAAGTTAAGATTGTAGAAGATATAACAGGATAAGTCTGCTCTGTGTCTGCTTTTGTAAATTGCTTGCCCTTTGTCACACCCCACAAATTCCTTGCTATCCCTGCTGTACAATATAATACAATTCAAGTCTGAACTCTCAAACCTCTCTCCCTCCTCAAAATCCAAAGCTGTGAGACACCTTCGTGTCTCTCCCTGGCTATTTTCTCTGGTTTGATTGACTTGAACTCGTCATTGGTGGCAGAGTTGGGCTTTCGATTAAAAACTCAATTTCTCACTCAACATGAACTGTTCTTTCACCTCCCAAACTCCAGGAATACCTCTGGAAACAATTTACTCTCCGCTCCAAACTCATTTTTGTCTGTGTGTTGTACCGTCCCCCCAATAGTGATAACTCCATCTACCTCTCTCTCAGATGACATGGTCAGGTCAGGTATGGGAGCATGCGCCAGAGCAACGCATCGCTGTGTCCACTTTCCGTCGGTACTCCAGGGGCCCCTGTCTGGCCATCCCCCAGGCAGATGCCTGGCCCATCCCTATCTCCTTGAGATGCTGATAAACCTGCTGCAACCACGAGGCACATTGTCCACCCAATGGCCTCCTCCACTCACAAGACTCCCTCACTGAGAGAATCTGGTGAGCAGGATCAGCGTCAGGAAAACGATCCACATGTCCACACAGCCGCAGCTGACCCTCATGGACTTTGCAGGTAACAAATCTCATTTGAGTCTCTCTCAGCAACCGCTCGTTGGACACAAAGTCCAACCAGCGACAGCCAAGGATTTTCCGAAGAGATGTGGTGACAAAGGAATTAAATCTCCATCTCAGATCCCTGGTCAAAGTCCAAGTCTCACATCCATAGAGCTGGACTGGAAGCACCAAGGACCTGAAGACTCGGACTTTTGTCCTCCCGCAAAGGTATCAGCAGCGCCACACCCCATGATCCAGTGAATCCACGACTCCCCTGGCCTGACCCAGACGTCTGTTGACCTCTGGCTCACAGTCAGCAGAGACATGAATATCACTGCCAAGGTAAATGAATTTCTCCATGACTTCAACATCCTCACCACAAAAAGGCACAGACAGGACATTGAAAGCCTGGATCTTAGTTTTGACCCAGGAAACCCAGAATCCCAGTGGCTCCGACTACTCATTCAACACCTCGAGGGCCCCCAAAAAGGATATATAAAGTCTCCGTAAAGATGACTGCATCAACTGCGAAATCAGGGTCAGAGATCTTGACGTTCCCAAACAATGCACCGCAGCTTGATCTCTCCGACATCATCCCCAGAATCCAGTCGATACAAGTGCTGAAAAGTGTGGGGGCCAGTACACACCCCTGACAAACTCCAGTAACAACTGTTAATAAGTCAGAGATGGTACCACCACATCTCACAGCACTCTCAGTACCAGAATATAGTTCAGACATAAGAACGATCAGTTTTGGTGGCACCCCACGAAGACCAAGAATCCTCCAGAGGGCATTCCGATTCACTGAATAAAACGCTTTGCAGAGATCAACATAGGTTGCAAGCAGCCCCTGCCGAAACTCTTGTATGCATTCAGTGAGGACCCGAAGAGCAAGGATACGGTCAATCGTTGACCTCTTTGGTGTAAAGCCTGACTGCTCTGGATGCTGGTGCTCAAGCAGATGGTGGCGAACCCTATCAAAAATTATCTGAGAAAGACCTTGCCCGGCACTGGGAGGAGCGTCACCCCTCGGTGGTTGCCGTTTTGGCGATCACCCTTCCCTTTCCAGAGAGGGACAACAACGCCCCTCTTCCAGTCAGTTGGGATGGTGCCTGTGTTTCACGCAGAGCACAGAACTGCATGCAACGACACGAGTGCAGCATTTCCATCAGCCTTGAGAAGTTCAGCATGGATGCCACAGATCCATGGAGTTTTACCCCATTTCAACCGGTTCACCACAACCTGTTTTTCCACAAACGAAAGTGGACCACAGTTGACGAGAGTCAGCAACACGGATTGTAATACCCCTGACGTCCAACTTGACAGCTGGTGGATCGGCTTGGTACAACCACTCAAAGTAACCGGCCCAGCGGGCCTTCACTTCAGACTCCTCTGTCAAGAGCCCACCACCCTCTGCTCCAACTGCAGTACACCGAGGGACGGGCCTGGACGAACGCAATGCGTGAATTCCCCTGAAAACAGGACGAGAATCACTTGACCACAGGTGATTCTCTACCCCCTCACAGATTCCTCACACATAGGCCTTGCTACAACAAGACAGTGGTCAGTATTGAGGAACTGAGCACTCCGGTAGACCCTGCAGTTCTGGATCATCCTCCAGCGACAATCAACAAGAACATGGTCAATCTCATTTGCCACACCACCAGCGTTGGAATACCAAGTCCAGTGATGAGCTTGTGGGCACTGAAACCATGAACCAGCCATCCGTAAGTCCATGACTTCTTGCAAAGACAAGGAACTTAGTGCTGTTCAGGTTCACTGTTCCACGGGGACCAACGCATGTCTCATAACCATCCCCATCAGTTCCAGTTGATGCATTGAAATCTCCCAAGATGAGAAGTGTATCTCTCCTGGGACACTGATCAACCACAGACTCGAGCGTGGCATAGAATGTGTCCTTCACGGTGAGATCACTCGCCTCAGTCGGAGCATACATAGAGGCCAGGGAAATGACACCCAAGGAGTGACGAATCCTTAGTCTTATAATATGCTCGTTGACCGGTGTTACCTCATTTATCATCGGACTCAGCTTATTGGACACAGCGACAGCAACTCCTTCGGCATGGCAACTATCAGAGCGATGGTTTGTGTGAAGGCCCCAGATGTTTGACACTGTTAAGGAAAACGGAGGGGAGGAGGCTTTGGGTGCACGGGAGGGGAGGGGGAGGGTAGGTCAAGGGATGAGGTGAGGGAGGTAAGGAGAGTTGTTGAAAGAGTATTGGGGATTGCAGAAGAGCTTAGGGAGAGGGCCGGATGAGGAGAAAAGGCTCAGTGGTGATGGGGAGAGGTGCAGAAGGGAGTAATAAGAGCATGGTCAGAGGGCAGTTGAAGATTGGAGAAGGTGGAGTGATGAGGTGGAAGAGAGAGGACAGGGGAAGGAAGCAGCTTTGTGGATGTGAGGAGGGCAACTTTGGGAAGGGGGAGTGAGGGGGAAGATTGGAGGGAGAGCGAAGAGTTCAGGGAGATGGTGAGGGGGAGGGGCGAGAGGGTAAAAAGTGTAGGGAGAGGATGAGAGGGTAGAGTTGAGGGAAAAGGAGAGAGTGGAGGGAGGGGGGAGAGGGGGAGAGTGGAGAGTGGAGGGAGAAGGTGAGAGGGGAGAATGGAGGGAGAAAAAGAGTGGAGGGAGGGGGAGAGTAGAGGGAGAGGGGAGAGTGGAGAGAGGATGTGAAGCGAAAGTATGAGAGGGGAGAGTGGAGGGAGAAGGTGAGAGGAGAGAGTGGAGGGAGAGGGTGAGATGAGAGAGTGGAGGGAGAGGGTGAGATGAGAGAGTTGAGGGAGAAGGAGAGAGTGGAGGGAGGATGGGAGAGAGGAGAGAGGATGAGAAGGAAGAGGGTGAGAGGGGAGAGTGAGAGGAGAGTGGAATGAGAGGGGAGAGTGGAGGGAGGAGGGGAGAGAGGGGAGAGTGGAGGGAGAAGGGAGAGTGGAGGGAGAAGGGAGAGTGGAGGGAGAAGGGAGAGTGGAGGGAGAAGGGAGAGTGGAGGGAGAAGGGAGAGTGGAGGGAGAAGGGAGAGTGGAGGGAGAAGGGAGAGTGGAGGGAGAAGGGAGAGTGGAGAGAGAAGGGAGAGTGGAGGGAGAGTGAAGGGAGAGTGGAGGGAGAGGGGAGATTGGAGGGAGAGGGGAGAGTGGAGGGAGAAGGGAGAGTGGAGGGAGAAGGGAGAGTGGAGAGAGGATGTGAAGGGAAAGGGTGAGAGGGTAGAGTGGAGGGAGAAGGTGAGAGTGGAGGGAGGATGGGAGAGAGGATGAGAAGGAAGAGTGTGAGAGGGGAGAGTGAGAGGAGAGTGGAATGAGAGGGAGAGTGGAGGGAGGAGGGGAGAGAGGGCAAGTGGAGGGAGGGGGAGAGAGGGGAGAGTGGAGGGAGAGGTGAGAGTGGAGGGAGAGGGGAGAATGGAGGGAGAGGGGGAGTGTGGGGAGAGGGGAGAGTGGAGGGAGAGGTGAGAGGTGAGAGCGAAGCTTGGAGGGGGAAGAGTGTGAAGGTTGCTTTGAGAGGGAGGGATGAGAGGGGTGAATTGGCACTGAAGTTGGAAAAAAGGATGATTGATGGAACACGGACAAACATTACAAACGGGTTTTTATTTTTAGTTTAGAGATGTGATTAAAGACATTACGTGAGGGATGCAATGAAGGTGAGTTAAGAGAATGGAGAGAAGAAACGTTGTAACAGTTGGACTTCTTCGACACGAGATGAAGGAAAGGTTGAATTGAGAGCAGTCTGTTTAAATAGAAAAAGAGTGAATGATGATACACTGATGAGAACCACACTGTGAAAGAGGGAGATGAAACATTATCAGAGATCGTTATTATTATTATTTTTGAGAAAGAATGTGTCAGATGAGGTAAAGGAAAGGTTGAACAAAGATCGTGAGGTGAATGGAGAATGTGCATCGGTAAACACAGAGGGAAGAAACAATTCCAGCAGAAACACGTTGTTACTGTCTTGTCGTTGAACCCTTTCAAGTTTTAAGGCATTAACATGTCGATCGCAAAGGATGCTGCACCAAGTAAAACTCTGTCGGATGGTACCAGCGCCATTACCATTGAGACAGGCAGCTTGGAAACACTCCGACTGAAGATGATTCTTCTTTAATGATGATGAACGAGAAGAAGATTTACCGGTTTTGACTGATCTCGGTTATTTTGCATTTTTGTTTTTGCCGTGGTGTGGGTCCTGAAAAGTGATACCTGCATCGACAATCAGCTGAACAGACCAGCTTTGATCTTTTAGAAGCCGAAGCCATCTTTTGGAGAAGATACTCCAACTTGAGTTTTGCATGCAGTGGGTGGAACCGCCATTTTTTCCACGCCATCGCTCCACAGAGAGGACGAGCACACTCTCTCACAAAGGACATTACAGGCTTATTGTACTGGGTACAAGCATTGTAGTTATAATGATCGTCAATGCAAGAGGAGACCATTCGTCGGACCATCAAACCTGCACAATCATGCAAACATCCAAGTACAGTACCGCGCTATCCCAACTACTTCCACACACCTGTTTAAGTCAATTTTTAAACCATTGACTCTTTCTGCAGCAACTACCTTTCCAGGAAGACCATTCTCTGCATTGACCACGATGTGAGTGAGAAACTCCTGCTCGATGACCGTTCAAACCGTCCTCCATTCGCAGAAACTGTGGCTTCTGGCATGCCAGAACAGAGGGGGGCCAGGTGGGCCAGTTGGCGGGGGCCAGGTGGGCCAGTTGGCAGGGGCCATGGTGGGCCAGTTGGCGGGGGCCAGGTGGCCAGTTGGCAGGGGCCATGGTGGGCCAGTTGGCTTGGGCCAGGTGGGCCAGTTGGCAGGGGCCAGGTGGGCCAGTTGGCTTGGGCCATGGTGGGCCAGTTGGCTTGGGCCAGGTGGGCCAGTCGGCAGGGGCCAGGTGGGCCAGTTGGCTTGGGCCTTCGATTTTGAGGACTAATGTTCAACAAGTCAAGGAACAAAAAATTACACACTTACATTGATTCTTGTTTTATTGGTAAATAATCAAAATATTACAACCAATATTATCGTCTTCGATACATTTTGAATAAAATTGCTGCCATGACCATTTTTATAAATCGTTCTCGTTCTTTTCTTCTGTTCTATTACTTGTAAGTACATCATGTCCACACTACGTGAACATGTATATACCCAGACATAAATCATATGTAGTGTTGTGGTTACCAGATTCGCAAACCACCATTCAGGTCCCTTAGGTGAGGTATCTCGGTAAGTACATGTGTAGTTAGGCCCAAACCCGTTGTCTAGTGGGAATACATGTCATTTATGCGTGCTGCGACTCTTCAGGATAGCCGTTTTTCTTTTGCTATCTTTATTTTGGACCAACCGCCATGATTACCACCACAACCACAACATCAACCACCAACCACAACGCCGCTTCACCACAACCGCCACGACCTTCACGTCACACCTCGCAACCGTCGCATCGCCACCGTTCTTGCGCCGCTTGTGGGTACCGGTGTTGGACTCGTGCAGGGCGCGCGCCGAACAGCGTGTACAAAATCACGGATTTTGTGCTTCAAAAACGGATCAAAAACGACACACGCCCACTTTTTGCCGTCCAATCGGTGAGCGAGGGGCGGGTGGCCCCGCCCCCAGGGCGATCGATATATGCAAATTTATGGATCAAAAAGCCTTCACGCCCACTTTTTCTCGGGCCAATGGGGAGCGAGGTGAAAGGTCGAAGGGAGGGGGTCAAGGATGAGAGGGCGAAGCTACGGGGCTGATAAAAGGACCGTGTTCGTCAGTCCAGAGTGAGTGAGTAGGGTAGTAGGAGAGGAGACAAAGAGAGTCGGAGAGTCGGAGAGTCGGAGAGTAGGAGAGTCGGAAACAGAGAGTCAAGACTTCGCGGGCGGTGGAGTTGGCAAGAAGGAGCTGGTCGTCGTGTGCGTTGGAGTCGGAACGGAGGGGACGGAGCTGTGGAAAGGCGGCGACACCAGACGAGGGGGTGCTCGCGTCGTGCAGGGAGCTGCACCCCAGGGAGGCCGACAGCGCGACCTGGCTGAGGTGGAGACGCTCGTCGCGGGATAATAAAAATCCTCTATACCCCGAGCATCAGCAACCCCCTCCTGTTTCCCCCCGCGCTGAGATAGTGCGACCAAGGGGGCCCCTTTCCCACCCCCTACCAGACACTGTCCGCGGGGCCCGCGGAGTTGAGGCACCATCGCCGCTCCTCGTCTCATCACCAGACGGGTAGGCCGACCCGGTCTCGGCCTCAGGCCCGCCTCATCCTTGAGGGTATTTCTTTTCCTTGGTTTTGGGTATGTGTTGTCGGCGCCGTCTGTGAAGTAGAATTGTATAAGTGTTGCCGTGTGCTCGGTAGTCGGTATTAGCTCTGCATTGTGTTTTCGCTTTTATATTTGCTTTTTGTGTAAATTGAATTGTGTTTTTCTTTTTTGTGTGCATTTGGTGGAATTGTATATGTGTGCTTCCCGTGTGCCGCGAATAAATGTGCTTTATTATTGAACTGTTCTCCCGCTTCGCTTCGTCTTTTCCTCTATTGAATCCCCATCTTGCTTCACGTAAAGGGTTGGTAGTGGGCTGAATACGCCCGATAATTAATCGAACCGTCGAGGTCGACGATAACACCGCTCGGTTATTCTGATAGTACGGAACGGGTCGCTTAAGTGGCCCGTGTCCGAAGTCGACCTGCGGCGAGGTGCGATCGCCCGGTCTACCCTCCGCGTGGGTACTTAGGTAGGTCGAATTTGGCGAGCAACCCTATCCCACGCGGGGGCTGATTGGCTCGATCGCGGTGAGACCGAAAGGTCCACCCGTGACTGGTTCCCGGCGTTAGTCCGAGAGGGTCACGACTGGATTGTCCGTCCGGTGGGCGACGTGCCGCGATTCGAGTTACGTGGCCGTCAGCACGCCGGCGGGCGCGAATACCGCAACAGTATTTATTACAGATGACAAAAAGATTTGATGATCAGTTTGAAAGGGAGGCCCACATTTCCCTAATGGCCTGGGGGCCGAGTACCAGCTTCTCACGGCCTTCGCCTCTGGTCCTGTCAGGGTTCATTATTTTGAGTTTGCTGAAATCCATTTTGCTCTCTCGACTCTCATCTCCCGATTTCTTCACACATTTGGTGCAGAAAGAGTTTTTATATTAAACACATTCATATGGCATTTCACTTGCTCAGTATAAAATATAATATGTCGGGAAGAGAATAATAAACTCAACTCTTTCGAGAAGGGCGGACATTCGACTCACCGTTATTCTCTTGTCGATTTCACCGTTGAGAAGCCTCCGTCTCCCTGACAACCGCTCCCAGAGTGCATCGCGCGGCCGTCCACAGTTTTCTCCACAGCACTGCACACGTAAAACATGAAGGGATTTGAGGATACATCCACAAAAACACATCATATGTCTATTAACTACGTACTATTGATATGTACCTTTCGACTGCTGAAACCTCTTCCGCTTTTGAAGACCTTTTAAGATGGGGGTGTCCAAACTTCGGCCCTTGGGCGAAATACGGATCGGCAGCCGTTTAAAACCAGCCCCCGAATCAGAAGAATCATTAAATGTGGCTCGCTGTGATACAGAATGAGAAATTCTCACCAATTACGTCTGATTTAAAAAAAATTAACAAAGCCAAATGTGTCCATGAGCCGCGTCCTCAAGGTTTTGTCTTCACCAGAAGAAGAAGATGAAGAAGATGAGGAAGAAGAAAAAAACAACTTCCGATATTTCGTCACGTGCCTTGATGGAGCCAATAGCGAGACCCGTCATGGAGGCTCCTCGTTCACGACGAGAAAATCGTGTATTGACGAAATTACAACACATTAAATGGAATAATCTTTAAATCGTAACGTGAACTTTTCGAAACTTTAAAGCAAATGTCCGAATATGTTTAAAAGTTCATGATAGACGCTCTCAACAGGCACCCTTAATGCGAGGATGTGTATAGGTGTTTAGTTTTAAGGAGATCCGGATGCTGTAAATGAAACAGCCGAGTCCGAAATGTTATGGAAGAAGAAGAATAAGAATAAGAATAATAATAATAAGAATAAGAATAAGAATAAGAATAAGAATAAGAATAAGAATAAGAATAAGAATAAGAAGAAGAAGAAGAAGAAGAAGAAGCTGTGAGCTGGGCTGAAAGCCGTTTGTGTTTTCACCACAGGAACAGCAGGAGGGCTCGTTCCTCTCCGGGGTATATTCTATACATTACCGTCGATCGAAGGTCGAGCCTCAAAAACGTTGGGGATTCATTGATGACGTTTCTTATCGAGTCCTCAAGCATTCAACCAAGCACTCCATTCAAAACTGTTGATAAGGAACGGCTGGCTTGTCAAGCGCAAACTAGCTGCTTGGTGTTAAACTGAACAAACTCCTGGTTTCCTCCCTTTCCGTTTTTACAGCAGTAGCGACTGTTTAAAATGTAATCACACGTGTTTGTGGGTTATAATATGATTAGTTTTTAACTTCCAGTGAGGGTTTTCCACAAAATTCGACGATGAACTATTTACACACATTAACACGCCGTTTGTCCAAGGAGGAAGCTCCTCGGAGAGAGAGGATGTTATGAGTATTAACGAGACGACCCGTGAACCCGTTGGGTTCCCGTTGTGACAGCGGTTGATGAAAAAAATCATTTCAAATAAAAAAAAGATAGCTCCAGCGAACTATACCGCTGAGGTTGTTTGCATTGATCAAGTTCTCCCGAAGAGTACTGAACTGAATCGGGAATTGATTTTTTAATAATTTTTTTCGTTGTCCGATTTGAACGAAACTTGATACTGCATTCCGCAGGAGAATGGTGAGAAGGTGGCACAATTTTTTTTGCGCTATCGTGTACCGTTTTGGCTGTATTTGGGGAAAATACATATATACAAACAAAGATACATACATATATACAAACATACACATATAAATATATACAAACATACATACAAACATACATATACAAATATATACAAACATACATACATATATACATATATACATATATACATGCATACAAACATACACACATACATACACATGTTCAAGATGAGAGTATTCGTAATATATAGATAGATATTATTTTGCAATAAAATTAATATTATACTGTTATCTTTGGTGTTATTACTTTTGGTATTAAAAGTGGTCTTGGAAAAAAACACTCGAGGTTCGACTTTCCAAGCAAGGAGTTGAATCACCGCCATTGTTGCACCTCCCTGACATCACTCCCCCGCACCCCCACTGAGATCACTCCCCCGCTCAGATGGTGATCATCCTCTCTGAGGGATAGGACATTCCAGCACCCACCCGAGGGGACCGCCTCCGGTTAACCCAAGGAGACCGCCGTCTGGTGGACGATACCTCAGCACCACCCCGACACACTACCACAATCTGACCTGGGAAGGTTACTCCATGTTTTTCCTCCTATCATCAAGGAGTGGGGGTCCCGAAGGCTTTGCCCCAATCCCATCATCCGGCGAGCTGCCCTGTGAAGGGCAGTTGCACAGGAGGCACTCCCACCGAGTGGGTTTTCAGATTTATTTGCGTTATGTTTTGCGGAGTGAAGGGTTTTACGGAGGGCGGAATGCAAATCCTGCCAACAACCTCTGAAAAAAAGCTGCAGGAGGACGTCTGCATAAACAGTTGGGCACTAGATACAGATGGCCGTTGGCTCACAAAGAGCTCCTCCACCCTTTGATAGGTTTTGTTTTCAATCCTGCTGGGTGTCCATATCATACCCTCTCCTCACCAGGAGACCTGGTGGAGGAGGTGGTTTTGTCTCCGACAATCTAACCATGAAACAGGTTGGTACAGGTTTACATAGCATCTGTTGTCAGCCATAGTTCTAATCTGGCTTGACCTGCCAATATATGTAATGACCCGTCCAGGATTGTGCCCCTTAGCCAACGAAACCGCATTGCCTACCATATGCACTTGACGGTGTGAAAGGAAGAGTTTTTACTTGCAAATACCACTCGTCGCTTTCCTGATGGGAACACTAGGAGAGGGGGAAAAGATATGGGGGGGAAGGAGGAGAGAGGGAGGAGGGAAGGTAGAGTAGAGAGGGTGGGGAGGGGGAGAAAGAGAGGGAAGGTGGGGATGGGGAGAGAAGAGTGGGTGGGAGGAAAGAGAAAGAGAGAGACAGGTGGGAGACAGCAAATAAGACCACGGCTTTCCTTGCCATGTTTTACGCCCCGGGTATCTTTGACTGGTCGAGGGTTAAACATGACCATCATCACCGCGCCTCAACACAAAGCACCATTTCCTGTGTGTTTTGTATTTCACGGCGATGGCCCCGCTTCACACAGGGGCAGCAAAGGTTTCATAGGCTTGAAGTGTGTCCTCCTGAACCAGATAGTACGGACAACCGAGTGAAATACAACACAATTGACTGTGAGATTGCAGGTACGGGAGGGCAGAATGCAGCCATTGTTGCTGTGTTTGCTTTTTTCTGTTGAGAAGTTTCAGTTGCTCTGGAAGTAATCATTGCTGCTGTGTTAGCTTTTTGTCTTGCTTCTTGATGTTGCGGAGCTTCTGCTGCTTTGGATTTTTGTTTTTTCTTGTTTTTTGTCATCTTTGTGTACTTCTCCTTGTTTTTTGTTTTTTTTGTATACCTTGTCGAGGCTTGTATGAGAGCGAACACAATGCACAGCAAGGGGGGCATGAGACAAGAGGGGCGGGAGTGGGAAGGACAGAACAGTGGGGAACAGAGACATTCGGAGATCTGTGGAAGGGAGAGGGATGGGGCGGAGAAAATGGTGAATCCAAGATGGAGATTACAGGGACTTTCAGGAAGGAAAGCAGGGAATTAGAAGGAGGTGGGTTTGGGCTGGATTAACGGGGGTAGAAAAGATTGAGGATTTGGATGAGGGAAGACAATAGGTGGTGGTGAACATCTCTCTTGAAGATCTGGAGGGAAGAGTGGGATTGAAGAGAGTGTTGGAGTTTGTTCCAAAGGCGGGAAAAAAGAGGAATGAAAGAGTGAAGGTGAGCAGTGATTCTTCATTTTGGTAGTTTTACCAGAAGGCGGTTGTTGGTGGACCTTGAGCGCCCTGCGGAAATGTGGTGGGGACAAATCGCAGAGAGAGCAGGGTGGGGTGAGACTGGAGAGGAGATGGTGGAAGACAGAAAGACCACCGACCTGCCTGCAGTGAGAGAGTGAGAGGCCCAAAGATTCAGCCTCATTGTGGGAGATACCAATGATCCGAAATGCCTTGGTTTCCACAGCGTGAAGCCGAGAAAGGTGGGAAGCAGGAGCACCAGCCCACAGGGGAGAGCAGTTCTCCATCAGGCTCCAGAGGAAAGCTTTGTAAGTTGTCAGGAGCTCAGGTGGACGGAGGAAGGACTTTGCATGACGGAGCACTCCCAGTTGGCGACTGGCTTTGGTGGCCAGGTTGGAAATGTAGCTTTCCCAGGAAAGATCATGGCAGATCGTGAGACCCAGAAGCTTGAAAGAAAGGACTTCTTCCAGAGGATTGTTGAGAAAGTGGATGGGGTTTTTTCTAAACGGTCCTTTCGGAGAGACATCGCGAGAGTGTGAGATTTGTCCGGATTGAAAGACATGTTCCACGTGTTAGACCACTTTGTGATTTTATCCAGATCTGCAGAGAGCGAAGAAGCTGCTGCTTGCCGGTCTGAGGGACGAGAGATGGTACGGCAGAGGGTGGAGTCATCAGCAAAGAGATATAGAGGATTTTGCAGGGAGTCGGAGAGATCATCCTGTATCTTCCTGTCCTGCGTTTTTATCTTCTTGTATCTTTCTCCTCTTCTTCTTCACTCACGTGTTTTTAGATCTATTGTATTTTTAAAAAAAAATCTTACAAGTTATAGTATACCATATAAATTATAATGTTATAATTGATTTCAAAATTTAAGTTTACAAAATGAAGTTTATAACAGTGCAGTATATCACAATTATCACGGAAGAATCTTACGTTCACTAGTAGAGAAGATCTTCCATCAAAAGCCCCCTTTGTGGTTGTACGCTTTTGAGCTTTCTTCGCATCATTGAAGTAAGAATTTAGTTTGGCACCTCCCGTTAGGGGTCGCCACAGCAGATCATCCATTATGATCCACATACTGATTTGACAAAAGGTTTTTACGCCGGATGCCCTTCCTGACGCAACCCTGGTCGCCTCTTACGACACAGGGATAATGATTGGGTTTCGCCATGATTCCGGGCTGCCCTGCACCCTCTCAATTGTTTATTTTATACAATGTCTTTAATGGTTAACAATAATATTTTATTGGTTAACCAAGAAATTAATAACAGAAGATGGTTAATGGGAATTTTTCAATTGTTCGTTGATTGTATTCGTAAAATATGTACTCTTCAACTACAGTAAATTATAACGGCAATATTAACAGTATCTATCATTGAATACATGATAGTATTGCCCTGAAGTGTGTAACCTAAATTGTTCATGATTGTTTCATGACATCATTGTCATTCTATCTTTTAAGGTTCTTACTCCATCTCCACCTGCAATGTTCAAATAAACTGTTGAAGCAAGACAGGTCATTCGTGTCTTGCGATCTACAATCGTACACATCAAACGTGTGGAACACAAATCACCTTTTTAGCACTTTAAAAAACCCTTCCGTTTTGCAGTACTTGGACAAAATATTGCAGCATTTTATGTCATCAGGACCAATCAGATTTGTGGGTTGTAGACCGTGCCCATGTCCTTGTTCCTCAAGACAGCGTGGGTGACCGTGTTCTGTGAACTCTAGTCCACAAATGATATCGAGTGAGAAAGAGTAAGATACCCCCCCCCACCCATGGACATCCTTTTTGGTCCTTTTTCACCTTTCTTGAACATTTACATTTGAAATTTCCCGCTCCACCATCAACCAAGGAGCCTTCCATGATGGAACACAATGGAGTCCCTTTCTCTGAATTATGCAGATGTGAATCATACCAAGAACAAACCAACATTGTGTGTGGATTTGAATCTGAGTTTCTCACATCATGAGCCCTGGGTTCACGTGGGAATGCAAAACAGGTCACTGTTGGTTATAATCGTGAAAAATCTTTCATTTCTCTTCGAGAATACCCTTATTACCTCCACCATAGAAGGTGCAAGGAGGTTATGTTTTCACCCCTGTTTGTCTGTTTATTTGTGTGCAGAATGTCTCAAAACGTTGTGGACAGATTCTGATGAAATTTGGTCGGCAGGTTGGGTGTGTGACGAAACCAAACTGATTAGATTTTGGTGAAGATCAGGATCCGGATCTGACTATGAGAATTTTCATGTGATTCTTCACCGTTGGCCTGGTGTTGGCTAAATGGTTTGGGTGGCGGGCTTTGGATCCACAGGTCCTGAGTTCAAATCCCGCTCAGCTGTTTAATTAATACCAGGTGGGGTTTACTCGGCCTGTCATCCTTCCGAGGTCGGCAAAATGAGCGCCAGCACGCTGGCATACTGTGTCGGAGTGGCAACCCATCCAGGATTGTGCCCAATAGCCAAGGAGAGTGCTTCAGCAGCACCAATGCTCTGCACAGAGTGTGGTCCCAATCTCCTCCTCTGCTTCACCATTGAGAGATCGGGCCAAGATGATATGTGTGTGTATATATATATATATATATATATATATATATATATATATATATATATATATATATATACACATATAGCACGATATCTCAAAACGTTGGGGGCGGATTCGGGCGAAATATGGTGGACAGGTTGGGTGTGAGTCAAGGGCAAATCGATTCGATTTTGGGGAAGATACGAATACAGATCTGGATGTGAGAACTTGTCAATTTTTAAAGTGATTCTTCACTTTTGACAGATGGAGCCAAAAACAACATACAGTATAAGAATAATTATAATAATAATAATAACAAGAATAATATTAATAGTTTCAAACCATTTATTTTGTGGCACAAAGCACATATGGCTGCAAAGGCACTTTCATTATCAAGGAATACATTTCTGGATGGGTCACCACTTCAACGCAGGTTACCCTGAATGGTCATTACCCCAGTAAGTTGGTACTCATTTTGCCGACCTAGGAAGGATGACAGACTGAGACAACCTCACCTCATGTTAATTCAACGAGAAACAGAGACTTGAACTCAGGACCCTGAGGTCCCAAACCAGCCACCCTAACCACTCTGCCAACGCTTGAACTCAGGACCCTAAGGTTCCAAGCCAGTCACCCTAACCACTTCGCCAACGCTTGAACTCAGGACCCTCAGGTCCGAAGGTCGGCACCATGAACCACTCAGCTGAAACCTGGCTTCAAAAAATCTCTCTCAATATCTCAATCTCAATCTCAATCTCAATCTCAATCTCAATCTCAATCTCAATCTCAATCTCAATCTCAATCTCAATCTCAATCTCAATCTCAATCTCTCTCTCTCTCTCTCTCTCTCTCTCTCTCTCTCTCTCTCCATATATATATATATATATATATATATATATATATATATATATATATATATATATATATATATATATATATATAGTTACCGGCCGGGGGTCAGCTGCCAACTGACCGCTCTGAACGGAGCCGCAAGTCGAGTCGGCCCGACTGATCGCCCGGAATATAGATCGCCGCCCGGATAACTCCGAGCGACGGGTCCTTGTACAAGAACCGAAATACTCCAATCGGCAGATCACGTGGGGTAGGGTCGATTGCCAATCTTCAATGTACCTAAATACCCACGTGATCCAACTACTGGGGTATTCCACCCTCGACGGAACTCGTACGGAACAAACCGCCGAGGCGAGCTTGTCCATGCGCGATTCTGAGCGGCGTAATCGCCGAAAACCGTTGGTCCAAATGTCCCCCTATTCTGGCAAACCAACGGCTTTCTAACTCCCAACACACGAAATGTTCAGTCAATGAGGGAATCGACGAAACGAGCAGGTTTACATTTCCACAAGGACATTTATTATAATGAAACACGTATGCAATTAACAAGCAACAAAAGAACTACAACCGTCTTTAAGCAATTATTAATGTACAGTCACTGACACAGTTTTACTTACGGGACTCGGCGCCACAAACATTCATTTGAAAGAAAAGCAGGAAAAAGACTCCATCAAAGGCAATGGGGTCAGACTGGACCTCTTGGGTCTTTATGGCGTGGGACTTGGCAGACCGAATGAGTCCCACGAGACCGTTGCAGGTTACCTGCACCCTCGTGGTGTCTGGCTTGGGCGACCCACGATGCTCCTTCCCCACGGCAGCTAGCGTAGCTGCGGTCGAGCTCAGGCCTTCCGTGTGGCAGGCGAGCTCTCTCCGGCTCTCTCCACACGAACGCGCGGTTTGCGCGACACAGCAGGCAAGGCTGCGCCTCCAGCTCACATCTCCTTCGCGATGCCCGGACTTCCACGCAGCTCCTTGGCTTCTGGGTTCCTCCCGACTCCCCCAACTGCCGAAGCAAAAAGCTTACTCCTCCCATGGGACTCAGCACACGAACTTTGCCACGGGACTCTTTTATGAACAAAGAAAAGATGTCGTGTTTATCCTTTGCACCCCCTCCCCCGCACCCGGCGTGACTCATGCCCTCGTGATCCACCCCCCGGTGGGAGGGAGTTGTTGACGTCACGGGATGGCAGGGTTCTTCTTCCTCTTTGCAGAAGAGGGGGTGGGACGTCTCCATTGTTTCGTTCCCTAACTATTAAATCGATCCGCAGCGCATCTAATCAATTTCAAAACATTTAAACAATGGAAGGTGAGCTATCTCGGGAACATGCAGTTATCGACATAGCTGACTAAGGGAACCTGTATGTTGGGTGCGATTGAATTCCAAATTCGTAACAATATATACAAATATAAATAAAGAGTATATATATATATATATATATATATATATATATATATATATATATATATATATATATATATATATATATATACACATGTTTATAATATTTCAAAAATGCATTGGGCCCGACATGTTTGACGGGATCAGCCATTGCGTGACGGATGTACCCACTCCACCGAGTGCCCTTCTAGTTTCCCATCGTTTTTGTGCTTTTCTTTGTGACTGCTTGAATGAGTCCGTTTCTCTGATAACAATCTCTAATTCTTGTCTTTGCTCAACTTTTACAATAAAAATAACTCCTGGAATCACATCACATGTTGAGAAATAGACCCACAAAACCTGTCACCTGATTCTTTAACCATTTGCCGTGAATGACTGCAAAATATATTAATTAAACGAATATCTAATAACCAACTCCAACTGATGTTAATCCAAACCTTTATCTTCTCTTGTTGAATAAAGATTCTCCCATCATTTTAATTTGTCTTTTTCTCTGCAGACAAACTACCGTGGATACTGAACGAGGAACCATCTGAAGAAAACCCTCGATGAAAACGACAACTTTACTTTTCAAGATGAACCAGCAGATTACAACATTACAAATCATGTGGATTCCTCGTGATCAAGATCTCGGAGCGATCAGGTACATTCCAGCAAACTGAGCTCTTGCAGTCCGTGTTTCAGTCCCAAATACGATCGAGACTCAGCTCTGAAGTTCCACCGATACAGGTGGGTGGAGTTATTTGAATCCGAGTGGATTATGATGAGGGCAGTGCCCCCACATGGTTTGACGTCGAAAACCACCAAGAATACATTTCCACGTTATGATGATGTGGTGTCTTCCCACAGGCTTGAGAGAAGTGGGGTGAAGAGTAACTTTCTGTTTTTCCCTGCCAAGGAAGAAGCACTCGTCATCATTGAAGCAGGTTAGAGGCTACTGAGCCGGGAACGATCTGGAAAAGAAACGTGAAAGTGCAACAACTATCCAGGTAAGAAACCACGTTTTTGAAACATTGTAAACAATCTCTGAAGTATCAAATAATCTTCAGTGATGAAGATGTCTATTTTGGATTGTCCTTGCTGGTGTTACCACCTGAGTCATTGTTCGTGATTCCTCCAGTTCAATTCCATAAAACACATTTATCTGACTATTATTTACAGATGTCCTCTTAATTTTACTCGTGCTTTCTAATATCCATAAATCTACAACTGATATCAGGTGAAGTGTCGTCAGATAGCCCTCCCTGAATTTAGATCCTTCTCAGTCCTTTGGTTCTTCCTTTTAACATTTCGATTTGAAACATATTTTCCCTGCGATCAGAGGCAATGCTGGGCAGTGTCCCATGGGGCACGTGCCGCAAATTTATTTTAACCCCTTGCCTACGATAGGCCACGTAATGATTGAAATCCGACTTGGTTCATCGTCAAACCCATGAACATTGAACAAGCATTACTTACAGGCAGCAATGACATGTTGGAGAACACCATCATTGATTGCTTTGCTGAGATGTACAACAGATGGATGCACATCCACTCTCGCCCCCCCTCTCTCTCTCTCTCTCGCCCCACCCCCCCCCCCAAACAGGTTGACTTTCTTTTGTTAATATTTAAAGAAGAAAAAATACCCAATATTTTGTTTAAGAAAATAAATACACAAGAAACATCCTTCAACCTCGTGTTTGAAAATCCTCAACGTTGGTTCGAGCTGTGAAAAGCATAGACTGACATTTTGTGTTCTCTGTGGCTTGATGTATTTATGATTTGAACTTTGTTCATTTTTCCACTTGAATTCCACATTTCATGAATTATATTTAAGAGTCTGCCTTTGTGGATCTCCTTTTCATATATGTTATCCATGTGGAACTTCTATCAGAACTTCATTTACCAAGGTTAGTGGGAAATCAACCATCGACTTTAAATGTGAAAAAACAAATTTAACTGATGCTTTTATGGAGTCGAGTACGCCTGGAACTTATGATGTCAAGAATTACTGCTCGGGTAACACATTACCTTGGTACAGTGACGGTGGAGGTACAGGTTTACGGTGCAGAAGGTTTTAACTTTTAACCTCCGCAGCGTTCCAAGCACTTGATCGTGTTTTCCTTTGTCTTCGCGGCTGTTTCTAAAGCAATTGGTGATTTCATATGAATCGGATGTGCTTTAGAAAGGCTATGTGAATTCTCCATGAGTTTCAAAGATAAATATATTTGATAATACCCTATTTCCCTGCCGTTCCAAATCTTAATCTGTTTTCTAAATGACAGAACCAAATTTTGTCACCCATCACAACAATTGTCAGCTATTTATAAAGAATAATGTTTATACACATCTCCTTGAAACATCTATCTACAATGCAACGTTGGTTTTTTTTAAATATTTGTTTTGAAATTCACCCAAAACAATGGAAAAAGCTACTCAAGGTTTTTAGGTTGTAAACAGCAATGCTTGTCAACCTTTTTCAACTCGAGGCCCACTCTGGCTCTGAGGGAATTTTCGAGGCCCATCATACAGAATCGTAATGAGAAAAATGGCAATAAAACTTAATGCCAAAACAAATCATTATGCTTACCTTTAATGAGACACTTGACCTTGCTTGTTGGAAATAAGATGGTCAAGTCGTGGTTTGATGGCGGACAGGCTCACACGCAAAGTGGCATTAAGAGTGTCTGTTTTTATACTATTTCGTGCTTTCGATTTTGTCGCAGTTACAGTCGAGAAGCCCGATTCACAGAGACAGGTTGTGGTGAATGGTAAAAGAAATCAGATGGCACGCTTTGACAAAGAAGTGTATTCGCTGCTTGCCAATATCCAGAATGAAGGAAGGTCTACTTGTGCATGCTGAAGCTTCAGAAGACTGTCTGCAGAAAGTTCCATCAGTTCATTTTTCAAGTACAACGGACAAGGCCACATCTTCTGAAGCAGGATCCACTGAGAAAGGTTCAAAATCCAAAGGTTTCCTTGCCTTGGGTCCTCTGGAAAGTAGTCTGCAAACTTTTGTGATAATTCGGTGAAATTCTGGATTATGAGCCCAGATATGTCTGTATGAGGAATGGATTCCAAAGTTTCACTCAGAAGTGGAAACATCTCAAGTCGTCCATCCTTCACTTTTCTGTTCCAAAGAACAAGCTTTTTCTTGAAGCCTTCGATTTTGTCAGCAACCAAGAACACTGAACTGTTCCTACCTTGCATTGATATGTTGAGCTGATTTAACTGGTCAAACACATCTGACAGGTAAGCCAATTTGGCACAAAAGTTATCATTACTGTAATGATCAGCAAGTGGTGAGTGTTTCTCTTCAAGGAACATGTGGACTTCATGTCTCAGTTCAAAGAGGCGATTAAGCATACGTCCTCTTGAAAGCCACCTCACCTCACTGTGGTACAGAAGCTGCAAGTGATCAGAATCGAGTCTTTCACACAGTGCAGGAAAACACCTTGAGTTGAGTGTACTCTTCTTGATGAAGTTAACAGTTTTAACAGCAACATTAATGACTTCATTCAGTTCTGGTGACATCTGCTTTGTTGCCAGATTTTCTCGACGTAAGAAGCAGTGGGTCTTCTTGGCATCTGGCGCCCTCTGTTGGACCTGGTTTCCAACACCACGATGGACTCCTGTCATTGATGCAGGACCATCTGTGCACACACCTACGCAGTTCTTCCAATCAATACTTTTGTCAGTGAAGTATTTGTCAAGGCAGAGCATTACATCATCTGCAGCTGTTTTTGTGGGAAGGTCTTTGCAAAACAGTAGATCCTCATGAACATCACTGTCCCCGCAGTACCTCACGAAAACTAGAAATAAAGTATTATTGCTCATGTCAGTAGATTCATCCAACTGAATGGAAAAATACGGACTGGCCTTTATTTTTTCCACCAGTTGGCATTCAATGTCATCACTCATTTCAACAATTCTTCTCATCACAGTATCATTAGAGAGTGATACGGACTGAAGTTTGATTGCAGCTGCCTCTCCAAGAATTTCTCGACACTTATCAACAGCACTGGGTAAAATAAGCTCCTCCGCGATTGTGAAAGCTTTCTTACTACGAGCAACACGAGCAGCAACCATGTAGCTGGCTTTCAATGCTGATTTTGACTGAGTTGTGAATGTTGTAATCACTTTCTGCTGTGCCTGAAGTCCAGCCCTTCTCTTCTCAAAATATTCCTTTGGCTTACCTGCACTATTCGGGTGTCTTGTGTTTAAGTGTCTCTGAAGCTTTGACGGTTTAAGCGCCTCGTTTGACAGGATTTCAGCACATTCAACACACTGTGCTTTTGGCTCAACATCACTGCCTGCCATTGTGAATCCATATTTAATGTAATCGGGGTCATATTTCCTCACCACAACCTTTCGAGATTTTTCCGTAACAGATTTGTCTTCACCATCACACTTTCGTTTCAAAAATCGATCCATTTTCGGTTCAAGAAATTATCCGCGAAAGTTGAAAAGTTGACAAAAATTTCAAGTTCGTGAACGCATGAAGGAAGTACAAGTCACGTACATGCATACACACACATTGCATATATGCACACGTGCACACATACACACGGATATAGTACGTTCACATCACAGTTACATGTAGATTGAACGCGCGTAAACCACCACTGCATAAACATGACGTACGTAAGCACAAAATGACTCTATCTATCTCTATCTCTATCTCTATCTCTATATCTATCTCTATCTCTATCTCTCTCTCTATCTCTCTCTCTATCTCTATCTCTCTCTAGACAGTTTTGGAAAGACGGAAGTACAAACAGACCTAGCTGAATTCCAGCTGTGTCGTGTAAGTCTTACACTGTAAGATCAGACCCTTTTTTATATACTTCTTCTTTTCTTTTCTTTTTTGCCGACCTCTCGGCCCACCTGTGAGGGCTCCGCGGCCCACCGGTTGAGAAGCACGGGTATACAGAATGTACTGTAGTCGGTAATCATACTGACCAATCAGCACAGATGCCTTTGAACTAAAAGTTGCCGATTTCGGCAAAGCATTCGTGTGTGTGTTTTTATATTCACAAAACATAACATATTCTCTCTGCGAACTCCCCTCCCCCCACCTCTCTCTCTCTCTCTCTCTCTCTCTCTCTCTCTCTCTCTCTCTCTCTCTCTCTCTCTCTCTCTCGTTCTCACTCTCTCTCTCTTTCTATCTCCCTCTTTCTCTCTCTCTCTCTCTCTCTCTCTCTCTCTCTCTCTCTCTCCCTCTTTCTCTCTCTCTCTCTCTCTCTCTCTCTCTCTCTCTCTCTCTCTCTCTCTCTCTCTCTCTCTCTCTCTCTCCCTCTTTCTCTCTCTCTCTCCCTCTTTCTCTCTCTCTCTCTCCCTCTTTCTCTCTCTCTCTCTCCCTCTTTCTCTCTCTCTTCCCCACATCCCTCCTCCTATCCCTCGTGTGGACGTGTGGTGAGGCGTCGCTCTCCCCTCCCCCATTCCTTCTCTCCCCTTTCTCGCTCTCCCCTTCTCCCACCCTGTTTCTTGCTCCCCTCATTTCCCGCTCTCCCCTCCCCTTCCCCCCTTCTTGCTCTCCCTCCCCTTCCCCCTTTTCTTTCTCTCCCCTCCCCCTTCCCGCTTTTCTTGCTCTCTCCTTCCTCCCCCCCCCTTTCTCAGTCTATCCCCCCACCTTTTGTGCTCTCCCAAAACCCCACCCCTCTCTTGCGCTTTTATTTTTCAGGAAGATGGCTCAGACCAAAAGAAGAAAATGAACAAGAAGCAAATTTGATGAACAACACGACTTGCAAAAGCTGCATTCAGAGCAGCCTTAACTCCTCAACAGCAAGAAACAAGACAAGGAGCAAACACAGCATTTCTCCCTCTCTCCAATGGCTGCATCCAGAGCAGCTGAAACTCTTCAAGAGCAAGAATGAAGATGAGAGGAAACACTGCAACAATAGATGCATCCAGAGCAGCTGACACTCGATAGCAAGAAAGAAGGCAAGAGGCAAACGTAACAGGAATGGCTGCATCCAGGAACTAGCCCTGGAGGGAAAAAAGAAAGGTCTGCATTCTCCTCTAATCCAGACTTGGATTATGCTTCTGATGCAATAGTTGCAATTGGCTCAATGTCAATTATTTCCAGACATTGTGATGCAATGAAATGGATCGGAGAAGCTTCAGGCATCTGCTGCAAAAGTGGCATGGTTTGACTGCCCCAAATAAATTCTCCTCCTGAACCTTGTCAAATGCAATGTTCATTGTTGAGAGTCAACAATCCAAATTGTGATGTGAAATCTTCAGTGCTGAAGAAGGCAAAAAGAGGAAGGAGAAGAAAGGCAAAAAGAGGAAAGAGAAATGAAGGGAATAAAAGGAGGAAGACAGAATATGACTAACAAATAAAAATATGACAGAGGACAGGAAGAAGGAGAAGAAGAAGAAAGGCAAGACAGGAATATTGAAGAAGTAAAAGACGACAAATAAACTAAGAACAGTCATTGTGTTGTACTTTAGTTGGTTGTCCATAGTATCTGGTACAGGAGGACACAATATAAGCCAATGAAACCTTTGTCGCCCCTGTGTGAAGCGGGGCCATCGCTGTAAAATGCAAAACACACAGGAAACGGCGGTCTGTGTCGAGGCGCGGCGGTGATGGTCACATTTAACCCTCGACCAGTCAAAGATCCCCGGGGGGTTAAAGATCACGGCAAGGTCAGCGTTGGTCTTGCTTGCTCACTCCCACCTGTCTTTCTCTTTCCTCCTGCTGCCACCTCTTCCCCTCTCAGCCTCTCTCTTCCTCCCTATCTCACCCTCTTTCTCCCTCTCTCCACCCCTCCCTCTTCCTCCCCCCCCTCTCTCTCCCACACCCTCCCTTTCCCACTCCCCTGCCTCTCTCTCTCTGTCTCTCTCTCTCTCTCTCTCTCTCTCTCTCTCTCTCTCTCTCTCTCTCTCTCTCTCTCTCTCTCTCTCTCTCTCTCTCTCTCTCTCTCTCTCTCTCTCTCTCTCTCTCTAACACACCCCCTTCTCTCTCTCTCACACACCTCTCTCCCTCTCCTTCTCCCTCCCTCCTCCCTTATTATTCCCTTCAGTGAAGCGACGGGTTGTATTTACTCGAAAAAAAACTGTATACAGGACATTGTAAATATGAGCAGAGTACCCGCCCTACGGGCGATCGTTTTCCAAGCACGCAGCACGTTTTTCTGACACATCCCTTTATTTAGGTAGTGTATGGGAAACTGACAGCTCGGGTTACGTGCATGAAGCAAAAAACATACCTACTTCTTCGACTTCAAAACACCTCACTTTATTGGAAAATGTTGGGACAAGGAATACTGCACTGTAAATGGAGGAGGCTTGTAATACTTTCCCTCACATGAAGATGGTGCTAAATGACACATTTACATCGAATTTGTGTCCCGTCCCCTTCACCCCCCTCATCCATTGGGACCATCCTCTGTGCAGACAGTTGGTGCTGCCTCAGCAGTTTCCTTGGCTATTGGGCACAATTCTGGACAGGTCGCCACTCCGACACAGGATAACAGCAAGCTGGCACTCATTTTGCCGACTTAGGAAGGATGACGGGCAGAGTCAACCCCACCTGGTATTAATTAAACAGCCTAGTGGGATTTGAACTCAGGATCCGAGGATCCCAAGCCAACCAACCTAACCATTAAGCCAACACCAGGCACACTCCTCCCATCTCCCAAGCCCATCGGCAAAGACAAAAACACCCCGATATATTAATTGGGGTCATGCTGATCCTCTGTAGCAAGTCTGTATGTAATCAGCTCACAAATGTTGGAGGAGGAGCGTGACAAACAAACAAATGAAACGGAAGACCAAGAAGAATCCCGAAGAAGTGAAGAGTCAAGATAAGAAAAGCAAGGATACGGTCAATCGTTGACCTCTTTGGTGTGAAGCCTGACTGCTCTGGACGCTGGTGCTCAAGCAGATGGAGGGGAACCCTATCAATAATTATCCGAGGAAAGACCTTGCCCGACACTGAGAGCAGCGTCACCCCTCGGTAGTTGTTGCAGTCTTGGCCATCACCCTTCCCTTTCCAGAGAGGGACAACAAGTCCCCTCTTCCAGTCAGTTGGGATGATGCCTGTGTTCCAGGCAGAGCACAGAACTACATGCAACGACACAATTGCAGCATTTCCACCAACCTTGGCAAGTTCAGCATGGATGCCACAGATCCCTGGAGCTTTACCCCATTTCAACCGGTTCACCGCAGCCTGCGTTTCCACAAGCGAAGGTGGACCACAGTTGATTGGAGGGTCAGCAACAGGGATTGTAACACCCTTGATGTCCAACTCGACATCTGGCGGATCAGCCTTGTACAACCGCTCAAAGTAACCGGCCCGGCAGACCTTCACTTCGGACTGTCAAGTCCTGTCAAGAGCAGACCTGTCAAGAGCCGACCACCCTCTGCTCTAACTGCAGTACACTGAGGGGTGGGCTTGGATGAACGCATTGCGCGAATTCCCCTGAAAGACGAGAATCCCTTGACGACAGGTGATGCTCTGCCCCCTCATGGATTCCTTGCACATAGGCCTCCTTGTCCACCCTTAGCGCACGTACAGTTTTATGCCTCAGCTCCCTGAACAGCTCAGCTCTGCCATTCAGCCTGACCCTGCGACTCTGATCAATGGTATCCAGTGTCCCTCGAGAGACAAATTTCTTCTTTGCCCTTCGGTGAGTTCCAAGACATCCACCGGCAACATCAAGGATGGTAGTGTTGAAGGCACTCCACAACTCTTCAGGACTTCCCAAAGTACCCAGACCCCCCAAATTTCCATTCAGCTTGTTCGCGAACTCCTCAGCTACCCTCTCATCTTTGAGATTGCCAACATCCAGCCGAGGCTGGGATGGTACAATTCTCCCGCATTTAAGATGCAGCTTCAGACATGCTACAACAAGCCGGTGGTCAGTATTGAAGAACTGAGCACTCTGGTAGACCCTGCAGTTCTGGATCATCATCCAGCGACCATCAACAAGGACATGGTCAATCTCTTTTGCCACACTGCCAGCATTGGAATACCAAGTCCAGCGATGAGCTTGTGGGCGCTGAAACCATGAACCGGCCACCCTAAGTCCATGACTTCTCGCAAAGTCAAGCAACTTAGTTCTATTCTGGTTCATAGTTCCTGACCCATGTGGACAAACACACATCTCATAACCGTCCCTATCAGTTCCATTCGATGCATTGAAATCCCCCAAGACTAGAAGTGTATCTCGTCTGGGACACTGATCAACCACAGACTCAAGCATGGCGTAGAATGCATCCTTCACGGTGAGATCACTCGCCTCAGTCGGAGCATAAACAGAGACCAGGGAAATGACACCCAAGGAGTAACAAATACTTCGTCTCATTATACGCTCGTTGACCGGTGTTACCTTAATTATCATTGGTGTCAGCTTATTGGACACAGCTGCAGCAACTCCTTGGGAATGGTAGGTGGAGGTGTAACCACCCACCATGATCTCGCCGCAATACCGTCTCCGAAACTCAGAGAGAGCTGCAATCCCGATGTCCAAACGCTTGAGCTCAGATGATAACAGAGACAGGTGCTCATCCTCTCTTAGGGATAGGACATTCCAGGCACCCACCCGAAGGCACCGCCTCAGGTTCACCCAAGGAGACCGCCGTCTGGTGGACGACACCTCAGCACCACTCCGACACGCTCTCCCGCAATCTGACCCAGGGATGTTACTCCGTGGTTTCCCTCCTTTCATCAAAGATTGGGGGTCCCGAAGGCTTTTGCCCCAATCCCGTCATCCAGTGAGCTGCCCTGCGAAGGGAAGCTGCACAGGAGGTACTCCCATGGAGTGGATTTTAAGATTTCTTTGCGTTTTTGTGTCTTGCGGAATGAAGGGTTTTGCGGTGGCCGGAGTGCAAATCTGCAACCAACCTCCTAATAAGTAACCCAAATACAGGAGGACGTCAGCAGACACGGGCACGAGATATGGATGGCCATTGGCTCACAAGGAGCTCCTCCGCCCTTTGGTATCACGGCCCAGTTACAATGGCCTGACGGTATTTGGTGCCAAAACTTACGCCGCCGGACTAGCAAAACACTAAAAAGCAAAAGGACCGATTACAGAGGGTAAAACGGTAGGAGTGGGGTCAATTAGTTTGGTAATTTTAGACAAAGACATTAGAATGGGTTGACGGTGTTTAACTTGTGTTAAAGTGATGCGTATCTAATGTCACAACTACTTACTTGATGCTTGTGCTCGACATTCATTTAAAGGAAATATCTGCCCGATTCTAAGCATTATTTACCATTGGGAGCCATTTCCACAGCATATTGGGCAGCAATAACATTCCACCATTAACCACACCCATTTGGGTATTATTGGCCAATTGTCAGCGTGGGACTCAGCCAAACCACATCACACCACACCTGGTTGATTGATGGGCACTGTTCCACTGACCCTTCATATCACTGCATAATGATGCAGTTTTGCCGACTTTTCATGGAATTATATCAAGTTCTGAGAACGACATAGTTATGGACCTTCCAACAATAAAATGGTGTAGATGCGTTTAATAAAGTACTTATCTTCAACAATTTTTGAGTTTGGCTGCCTGAAAAGAAGAAGAATTACAAACGGGCTGCTTTGGTTCGTTCAGATTTGAATCTCAACGATGCTGTTCAGGTTGCGTGAATAGTATTGGATGTGAAATTCTCCAGATGCCTGGTCGGTACTTTAACAGTTTAAGTTTGTGTTTTGGGAGTGTTTTCTTTTTTGAGTTGTGTTGAGTTCCTATCGTGCGCTGCCTTTTTGTCTGCTGGTTGCATCATTGGTTAGGGGCGTGGCTAAGTCGCTGATGCAGTGCCCCGATCACCAGTATACTGGTGCTCATTTCACAGACCTCGGAAGGATGACAGGCTGAGTCAACCCCCTGGTGTTAATTCAACAGCTTGCTGGGCTCAAACTCAGGACTCAGGGATCCCAAGCCACCACCCTAACCGCGAAACCAACACTAGGCTTGTGTGGAGTTAAACCTGTGGAATGTCGGTGCCATTGGTGTGGCGACCCCGAATGGGAGCAGCCGAAAGGAGAACAACATAAAATAAACAATTGGACATTCCAACATCACTGATGATGACGATTATTCTGGAATTGACGGGTAAAATACTGTAATACAGTAAATCAACTAATAACAAATAAAACAAGTGGAGGTTCATTCAAAGTACACCGTCCCAATAACAAATAAATAAATAACAATCTCCAGCGCACGACGTTGCTGGGGCGCTTTCGGTGCCCGGCGATGCCGCCGTGCAGTGCATGGACATGGAATTGGGAGTGGTGTACAATAATTAATTGTGCAATTTAAATAAATAAACAATAATGGTGAAACAATTAATTTCTGAATCAATTGGCTAATTGTATACCAAACCCACCACTGTTTCACCTGAATCTGTAACTTTTTGAAAATTAAGTAATTCATTGAAAAATGAATAATTAATCATTGAATTGAATCATCAGAAAATAAAAATAACGTTTTTGCCAAAGCACATCCTGAGCTCAAAGGATGGCTGAGAGATCACCTGAACAAACAAATAAACAAACAAACAAATAAACCAAGTAAAACTGAGAACTCCATTCCTTCGGGGCTCGGCGATGACGTCATGCATCCCCCTGGATATGGAATTGGGAAGGAGCGGTGCACAGGAATTGTTCACCAATAAGTGATGTACAATATTGTGACGTTTCTTGTTGTGATCTGAATATGACTGAATATGTTCACATGTACGATCAGAGCAAATTGAGAGACCAAGTTCTGTTAAACGGTAAACTTATCTTCCTATTCATGTTCCGATTCGTGTTCAAAATATAACATTCAATTTAAGCAAGTTGTTCCTCAATCATAAACTGATAAGAAGGACAGACACACACGAACTGATTGTAAAACCCCACTGTTTTGCTTTGTGTGTGTTTGTGGTGTAAATGTTGAAAGTGTTGAGTGTAATTTTATATAAATTACAAGGATACCTGTAAATAATGGAGAGATCAATGTGTTTTATGGGATTGAACTGGAGGAATCATGAACAATGGATTCAGGAGGGAACACCAGCGAGGTAAATCCAAAATTTACGTCTTCATCACTGGAGATTATTTCATAGTTTATAGATTGTTAAAATGTTTGTAAAATGTGGTTTCTTACCTGGATGGTTGTTACACTTGTGGATGGTTGTTGCACTTTGGCGCTTCTTTTTCAAATCGTTTCTCCCTCGGTGTCCTCTGTAACCTGGTTGGATGATGATGATTGCCCCTTCCTTGGCAGGATCCACCAGGAAATTACTCTTCACTCCACTTCTCTCAAGACCATGGGAAGGTCCACACAACATTACAACATGGAGACGTTTTCCTGGTTGATTTCAAACTCGTATCACATGATGCGGTGCCACCAACATGACCCAATCAATGTCGAAAAACATTCCGCACTCGTCGAATAACTTTCTTCACTCGGCTCTGGTTTTCAAGAGCTGAGTCTCGATCATATTTGGGACTTAAACCTGGACTACGAGAGCTCGGCTTGCTGGAATGACCCTGATAGTGCCGAGAACTTGATTGAGAGAAATTCACCTGAAAAGTAACCATTTTGTTCTCATTGTGGGTTTTCTTCAGATGGTTCCTTGTTCTGTGTCCATGAGAGTTTGTCTGCAGAGAAAAGGGCAGATTAAAATGATTCAACCAATCACATTGGATGAAGATTTGGATTAACATCAGTAGGAGATGGTTATCAGTTAATGGTTAAATTAATATATATTTTGTAGCCATTGACAGCAGATGGTTGAAGAATCAGGTGACAGGCATTGTGGGTATTTTTATGAACAATCTAAACTTCATGCACGTAATCTGATTTCAGGAGTTATTTTCATTGTTAAACTTGAATAATGACAAAGAAAAGGACAAACAAAATATTGGTGATAAAAGTATTGTTGGAGAGAAGTGAAAGATTTCTCTATTATAACCAACGGTGACCTGTTTGGTATTCCCATCTGAACCCAGGGCTCATGATGTGAGAAACCCACGTTAAAATCCAGACACTGTGTTGGTTTGTTCCTGGTCTGATTAACATCCGCATAATTCAGGGAAAGTGACCGTGGTGTGTTATTATGTCATGGAAGGCTCCTTGGTTGATATTAGAGCGGGACATTTGAAATGTAAATGTTCAAGAAAGGTGGAAAAAGGACCAAAACGGATGAACATGGAAGGTGAGGGGAAAGAGGGCTGTGTTACTCTTCCTCACTCGATATGATTTGTCGACTGGAGAGTTCATAGAACACATTAACCCACGCTGTCTTGAGAAACAAGGACATGGACGTGGTCTACGATCAGAAAATCTGATTGTTCCTGATGACAAAAAATGCCGAAATATTATGTCCAAGTACTGCGAAACGGAAGGGTTGTGAAAGTGCTAAAAAGGTGATTTGTGTTCCACACTGTTGAAGTGAACAATCAAATTCAACTTAAATAAAGATTGTAAAGGTTGCACAAAAAAAATTCCTGTTTACTGCTGTTGACCCAGCATCATTTACACCGTCTTATTAGACATGTTACATTCGTTATTTGTTTCTGTTGTTTGTGTTCTTGATGACGTCCCGAAAACAGTTTCCTGTTTGGACTTGGTTTTCAATCTTGTTTGATTGCCAGACAGACAGAAAGAATAAAAACTTATCTCACTCCTCTGTGCACATGTGTGATCGGGACAAATTCAGAGCCAAAGTTCTGTGAAACTTCAGATTCGTTTTTCTGTTCATGTTCCGGTTCGTATTCAAAATATAACATTCAATTTAAATAGGATCTTCTTTTATCATAAACTGATAAGGTGGAAAGGGCCATGAACCAAGTGTTTAACCCTGCAGTGCGCTGCATGTGTGTGGGGTAAATATTGGAAGTGTTGAGTGTAATTTTATATAAATTACAAGGAAATCTGTAAATAATGGAGAGATCAATGTGATTGATGGGATTGAACCGGAGGAATCATGAATAATGGATTCAGGTGGGAACACCAGCAAGGTAAATCCAAAATTTACATCTTCATCACTGGAGATTATTTCTTAGTTTAGAGATTGTGAAAATGTTTGTAAAATGTGTTTCTTACCTGGATGGTTGTTGCACTTTGGTGCTTCTTTTTCAAGTTGTTTCTAACCAGGTATCCTCCGTAATCTGCTTGAATAATGACGGCTGCTTCTTCCTTGGCACGATCAACCTGGAGATTACTCTTCATCCCACTTTTCTCATGTCCGTGGGAAGACACCACAACATCACAACGTGGAGATGGTTTCTTGATGGATTTCAATCTCGTTTCACATGATGCAGTGCCACCATCATGACCCAATCGAGGTCGAATGACTTTACCCATCTGCACTCGACGCTGGTCCTCCAGAGCTGTCTTGATGATACATGGGACTTAAACTTGGACTGCGAGAGCTCGGCTTGCTGGAACCTACCTGGTATCTTGAGAACCTGATTGAGAGGAATTCACCTGAAAAGTAACGATGTTGTTCTCATCGAGGGTTTTCTTCAGATGGTTCCTCGTTCTGTATCCACGGTAGTTTGTCTGCAGAGAAAAGAGCAGATTAAAATATTGGGAGAAGCTTCATTCAACCAATCACATTGGATAAGGATTTGGATTAACATAAGTTCGAGATGGTAATCAGTGAATTGATAAATTAATATATTTTGCAGCCATTCACAGCAGAGAGTTGAAGAATCAGGTGACAGACATTGAGGATCTATTCCTCACAAATCTAAACTTCATACATGTAAACTCATTACAGGAGTTGTTTTCATTTATAAAAGTTGAGCGATGGTAAAGAAGAGCACAAACAAAACTAGAAGGGCACTCGCTGGACAGCATACCTCCACCATGTAATGCCTGATCCACGAGAACGTATCTGGCCCAACACATTTTTCTGAGATCATGCTATATGTCATTTTGGCCTAATCTCTCAAGGGTGAAGAAATACTTTAAAAATTAAATAATTCTCACATCCAGATCCAGAAATGATCTTCACCAAAATCGAATCAACTCGTCGTGGTCACACACCCAACCTGTGCACCAAATTTTGTCCGAATACATAAATAACTTTTTGAAATATTGTGCTCCATATCGTTTTGGCCCGTCCGTCAACAGTGAAGAATCACTTTGAAAATTCCAGAAGTCGGATCCAGATCTGGATCTTCACCAAAATCTGGTTAACACAGAGAACACATAACAAGGGGAGCAGGAGCCGAGGGGTGGGCGAGAGAATTACAAAATAGTGGGGAACAGAGACATTCGGAGATCTGTGGATGGGAAAGAGAAGGGGCGAGGTACATGGTGAGAGATGGGGCTGGGAGCATGGGGAGAGATGGGTCGAGGTACATGGGGAGAGATGGGGCGTGGTACATGGGGAGAGATGGGGCGAGGTACATGGGGTGGCGAACATGGGGAGAGATGGGGCGAGGTACATGGGGTGGCGAACATGGGGAGAGATGGGGCGAGGTACATGGGGAGAGATGGGGTGGGGAACATGGGGAGAGATGGGGCGAGGTACATGGGGTGGCGAACATGGGGAGAGATGGGGCGAGGTACATGGGGAGAGATGGGGTGGGGAACATGGGGAGAGATTGGGTGGGGAACATGGGGAGAGATGGGGTGGGGAACATGGGGAGAGACGGGGTGGGGAACATGGGGAGAGATGGGGTGGGGAACATGAGGAGAGATGGGGCGCGGTACATGGGGAGAGATGGGGTGGGGAACATGGGGAGAGATTGGGTGGGGAACATGGGGAGAGATGGGGTGGGGAACATGGGGAGAGATGTCGTGGGGAACATGGGGAGAGATTGGGTGGGGGACATGGGGAGACATGGGGTGCGGCACATGGGGAGAGATGGGGTGCGGGACATGGGGAGAGTTGGGGCGCGGCACATGGGGAGAGATGGGGCGCGGTACATGGGGAGAGATGGGGCGCGGTACATGGGGAGAGATGGAGCGGGGAACATGGGGAGAGATGGGGCGAGGTACATGGGGAGGGATGGGGGGGGGAACAGGGGGAGAGAGGGGGGGGGGAGCAGGGGGAGAGATGGGGGGGGGTACATGGGGAGAGATGGGGCGGGGAACATGGGGAGAGATGGGATGCGGTACATGGGGAGAGATGGGGCGCGGTACATGGGGAGAGATGAGGCACGGTACATGGGGAGAGATGGGGTGAGGTACATGGGGTCAACAAGAGGGTACTCCAGGGACTTTCAGGAAGGAAAGCAGGGAATTTGAAAGCGGTGGGTATGGGTTGGATTAACAGGGGTAGAAAAGATCAAGGTTTTGGATGGGGAATGATATGAGATGGAGGTGAACAGTTGTTTTGAAGACCTGGAGGGAGGAGTGGGATTGAAGAGAGTGTGGGAGATTGTTCCAGATGTGGGGAAAAACAGGAATGAAAGAATGAAGGTGAGCAGTAATTTTTGATTCTGGCAGTTTCACCGGAATGGGGTTCTTGGTGGACCTTCGACACACTGTGGAAATATAGGGCGGAGTGGGGGGGGGGGAGGGAGAAAAACAGGAGAGGAGACGTTAGAAGACAGAAGGACCACCGAACTGCCTGTGGTGTGAGAGTGACAGACCCAAAGACTCAGCTTCATCACGGTGGATATCAAAGATTCTCAATGCCTTGGTTTCCACAGCATGAAGCAGATTGAAGTGTGTGGCAGGAAGACCACCCCAAATGGGAGAGCAGTACACCATCAGGCTGTGGATGAAAGCTTTGTTTGTGGTCAGGAGCTCAGGTTTGCCAAAGGAGGACTTTGCATGATGGAGGATGCCCAGTCAGTGACTGGCTTTGGAGGCCAGGTTGGAAATGTGGCTTTCCCAAGAAAGATCATGATAGATAGTGAGGCCCAAACGCTTGAATGAAAGGACTTGTTCAAAAGGGATTGTTGAGAAAGTAGATGGGTGGGGGGTTCCAGACGGTCCTTTCGGAGAGACAAAGTGAGTGTGAGATTTGTCATGAATAAAAGACATGTTCCAAGTGTTTGACCAGCTTGTGATTTTGTCCAGATCTGCAGAGAGTGAAGACGCTGCTGACTTCTGACCAGAAAGACGAGAGAGGCCACGGCAGGGGGTGGAGTCATCAGCAAAGAGCAAAAGAAGATTTTGCAGAGAATTGGAGAGATCATTGATGAAAACCAGAAAAAGCACAGGGCCCAGAACACTGCCTTGAGGATCTCCAGCCTGGACAAGAAGAGGACATTAGAGAGAGCCATTAAGAGCCACGCATCTACTGTAACAGAAGGGGAAGTCTGTGAGCCTTGAGTGGAGATTGCCTTGAATACCATAAGAGGAGAGTTTGGTGAGCAGTGCAGGATGACAGGCCATATTGAAACCTCATGATATGTCTGTGGAGATGGCTCTGATCTCATGTCTGCCATTAAGGACCTCCATCCATTGTTAGGAAAGCAGAAGCAGCATGTCCAGGGTGCGCGACCTGGTCTGAATCCAAATTGATGATGGAAAATCAAGCCATTGGAGAAGAGGAAGGATTTAATGTCGGAAACAATGATGCATTTTCAAGACCTTGCTGTTGATAGGGAGCAGGTTAATTGATGTGCAGTTGTAGGGATCAGTTTTTGTACCTTTTTTATGCAGAGCAGTAATGTTTGCTTATTTCCAAGCAAATGTTAGATGACGTTGAGCAAATGAGAAGGTGAATGGGAAAGAGAGAGCGTGAGCAAGAACAGCAGAGCAGGTTTTTAGGACACATCGGCTAATGCTATCCTGACTGTTTCGTGGACAGTACAACATACATACAAACAAGAGGTGTCAGTGGAGGGGAAGCCAAAGTCAGAGGTATCCCTGGGGATGTGGAGGAGTGAGGGAAGTGCATGGAGAGTGAGGAAAAGAGTTTTTGATAAAGAGAGCATCTCCAGTGCCAGCACGAGCAGAACTCGGGTCTATCATACCAGAGGAGTGAGTAACCACAGAGATAAACTAAGGGGTCAGAGACATATTGAAGGAGGAAAGTTTCTGTTCAGCAGATGATGTCTGGTTTGCCAGTGGGAACCTGTATGGAGAGATCTGTCAGGTCAGAGCAAAGGCCCTGGATGTTTGAAGTCCACAATGTTAAAGAAGAGGGAGGGGAGGAGGAGGGAGGGAGAGTTGTTGATAGTATGTTGGAGATTGCAGAAGAGCGAGGGGAGAGGGCCGGATGGGGAGGAAGACGAACGGGCTCGGTGTTGTTGGGATGCGGCACAGTGGGAAGTAAAAAGAGAGGGGGCAGAGGGAAGTAGGTGATTGTAGGAGGTGGAAGAATGAGTTGGAGAGAGAGAGTGGGGGAAGGAGGCAGCTTTGTGGATGTGAAGGGGAGGAGGGATAGTTTTGAGAAGGGGAAGTGAGCAGGCAGATTTCAAGGGGAGGGGAAATGGGGGAAATTAGAAGGAGGAGGGTGACAGGGGAGAATTTCGGGAGTAGGGTGAAGGGGGCGCTTTTGAGAAAGGTGAGGGGGAAGCCTGGGGGAAGGGGAAGTGAAGTTTGCTTTGAAGAGGAAGGAAGCAGCTGATTTGAGAGGGAAGCTTTTCGAAGGAGGGGAGACGATGAGAGCAGGCACAGCCATGGGGGAAGAGGGATAATGTAGGGGTGGGGAGAGGGGAAGGGTGAGATTGGGTATTTGTATGGTAAAGAAGGGAGTGGCTGTGGGGGGAGGACCAAGATTTGAGAGGGTGGGAAGAGGGGGAGGTATGACGAGAGGAAAGAGAGAGCACGTTTTAGGTGTTGAGGAGTGTACTGAATGAGAGAGTGGGATAGTTGTTCGGTTGGAAAGGAGCCCACAGATGTTTGAACACAACACAGTTTTTGATACCAGAGGGTGGGGGGGCTGTTAGTAAAGGGAGTGGAAAGAGAGGAGGTAGGATGGGGGACAGGATGGGGGTTGTTTGGAGGGGGTAGATTTCAGGAAGTGGGGTGAATTTGCACTGAAGTTGGAAAAAAAAAAAGATGGAAAACGAACAAGAATTGCAAAATGGGATTTAAAAAATTTGGAGGTTAGAGAAACGTTGAAATAAATTGGAGGATGGATGGAGTGCAGGAGAGGTGAGAGAATGGAGAGGTGCACGAGAGAGAGAGAGAGAGAGAGAGAGAGAGAGAGAGAGAGAGAGAGAGAGAGAGAGAGAGAGAGAGAGAGAGAGAGAGAGGTGCACGAGAGAGAGAGAGAGGTGCACGAGAGAGAGAGAGAGAGAGAGAGAGAGAGAGAGAGAGAGAGAGAGAGAGAGAGAGAGAGAGAGAGAGAGAGAGAGAGAGAGAGAGAGAGAGAGAGAGAGAGAGAGAGAGAGAGAGAGAGAGAGAGAGAGAGAGAGAGAGAGAGAGAGAGAGAGAGAGAGAGAGAGAGAGAGAGAGAGAGAGAGAGAGAGAGAGAGAGAGAGAGAGAGAGAGAGAGAGAGAGAGAGAGAGAGAGAGAGAGAGAGAGAGAGAGAGAGAGAGAGAGAGAGAGAGAGAGAGAGAGAGAGAGAGAGAGAGAGAGAGAGAGAGAGAGAGAATGCACGAGAGAGAGAGAGAGAGAGAGAGAGAGAGAGAGAGAGAGAGAGAGAGAGAGAGAGAGAGAGAGAGAGAGAGAGAGAGGTGCACGAGAGAGAGAGAGAGAGAGAGAGAGAGAGAGAGAGAGAGAGAGAGAGAGAGAGAGAGAGAGAGAGAGAGAGAGAGAGAGAGAGAGAGAGAGAGAGAGAGAGAGAGAGAGAGAGAGAGAGAGAGAATGCACGAGAGAGAGAGAGAGAGAGAGAGAGAGAGAGAGAGAGAGAGAGAGAGAGAGAGAGAGAGAGAGAGAGAGAGAGAGAGAGAGAGAGAGAGAGAGAGAGAGAGAGAGAGAGAGAGAGAGAGAGAGAGAGAGAGAGAGAGAGAGAGAGGTGCACGAGAGAGAGAGAGAGAGAGAGAGAGAGAGAGAGAGAGAGAGAGAGAGAGAGAGAGAGAGAGAGAGAGAGAGAGAGAGAGAGAGAGAGAGAGAGAGAGAGAGAGAGAGAGAGAGAGAGAGGTGCACGAGAGAGAGAGAGAGAGAGAGAGAGAGAGAGAGAGAGAGAGAGAGAGAGAGAGAGAGAGAGAGAGAGAGAGAGAGAGAGAGAGAGAGAGAGAGAGAGAGAGAGAGAGAGAGAGAGAGAGGGGAAAGAGAGAGAGAGAGAGAGAGAGAGAGAGAGAGAGAGAGAGAGAGAGAGAGAGAGAGAGAGAGAGAGAGAGAGAGGTGCACGAGAGAGAGAGAGAGAGAGAGAGAGAGAGAGAGAGAGAGAGAGAGAGAGAGAGAGAGAGAGAGAGAGAGAGAGAGAGAGAGAGAGAGAGAGAGAGAGAGAGAGAGAGAGAGAGAGAGAGAGAGAGAGAGAGAGAGAGAGAGAGAGAGAGAGAGAGAGAGAGAGAGAGAGAGAGAGAGAGAGAGAGAGAGAGAGAGAGAGAGAGAGAGAGAGAGAGAGAGAGAGAGAGAGAGAGAGAGAGAGAGAGAGAGAGAGAGAGAGAGAGAGAGAGAGAGAGAGAGAGAGAGAGAGAGAGAGAGAGAGAGGTGCACGAGAGAGAGAGAGAGAGAGAGAGAGAGAGAGAGAGAGAGAGAGAGAGAGAGAGAGAGAGAGAGAGAGAGAGAGAGAGAGAGAGAGAGAGAGAGAGAGAGAGAGAGAGAGAGAGAGAGAGAGAGAGAGAGAGAGAGAGAGAGAGAGAGAGAGAGAGAGAGAGAGAGAGAGAGAGAGAGAGAGAGAGAGAGAGAGAGAGAGAGAGAGAGAGAGAGAGAGAGAGAGAGAGAGAGAGAGAGAGAGAGAGAGAGAGAGAGAGAGAGAGAGAGAGAGAGAGAGAGAGAGAGAGAGAGAGAGAGAGAGAGAGAGAGAGAGAGAGAGAGAGAGAGAGAGAGAGAGAGAGAGAGAGAGAGAGAGAGAGAGAGAGAGAGAGAGAGAGAGAGAGAGAGAGAGAGAGAGAGAGAGAGAGAGAGAGAGAGAGAGAGAGAGAGAGAGAGAGAGAGAGAGAGAGAGAGAGAGAGAGAGAGAGAGAGAGAGAGAGAGAGAGAGAGAGAGAGAGAGAGAGAGAGAGAGAGAGAGAGAGAGAGAGAGAGAGAGAGAGAGAGAGAGAGAGAGAGAGAGAGAGAGAGAGAGAGAGAGAGAGAGAGAGAGAGAGAGAGAGAGAGAGAGAGAGAGAGAGAGAGAGAGAGAGAGAGAGAGAGAGAGAGAGAGAGAGAGAGAGAGAGAGAGAGAGAGAGAGAGAGAGAGAGAGAGAGAGAGAGAGAGAGAGAGAGAGAGAGAGAGAGAGAGAGAGAGAGAGAGAGAGAGAGAGAGAGAGAGAGAGAGAGAGAGAGAGAGAGAGAGAGAGAGAGAGAGAGAGAGAGAGAGAGAGAGAGAGAGAGAGAGAGAGAGAGAGAGAGAGAGAGAGAGAGAGAGAGAGAGAGAGAGATATATTCAGAGAACACGATACCACGCTGTCTTGAGAAACAAGGACACATGCGGTGTCTTCAAGCAGCAAATTTGATTGGTCCTGATGACATAAAATTATGTAATATTTTATCCAAGTCCTGCCAAATGGAAGGGTTTTGAAAGTACTCAGAAGGCGTTTTGTGTTCCTCACATCACAGGAATGTAACTTATTTTGTGTTACAATAACAAGAGTATAACTTCATTGAAATAAAAGAAAGATTTTAAAGGTTGAAGAAAGAAAGTTCCAGAATTTTACCGCCCTTGAGAAGGTGTCTATCACACCTCCCTATTTAACACGTTCCATTCATTATTTGTGTCTGTTTGTGTCCTTCATGAGGTCCTTAAAAACAGTTTCCTGTTTGGAATGGTTTTCAATCTTGTTTGACTGTCAAAAAAAATCAAGAAATGTCACTCCTCTCTGCACATGTGTGATCGAGACAAATTCAGAGCCAAACGACTGTAAACTACAGATTTGTTTTCCACTTCAAATTAAACTTTAAATTTAAATCAAGTTGTTCTTCAATCATAAACTGATGTTTGTAGACAGAAGTCATCGAATTGTTTAAACTTATGTTCGCTTCACGTGTGTGTGGGGTAAATATTGGAAGTGTTGAGTGTAATTTTTGACAAATGACAAGGATATCTGTAAATAATGGAGAGGTGAACGTGCTTTATGGGATTGAACTGGAGGAATCATGAACAATGGATTCAGGAGGGAACACCAGCAAGGTCAATCCAAAACTGACATCTTCATCAGTGTAGATTATTTCAGAGTTTAGAGATTGTTAAAATGTTTGTAAAATGTGGTTTCTTACCTGGATGGTTGTTGCACTTTGGTGCTTCTTTTTCAAGTTTTTTCTAACCAGGTATCCTCTGTACCCTGCTTGGATGATGACGGCTGCTTCTTCCGTGGCAGGATCAACCTGGAAATTACTCTTCATCCGAATTCTCTCATATCTGTGGGAAGACACCGAAACATCACAACGTGGAGATGGTTTTTTGATGGATTTCAATCTCGTTTCACATGATGCAGTGCCACCATCATGACCCAAACGAGGTCGAATAACTTTACCGATCTGCACTCGTTGCTGGTACTCGAGAGCTGAGTCTTGATCATTGGGACTCAAACCTGGACT
Organism: Eptatretus burgeri; assembly: GCF_056783735.1. Classification (NCBI taxonomy): domain Eukaryota; kingdom Metazoa; phylum Chordata; class Myxini; order Myxiniformes; family Myxinidae; genus Eptatretus; species Eptatretus burgeri. The sequence goes on along the minus strand of NC_140966.1, from coordinate 102,651,562 downwards.
GTGAGAGCTCAGTCTGCTAAAATGTCCCTGATCGCTCCGAGAACCTGATTGAGAGGAATTCACTTCATAATCTGCTGATTTGTCCAGGAAATTAACAATGTTGTTCTCATCATGGCTTTTCTTCAGATGCTTCCTCACTCTTTATCCACGGTCGTTTGTCTGCAGAGAAAATTGCAAAATTAAAATAATGGGAGAAGCTTAATTCAGCCAGTCACAGTTGATGATGATTCCGGTGTGTATGTGTGTATGTGTGTATGTGTGTATGTGCGTATGTGCGTATGTGCGTATGTGTGTGTGTGTATATATATATATATATATATATATATATATATATATATATATATATATATATAAATCCAGCTGGTCCTGGGATGAAAGAAAGAAATTGTGCATTGGAATTTGCTGGAGATAAAATCACGTAGATATATATATATATATATATATATATATATATATATATATATATATATATATATATATATATATATATATATATATATATATATATATATATATATATATATATATATATATATATATATATGAGGGAGTGATTCAACCATTCGAGTGGAGCACTCTCCGGGTTACCTCAATTGCAAAATTGGTGTTCCTGGTGTTTCCTGCTCTCCGTGCGGCCGCATGTATCGATATAAAATAAACAATTTTCTCTCAAGTTCATCGATGTGTTCATGCCAAAAGTAAAGGGTGATCGATGCCCCGACATATGTGCTGTTGATATATGTGCATCCATTCACAGCAGACGGTTCTACCATCAGTGAAAGGCAATGTCTGGATTTTGAACAATCTGAACTCCACTGGTTCGTGTACATGATCAGATTCCAGGAATTATTATTTTTTTGAAACAAATCAGAAAGAAAAGCAAAAACAAACAAGAAAAAGTGCAATCAGAGATTACAGACCCTCGCCGGGACCTGCTTTGTGTGGTGTTTGTGTAATTTTGTTACATAATTAAGAGACATAATTAGAACTGCCGCTTTAAAACTGCTGGCAGTGATGACCGGGTGCCAAGACGTCCTGCTTTGATTGGACACCTGAGCCTGACCCATGACCTTTTTTATGATTATTCAATTTAATTCGGAATGGGATTAAAATAACTTCAATGCAAATCAAATGAAAGACCAACCAAGTCCTGCATTGGAGTCATCAGAAGGAACTTGAACAAGCAAAAAGCAAAGATGAAGTCATCAGGAGGAACCTGGATAGGATTTACATTTCAGCTGCTACTTCTCTACCATCCATCCATCCATTTGGACCATACTCTGTGCAGAGCGTTGGTGCTGCCAAAGCAGTCTCCTTGGCTATTGGGCACAATCCTGGACCGGTCGCCACTCCAACACAGTATACCAGCATGTTGGCACTCATTTTGCCGACCTCGGAAAGTTGACAGGTTGAGCCAACTCCACCTGGTATTAATTCAACAGCTGAGCGGGGTTTGAACTCAGGACCCTCAAATCCAAAGCCTGCCACCCTCACCATTAAGCCAACACCAGGCATACTCCTCTTCCCTCAAACCATAAATAATTCTGGCTGCCAGACCATGCATCCGATCAAGTTGAAATTTAAAACATGTATTCCGCATCAATACTCGATCATAATTGTCAAGTTTCATGTCGATTGATTAAGCGGTTCCAGACAAAACATTATTTAATATATCCTTAAATCCAATATGACTGCCAAAGCA
>NC_140966.1:102602360-102644860 GCF_056783735.1 Eptatretus burgeri | reverse complement strand
GGTTTTGCAAATGTGCCAGCAGATTACTTTACAAACGATGTTGTGACGTTGCGTGAACAGCTGTTCTGACATGAGTTTGATTTTGTGTGTGTTTGGTCATTAAACATAACATATCATTCTCTTTACTCACCCCACATCCACCCCTCACCTTCCTCTCTTCTTAATTTTTTTAATATCACTCTCTCTCACCACCCCCCCCTTTTCCTCCTCGCATCCATCCCTCCCTCCCTCCCTCAATATAGCAACGTTTGGTGAGGCATCGCTCTCCACACCTCCCCCACCCCCTTTCTTCGCTCTTCCTCCTTCCGTACTTCCCCTCCCTCCTGCCTCCTCTCTCTCCCCTCCCTCTCTTCCTCTCTCTCTCCCAAGCCTCCCTCTCTCAACCCCCCTCCTTCATACCACCTGTCAGCGAAGTGATGGGTTGTACATGCCAGTCATGAATAAAACATTCCACATGAGTAGTTGCATCTCAATCCAACAAGCGGTTGAGGAGAAAAACACCAAAGTTCTGTGCAGACAAACAAACAAACAGACAGACAGATAGATAAATGGATCCAAATACAATACACACTCCTTTGGCGAGGGTAAATATCTAAAACTATTATTGCAGGAGAGAAATTAAAGATTTCTTCATCAAAACCAACAGTAAACTGTTTGGCATTCCCATCTGAACCCAACAGGAAACTGTTTGGCATTCCCATCTGAACCCAACAGGAAACTGTTTGGCATTCCCATCTGAACCCAACAGGAAACTGTTTGGCATTCCCATCTGAACCCAACAGGAAACTGTTTGGCATTCCCATCTGAACCCAACAGGAAGCTGTTTGGCATTCCCATCTGAACCCAACAGGAAACTGTTTGGCATTCCCTTCTGAATCCAACAGGAAACTGTTTGGCATTCCCATCCGAACCCAACAGGAAACTGTTTGGCATTCCCATCTGAACCCAAAAGGAAGCTGTTTGGCATTCCCATCTGAACCCAACAGGAAACTGTTTGGCATTCCCTTCTGAATCCAACAGGAAACTGTTTGGCATTCCCTTCTGAATCCAAGGCTCATGATGTGAGAAACGCAGATTCAAATCCATTCACGATGTTGGTTTGTTCCTGGTCTGATTAAAATCCGTATCATTCAGAGAAAGGGACTCTGGTGTGTTATCATGTGATGGAGATGAAAAAGGTGAGAAGTGAAAAAAGGTGAGAGGTGAAAAAAGGTGAGGGATGAAAAAGGTGAGGGATGAAAAAGGTGAGGGATGAAAAAGGTGAGGGACGAAAAAGGTGAGGGACGAAAAAGGTGAGGGATGAAAAAGGTGAGGGATGAAAAAGGTGAGGCGTGAAAAAGGTGAGAGGTGAAAAAGGTGAGGTGAAAAAGGTGAGAGCTGAAAAAGGTGAGAGGTGAAAAAGGTGAGAGGGGAAAAAGGTGAGAGGGGAAAAAGGTGAGATGGGAAAAAGGTGAGAGGGGAAAAAGGTGAGAGGGGAAAAAGGTGAGAGGGGAAAAAGGTGAGAGGGGAAAAAGGTGAGAGGTACCTCACTCTTCCTCACTCGACATCACTTGGAGAACGTTGGAAGTTTTGAGTGTACCTTTACACAAATTACAAGGGAATCTGTAAATAACGGGGAGGTCAGAGGCGGAGTGATGAGGGGATTGGTGGAGCCACTGCCCCGAGTGAGAAAGCAAGGGGGCATTACATCATAACCCCAAAAATATTCACAAAACAGAACACAAATTACAATACAACGTCCTGGTGTAAACACAATACGAAACTTTCAGAAATGTTTTATATTTTAAACGCTGTTGATAGTTGATGAATCCCATCCATCTGGATATCCGATTATATATTTCAGTGGAAGAAATTGGCAAGTTGGTAATTATGGCGCTGTGTTTAAAAATCTCTTCTCATCTACGTGTCTTGTGAAGCGTCAGTGGTTATGCACACACGAGGAGGATGGTTTGGAGGTCGACACTGTCATCAGATCAATCGCCAAGGTGATGATCAGCTGAAACTGAATCACCAATGAAACAAATAAAAGGTTCCAACAGTTTTCTCTTTCTCTTGAGGAAAAGTGATGAGCAGGGAGGTGAGCACTTGTAGTTCTCCCAGACTCGCTGTCCCCCGACTCTGCCCTGTCCCCACCCCGTCCCTCGTCGATCTGCCACTTAAGACCCTTGGCCCCGGGTACCACATACCCTCACCACACCACTGGGTGAGATGAATGTGTTTTCTGGGATTGAACTTGAGGAATCATGAACAAGGGATTCACATTGAACACCAGCGAGGTCAATTCAAAATTTACATCTTCAGCCCTGAAGATTATTTCATAGTTTAGAGATTGTTTAAATGTTTTATAAAATGTGGTTTCTTACCTGGATCGTAGTTGCACTTTGTTGCTTCTGTTTCAAATCATTCCTGACCAGGTATCCTCTGTAACCCGCTTGGATGGTGATGACCGCCTGTTCCTTGGCAGGGTCCACCAGGAAGTTACTTTTCACTCCACTTCTCTCAAGGCCAAAGTGAAACACGACATCGTAATAACGTGCAGATGTAATGGGGGAAGTTTTTAACATCATCCCGCACGATTCACCTTGATCATTGAGAGAGCGAGCTCGACTCAAATCCGAATCCTCTTTGGCTTTGGAGGTGTAACGTGATTCCTCCTGCAAATGGAAGACCGGAATTCCGACCTCTGAACAAAAGTCCCCATCGATGTACCGAGTGGTTAACGTATTATTTCCACTCTGTGTATTCTGCAGGTTCTTCCTTGTCTTATAGCCATGGGAGTTTGCCTGCAGAGAAAAAAAATGAATCAATTTATTGCAGAAATCTCATTCACACAGAAACCATGAATGAGGGAACGGAGAATAAAAGTGGATCCTGCATGGTGACCAGGGAATTTAACTTGTAGTGAGTAATAAAATCCAATAACAAATAAACGTTTGAATCTAAAGGTAATAAATACATGTATTATACATCCTTTAACACCATGTGAGGGCTGGCAACATGGCCGAGAGGTGTGCACACTCGCCTCAGAGCTATCTAGAGTGGGTTTGAATCTTGACACAGCTATAAACTGTTTTGCTGGTGTTTTGCAGTCATGGCGAGATATCAAAGGGAGTGCCTTCCCTTGGGTAGAAGTTAAGCTGGTTGTCCCATCCACCAGCATTCGTTGGTGGACGATAAAGATCCCATGATGTATTCCATGAAGAAGAAGCGAGTTATCGCCGGCACTCTGAACAAATGACAAAATCCTGCCTTGACCGTGTGTAGTGAGTGAGTGGGCTCGTCTGTTTGGAGGTTCCTTGATACTGGGTAACACTGCTTACTATCTGGGCTCCAGACTCCTGAGTGTAGACTCGACAGTGAAGTTGCTGTCTGGGTAACAGCACTTGAACTATCCACAAATTGATCAGCAAGTTTGCACGTTTCAGGTGAATCACCTTCTTCGCATTGGAAAGGGCAACATCAGGTTATTGTCGACTCCTCTGTAATTATGTTTTTTTCAGTCATGGGAAAGTATTGTCATTGTGCGTGACATTAGGAAGAAGTTTTAAATATTCTCACCATCATCAGATTGCTCCGTAATTTTGTTCAAAGTTCCCTTTTGATGAAGTGATAATCCAAGTCCAACCATTGAAATAGTGCAAGTAAGAGCAGGCTATTCTCTATCACCGATGGTACCACATCACATATGACACTCATTCTCTAAAGAGGTGTTATGTGGGAAAATAAAACAAATAAATATTGGATCAAAGGACTCAAACTGCACGACACCAAAACACCAATGAGAACCAGTTGTGACTCGACAGGGACACAGACATGGCAGGTCACCAATTAAATCGTCTGCAGTGCCGGAGGTTTAAATTTGGGATTCACCTGATTCGTGCTCTCACAATCCCACCTGAGTTTGGGGGACGTGCCATCACTTCCCGGGGTAATCTGGGTACAACAGCATCGCCTTTCTCACCACACTCAGCGGGGCATTTCCCGAAGAGGAATTTCCTCCTCACTCTCGATGCCGATCTCTGGGGCTTGTCTGTGTTCAACCCTCGTAAATACTGAACGCCAAGTGAGGAGGCAGTAAGTTCTATTTTTAATTTATTCAGGACGACTCAACTGGAGTTTGAACCGCCGAGCTCCCAGACTTGGACTGTGACACCAATTACACCAATTGAGATTAAAATCCTAACTCGATCTGCTAATCCTCCTGTGAAATTTTTCTGTACAATTCTGTGTTTCCATTTCCTTTGTTCAAATCCTCGACACCATCTGAGGTTCTTCAAGCTCAGAATGAGTGGGTCATTGTCAATTTGCACAAGTCGAGGATCTTGGGGAGCATCGATGATGTAAGAATCTTCAGAGAGCTTGTATTCAATCATTTTGAACCAGGAAGTGAAAAAACAACAGTGTACTTAAACCTGAATTCCATGGACGGTCGTACACAATGGGCAAATCACCATTCATTACGACTTGAACTTGTCACCCCAACTTACTGATCCGTGTTCTCAAACCAAACCATCCCAAAATGTAAACCTGGTGTATTTCTCCCCATCTCATAGCTTGATGGTTCGTGAAAATGAAATGTAGGAAGTGGTGCTCTTACCTGGATAGTTGTGGCACTTTTGTGCTGTTTTTGTAAGTCATTCCCCATGACGAGGCCTTTGTAAGATGCTTCAACAGCACCAACTTCACCGTTGTTTGCAGAACCTCGCAAGACGCTCTTGTTCACCCTTGTTCCACACAAGTTGTTGGTCACGTGATAAACCATGATCGGGCTGACAGCATTTACCAGCGCGACTTCTCTGTTGAACTCGGAATATGCATTTTTGAAGTCCTTCACTTGGGATTGAAAATTTTCATTCTCTTTCCTTCGATTCATGATTGTTCGAGCATTTCCTTGATGCGAGTGTTTCACCGATTGGTGTGGAGATATCAATGACACTCGTTTGTTCAACCTCTTGCCAGACTGGTAACAATAACTCTGGTTAAGGTTATTATATAATTGGGATAGCCCAAGAGACGGAGTGTTTTCCCTGTGGTTCCAGGGTCCCTTGTCGTTCTGCTGCTTGTGAAGTTCTCCACGTGGGCAGGAACAATGGCACGGTTTAACAATCTGTTAGTTTCTGTGACACGTTTGAACACGCTGTCGCAGACTCATCAAGGAGTGGTGATCTGTTTGGGAGAGGTGAGGGTGAGGGGTGGGGGTACATTGCTGTGTTACTGAGATAAACATTATTGTAATTATCAACTTTCATGGTCATTGACTTCAATTACAAGTCAATTACAGGAGGGTTAACTTACTGTAGGTTTGATTCCAACAGCTCCTCTCTTCACGAAACTCCTTGAAAGCAAGTAATGTCTGTAAGACACAGAACAGCAACAACAATAGAAGAGCTATCCTGTGCAGCCTGTGGCTGCTGGTTGCATCATTCTGGGGGCGCGGCTGTGCCGCTGATGCCGGGCCCTCTATCACCAGTACACTGGTACTCATTTTGCCGACGTCAGAATGATGACAGGTTGAGTCAAACCCACCTTGTGTTAATTCAACAGAAAAAGGGCCTCAAACTCAAGACCCTTTGACCTTAAGCCAGCCACATAAACCGTTGAGTCACCACCAGGCTTACAACAATACAATTTAAAACAATGATCCTCACTTCCTGTGATTTCCTTCAAATTCTACACATTCTAAACAAAAAAATTCAGCAAAAAGTACATTTGACTTGTTCGGTTTGCATCCTTTCCACATTCCATCCTGTATTCAAGCAACTAATGTGAGCCCGTTGGATTATCGTGACGATAATTCAAGGACCGGTGTTTGTGTGTTTGCTTGTCGTGCGACTCCTCCTTTAGTTTTGGGCCAATTACAGATTCCAGACTTGCTACAGAGGATCAGCATGATGCCATTTAATGTATTTGGGTGTTTTCATCTTTCCCGGTGGTCTTGTGGTGGTGGAGGGGGGAGAAACGCAAATTCACAATGTCATGTGTGTATCATGTCACGCCACCAGCAGGTGGGGAAGGGTATTACAAGTCTCCACCATTTGCAGTGCGATATTCCCGTCCCCATGTTTTCCACGACAGTGAGGTGTTTTGAATTACAAGCAGAGGTACGTTGTTGCTTCATGCACGTAACCCGGTTTTTATTTTTATTTTTGCCGATACAGAGCTGTCACTTGTTCATACACCACCCAAATAAAGGTATGCGTCAGAAGAACGTGCTGCATGCTTGGAACAAGATCGCCTGCAGTGAGGGAATTTTAGCAAATTGTATTGACCATCTGTGAAAAAAATTGCTCACCAAATAATTTCTTCACTAACTTATTCATCTCGGTGTCTACTAACACCGATCAATTCGTGCAAACCCAAATCCTTGTGGAAAATTCTGGGGAGCCAATCAAAGTTCGGGTGCTCAGAGGGCCTGCGCGAAAAAAATCGGAAAAATTAACTTTTGCCAATATTGACTTGTGGGATGTCTAACTAGGCGTTTTTTGGGGTGCTGAATTGATTCCAACCATTACATTTGAGGAAAAATGAATCCCTGGCCGTAAAATATTGATATGATACATTTTTACATATCTCAGACTGTGTTTTGCGGTAATTTGGCTCAATTGATTCAGATTGTTCAAATTGTGCTGAAACCAGCATACAACATTTTTGAAACCACTGCTATATTGTTGGTTATACTTGTGCTCATGCTCAGTAGAATTCTCTGTGTTAGCTGACGTTAGCGAAGAGATTTTAGCTATAAAATTATTGTGTACAGGACTCAATAGAAGTTGAATATATTCAACGTAGAGTGGACCGATTAATGTTAAAACACATCACTGTATGTGTGTTCTGTCTGTTTTGTGTCAAAATTTCATGTCCTGTCTGTTGTTTACAAAAAAAAGTCTTATTTTTTTAGGACAGTATGGACAAGGATGTGACTGAACCTGGCTTGAGGTGTTTCATCTGTGGTGGTTCCGGGATTGAAAAGCATACGCTCTCAAAAGTCTCCAATAAAGTCAACTTGGTTCCGAAGACCAAGTCAACGCTGATCAAGCAGAAGAAGTTGGCAGAGCCATACAGGCTAAGATGGATGGGAAAACTGTTGTCGATGCAATGGTAACCAAACACAACGTCAAATCACTTGCAAGCCTCAGATCCGGACCCAAAGTCAATGGTGAGAAGCTGGTCATTGACTCACTGAAGCTATTCAACCGCCTCATTGTCATCAGTAAGTGTGAAGTCAAGACCAAAGAAGCTCTGCGCTTTGAGTTGACGCCAAAACCGATGTCTCTGTTTGACAAAAATCAAAAGTTGCGAAAGCCAGACAAGGCTGCCCAAGCAAGGTCCCTGAAGGCATGTGTGACACCCGTCGAACAACCCCCCTGCACAAACCTTGTGGTTGATGGTGGGTGGCTCCTGCACAATGTCAAGTGGGAGGCTAACCTTACTTGGAAGGATGTTGCCGAGAGCTACCTCCGGTTTGTGAAGTCCATGGGGCACCATCGCCTCCGGATAACGGTGGTCTTTGACGGATATGGCAGCTCCACCAAGGACCATGACCACTTGAGACGAACAAAGAATGCATGCTGTGACATTCAGATTCGTCTGGATCTCAAAATCATCATTGCAAGAGAAAAGTTCATCGATAACAAGAACAAAGCCCAGCTCGTTCTGCTCCTTGCTGAGACATTTCATAGGAATGGAATCAGTGTTCAGCAATGCTCCGATGATGCCGAAACCTCCATCGTCCGCGCAGCTCGAGATGAGGCAAGAGGGTCCCCTGTCGAGGTGAGGGCTGAGGACACAGACGTCCTGGTCATGCTGATTCATCATGTTGCAGACCATCCGATCTTCCTCACGACAGCCAAAGAAACATCTTACGATGTCTGAAAGATCCGGGAGGCCCTCCCAGAGATATACCGGAGGTATCTCATCTTCTTGCACAGCTTCTTTGGCTGCGATACAGTGTCTGTAATTTTTGGGTTGAGCAAACCAACTTTGCTAAGCAAGCTCTGCAAGACTGATGAAGCAGAGAGAGCAATGGACGTGTTTATGGACATCTGAGCTGAGAAAGGTGATATCATTAAAGCAGGCTGTGATCTTTTCATGCTCATGTTCCATGGGAAATCCTCCAAAGACTTGGAAGACTTGAGCTTCGACATCTTCAGCAAACGAGCTGCTACTGGGAGCATAAAACCTGAGAAACTCCCTGGCCAACAGGAGCTGCTGCAGAGCTTACCTCTCTCCGAGCTTACCTCCAGACTAGAGACTGGCTGATGCTGCAAAGTCCATCGTTGGATGCCTGGGACTACGGATGGCAACTCACTGAGCAAAGATATGCACCAGTCCGTTCTACAGACCCCATTGCACCAGACTACCTCCTGACGTTTGCCAGCTGCAACTGTGCGGGGGACTGCAGCTCACTGAGGTGCTGCTGTAAAAAGCGAGGAGTCAAGTGCATTTCTGCTTACGGCATCTGTCATGGTAACTCTTGCCTGAACATAAACCAGCTGGATGACAAGAGGAGTGAGGAAGATACTGGGGAGTTTGATGAATAAGGTTGTAAAAGCTGATGAAGCAACATTTCCATTGAGCACAGTTCTGTTTAAAATGTCAATAAAATACATTTTATATGATCAAGGAGTGTTTTTTTTCTCAAAAATAATGGTTGGAATCAATTCAGCACCCCAACAAACCCTTGTTAGACATCCCACAATCAATATTGGCAAAAGTTAATTTTCCGATTTTTTCGTGCAGGCCCTCTGAGCACCCGAACTTTGATTGCCTCCAAAGAATTTTCCACAAGGATTTGGGTTTGCACTAATTGATGGGTGTTCGTAGACACCTAGATGAATACGTTAGTGAAGAAATTTTTTGGTAAGCAATTTTTTCACAGCTGGTCAATACAATTTGCTAAAATTCCCTTACTAATGTAGGGCGGGTACTCTTCGAGTCAACTAACAAGAAGATTTTTCGTCCGTCCGTCCGTCCGTCCACGTGCTACACTCCTTTCCACCCATTGGTTGGACAGCCGGCCTGACTCAATGCACAGTTGTAACCTTATAATTATACGGCTGCCATGTTGGTGCTGTGCAAAGCCAAAGACATCTTTGGAGCTGTCATTCAAAATCACCTTTACCTCCCCACAATATTTCCCTTCAGTGAAATAACCAAAGCGACTGTCAAGAGGATCTTCAAATATCGAAAGGGTGGAGCGAATAAGCATCATGAAACTTGTGAAGGCCACAGGACGTAAAGGCCTCAGGCTTCAGTCCTATGGTGTCAGCCATTGGGCCAGTGCAATTGGAATCTTTCCGAACTATATAACCAAGACGTATTACAAGCCGGTAGGCAACATGGCTGCTCGCTCTGGATGGAAAGCTGGCCGACGCGACAAGCCGATATTCATGTACATGCTATCAATCAATTTAGCACAATAAATATGATTATCACAGCCCTCTTAGTTTGCGCCCAGAAACCCACCTTGTGAAATTTCAGGCATGTTTCCAAAGAGACTCTAACAAATGGCAGCCCTGGTAATTCCATTTATCTATTCGCTAAAGATTTTATTTTTTATATGATGCTGTAAGAAATTCTCCTTGGGCACAAAAAAACAGGTCCCTCGGAGGTCCATTTTCGGAGGGATTGATTTTTTTCTACAGTCCACAATAAGTGTACGATGTACGATAAAGTATTTTAGCTGTTGCGAAGCAACGGAGGTGTGCATAGCAACCATTCATTTTTGTGTACATTGTACACATTTCACCAAGTTTCATCAAAATCAGACTCTTTCTCTTAGAGATATTCGCAATTAACCGTTTCTGAAATGTTCGACATGGACTCGCCCAAAACCTATCTCCTCCTACAAATATTTTTTGTTAGGGTTGCAAATTGGCATGAAAGGAGCTGGATAGATTGTGTACAGAACTCTAAGCTTCGATTTTTTTTGATTTTTTTTCGATTTTTTGACCACTTTAAAGGGCAGTTGCTATGCTGTTGCTCGGGCCCGGTGTCCCATATTCGAAAGCACACGATTCCCAGAAATATTGGTCCTACCTACCAAATTTCATTAGAATCGGTTGAGTGATTTAGCCCCTCGGCTTGACCAAAGTTTCATGGACAGACAGACAGATAGAAATGTCCAGAATAAGGGTGCTCTAAGAGCAGCCAATATATGCACATGTGGGCATGTTTTTGCTTCAAACCCAGGGTTATTATTTTTCAAGGGTGATCGAGGGAGCAGTCTGTTGCCAATACACCGCCCAAATAAGGATGTGGCATTCTCTCGAGCAAGGACTTTACCAGAGAGGTTCCGCATGAGTTATCTGTATATTAAAGTAGCCAGATTTCTCCGTCTGTCCATGTGTCGAACACACTATTTTGCTGGGACATCATGACGACGTTACCTCCCACTGCTTACCTCGGCTTCCACCAACGAACACGGCATCCTAACATCCGGCACTTAACCAGTCTCATTCCTTAGGTGACGGCAGTTTAACACCGTAACCCATATACAGCGTCTATAGAAGGTGAACACCGCTGACGGCAGTTTAACACCATAACCCAAAAAACAGCGCCTTTAGAAAGTGAACACCGCTGATGGCAGTTTTACACCATAACCCATATACAGTGCCGAAAGAAAGTGAACAACCCATAAAAAATTCACCTTTTGTTACCTTGTCGCCTGGAATTAAATTACATTAAATCAGAGTTATTCCACCTTTATTTACACATAGTAACCCACAACTTCCAAATGAAAAACAAATTCGACAAATTTCAGAAAATTAATGAAAAATACAAAACTAGAATATCTTGGTTGGATAAGTGTTCACCTTCCTGAGATATTACTTGGTGGAAACACCTTGGACAGTAATTACAGCTGAGTCTGTTGGGATAGGTTTTTGGGGTTTTTTATATCCCTTGTCGAGGCTCATATGAGAGCAAACACACAACGCACAGCAAGGGGGGCATGAGACAAGAGGGGCGGGAGTGGGAAGGACAAAACAGTGAGGAACAGAGACATAAGGAGATCTGTGGAAGGGAGAGAGATAGGGTGAGGAACACGGGGTATACAAGATGGACATCACAGGGACTTTCAGGAAGGAAAGCAGGGAATTTGAAGGAGGTGGGTTTGGGGTGGATTGACGGAGGTAGAAAAGATCGAGGATTTGGATGGGGGACGACAAGAGGTGGTGGTGAACAGCAGTTTTGAAGGCCTGGAGCAAAGAATAGGATTGAACAGAGTGAGGAAGTTTTTTTTTTCCAAAGGTCAACAACTTTGGTGAGGCTTCCAAATTCCTCATTTCATCTGATTGACTTGAAATTTGAAGATTAATATTTCATGTTAATGAATTCAACTGGCCAATTATATTTGAGGTCAACATCGACCAAATGGTCAACATAGGTCCAAGGTCATCAACTAAAGAGGTATTTCCAAAATCCTCAATTTTCATCCTATTGACTTGAAATTTGAAGAGGATATATATTTCAGGTCATTGAATTCAGCCAGCAATTATTTTGGAGGTCCACAAAGGCGAAAAGGCCAACATAGGCTGCTGCTGCTGCTGCTACGACTACGACTACTACTACTACTACCACTACTACTAGTACCACTACTACTAAGTCGACTCAGGCCGAAAGGGCCAGCATCGGTCACGATGATGGACGCTCCACTCCTCCCTCTCACTCATCAGTGTGTTCAGTTCATCTACATTAGCTGCACCACTGTTTTCTTGGTGAGTGTCCACGTCTCACATCCGTACGTGAGAATGGACTTTTTGGCAGCGATGAAGATCCTCTTTTTGAGCCCTCGAATCAGGTTCGACTTCCAGATCTTCTTCATGTCATTCATCGCCCTCCACGCCAGCACCTTCCCTTCCTTTATTTCCTTCTCCCAGCTCATCATTCTTGATCCAGGGGACTTGAAGTCTTAGACTTTCTTGATGGTGTCATTCTTTACAGTCTTGAGAGTGCCTTCGTCACAGTTGAACGCCATGTCCTCTCTTTTTAGCATTTAGGTGAAGTCCAACTTTATCGCACTCAGTTTCCACTCTATTCAGGAGTTGCTATGCTTCCTCCATCTGGTCAGAGAACAGGCCGATGTCATCTGCAAAATCCAGATCTGTGAGCGTAACTGGTCCGACCCTTTTAGTTCGTCCTGGTTTGAAAGTGAAACCAAGCTTCTCATGATCTTTGTTAGCTTGACAAAGAGCACAATCAAGGATGATTATGGGTCATTCCGTGCCAACTCACCTTCATTTCAAAAACCTCCCCAGGTCACCTACTCAGATTTTGCAAGAAAAATTCTTAAATGTAGATCTATATGGCGCTACCCACCATGCAAAAGATTAGCTTTCAATTCCTCATAGTTTAAAAAATATCTATCTCTAGAGACCTTTGAAATTTGGCACTAAAAATGACAAATGTGAAAAACGCATTTTTTTTTCAAATTCAGGGGCTTATAAGTTTATAATGGACTCCTCTGGAAAGTTAATATTGCAAATATTTACTAATTAGAATCCAACTTTTTCAATTATGGCATCAGATAGCCTCTGGGATGCATATTTCTCACTCGAAAGGAAGCTAAAAATGGCTTTTGGGCCAAAACGAGCTAAATAAGGTGAAACTGTAGGAGCCCTCATGAAAATATGGAACAACTGAGAATTTTTTGCTCATAACACAGTGATAATAGGGTCATTATTTATCCATAGATACATTTTTGTTGGGATAATACAGTTTGGTGATGAATTATAAAAGTTTTAACATAAGCCCTTGCCTCCGAGGGCTCTAAAATGGACCAATTTTGTCCCCTGGTTTGACTATGTGGCAAGGAGTTTATAATCTTAATTTTTTTTCAAAAGATTGTCTCATATAAGATGTGTCTACTGACCGAATAATTTAATGTAACGCCCATGGCTTCAGAGTAAAATAAATTTTTATTTACATGCACGTTTTTTTTTAATAATTATTCACTTTTTTCATATTCATGAGCTTATAAATCTGAAACTGAACACTCGAGCAAAGTGATACTGCAGATATTTATAAACTGGCATATGAAATTTAAGGATCTCTTATCAGAATGCCTGATAAATGCATATGTTTCTCTCTGTAGGAAGTTGAAAATGCCACTTTGACCAAAAATTGTGAATATGCAGGGGGCATTAACTGAGGTTATGCAACAACTTTGATTATTCTTCTCATAAATTAATAATTATAAGTACATTTTTTATTCAAAAATAAATTCTTGTAATGATAATCCAAACATATGCTTGGGTTTAAATAAAAAAAAAACGTCCTACAGTTCTCTATTTGAAGTCATTAGTTATGACATACACCACGAGATGGAGTAATGGTCTGTCACAACATTAGGGGCAGCACAGTCAACCTGTCTGTCTGTTTGGAGAACAAAGGAGAGGAGGAAAAAAAGGAAATGGATGCAGAAAAACCTGGGCCCAGTGGCACAAGTTTGACAAGTAGATGCACTGTTGGAACCAAATTGGACCAGGAGTGTCACAAGACCTATTACACAAGGAAGGTTGGGCTAAAACAAGTTGCTGCTTTGGAGAAGAAGTCACAAGAATTGATTTCATGGAGATCAGGAATTGCTTTCAGTTCAGAAGACAGTATTTGCCTACATCGTGAGACTGTATTCCTTTCCAGGTACGAGTATCGACAGACCTCCTGTTGTAATCCTTTCCAGTTTCACATGAAAAATGTGCACAGCAAGTCAAATAAAATCTTGTATCGTAAGATCCTCCCTTATGAGTAAATTTATTGCTAAGTACTGGGATCTTTTTTTAGGATTGAGAAATTTGCTTAATTTCAAAATTTATTTTTAATCTTGATTTTGCTTCCACATTGAACTAAAGGGGGAGCACTCGGGAGAGTGCAAAACCTCCGCCGCCAATACTGCTGGGTCACTCAAGTGAACCTTATATCTTAGGGCCCTGTCACACCTTGACGTTTTAGGCAGCAATGGCAACGTATAAAAATGTATGTAAAACGCTGGCGTACGCTGAAATTTTGATGTTTTTTTCAAAGTTTTTGGCGTATTCATAACGTGTTGATCGTTTGCATAACATATTAGTAACGGGCACAGAACGTTTCGTTGTGTTATACATAACTTTTACCAACGAATGCTTACCTTGTGGTCGGCGTTCAAAACCTCTGACAAACGAGAGTTTAACTTACCCTTTGCGTGCTGTACGTATCGCCGGCGAACTCGTGGCGTAGCCAGTTAAGAACTTGCCAGACGCCGATTGAAATCAAAACTGCCTGAGAATTTGAAGTGTCAACATCGCAGTCACACCTTGACGATTGTGTTAGCATATGCCATTCTATGAAAAATGTGTTTACAACGCTAGGCACACGTCAGATACGCTACAGGTAAGTTGTGTATACGTTTAGAGTATGCTGGAAATCATTAAAGTACGCTGGCATATTACCTCGTCCGTTTGGTACGTCGTGAAATTTCAAGCATGCTGAAAATTTTAAGACGTACTCGACGTAAGGCTCACATGTTTCGCATGCGTTGGCATCTGTTCCTAGCACGTTCCGCGATCGTTTAAACACGGCGAACACACGTTACTTGTAGGTTATTCATAAGTCGAAGCACGTCAAGGTAATGGCCAACATACTTGAAAACAAATTTCTAATCGATGAGTGACGTGCTTTGAACAAATGAGTAGCATCAGCTTAGCCTATGTTTAACGTGCTTGGAAACTATGAGTAACGTGCATTGAAATTATGTATAACTGGCCTTGAACCAATGACTGGCGTGCTATGAACGTAAGAGTAACATGCGTTTTCCCGATGAGTAGCATGTTTTGAACCTCAGTAAAACGTGCTTCTAACCTTTGAGTAACATGCTATGAACCTATTTGTAACGTATGTAAAACGCACATTGTCGTATGCAGACGAATTAAATTGACGTCTTCTGGACAACCATAGAACTTACTGAAAGTGTTTCGAACTTACTTCTTCCGTGTACTGGCGTATTGGCAGCGTTTAGGGGAATTGGTATATACAAATGGGCTTCACAATAAAAACCCATCATTGTTCCAGTCTCCATGGTGAGTAGATGTGAACGCCGGTAGTATCAATAGTAGCAGTACTATTACTAGTAGTAGGTGTGCGTGACAGTAATAATCGTAGTAGTAGTAGTAGTAGTGGTAGTAGCATTGGTAGTAGCTGTATGTCTATGTCAGTAGTAGTATGTGAGCGTGATGTGGAGGCTGTGGGGGATGATGGATCCTCATTGCGTCAACGAATAGGAGACTACTTTGCACCATTGTTCGATGTTCTGAAAGGGCTAATTTATTTTCCTCATTCCGAAGATGAAATATTTCTTTGTTTTACTATTGAAATTATTAAAAAAGACTTTGACAAATGCATAATGTACTAGTAATGAACACAGAACGCTTCGATAACTTATAGATTAGTTATACCAACGATTGCTCATCGTGTTTTAGGGGTCCACAGCCGATGCCCAACGATAGTCTAGCGCATGCATAACGTGGGAGCGCATCGTTTACGATTACGTGACGTTTGCTATCCATTGACTACCACTAAACTATTTTAATAAACGGCTGTCACTCGCCTATTGTTTTTTGACGCTGGTGCAAGGCAATTCAAATCGTTTCCATTGAACGAGTTAACTTGCTGTCACTCGCCTATTGTTTTTGGACGCTGGTGCTCGGCAATTGAAATCGTTTCCATTGAACGAGTTAAATCGCTTCCACTGGACTATTGAAATGATTTCATAAAAATGCTTGGTTATCCTTGGACCCACTCTGGCTAGCAGCTCGTCGAACATCGCTGGAGGCATTCGCAGGAAGTTCATGAAGGATGCATGGTCCTCGTTCCGGAGTTCCACCATGAGCTGGTCATATATGCCATAATGGCGTCACCTCCCGATCCATGGTCTGACCCAGTTCCTTCTCCTCCGTTCACGTCTTCTTCTCCCGGCTCTATTGGCACGCAACTGGTGCAGTGTCAACTCGATGAGGTCATGTTAATGTTCAAGGACAGGTAGGTATTGTCGTCTCAGCCTTGCCGTATCCTCCACCTCTCGGAATGACATCAACATGTACTCACCACGAAGTCTAAAAAAAAAAAAAGATGGGTTCCTCCTGCGAAGGCCCTTTTTATATACCAATTCCCCAAATCGCTGTGAATACGTCATTCTACGTCAGCTGTTTGTTAGAAACGCGTTCAGCAAGTTCTGTGGTCGTCCTGAAGACGTCAAATACGTCTACATACGTATTTGTTCATAGGACATGCTCGACAACTAATTCCCAAGCACGTTACTCGTAGACTATAAATAAGTCACGGGTTCCCTAAACATTACTTTGATGTGTTTCGATGTATGATAAACTTTCTAGTAGCGCGTTGCGAGCTGTGAACAACGTTCGTGTAGCGTGCTTATAAAACGTTACCTCGAGTTTATGAATAAGTTTCGGGTACGCAAATGTTACCTCAACTTGTTTCCACATATGAGTAACATATAAATAACGTGTGTCAACGATCGCATAATGTGCCTAAACCTTATGGCCAGCGTAGCGGAACGTGTGAGCCAAACGCTGAGTACGTCGTAAAATTTTAAGCATATGAAAAGTTGAGAAAAACCACAAAGTTCAACGATTAAAGCCAGCGTACTGTGACTTCTGGCAGTGTTTTTCAGCGTGCTTCTAATGTACACAAAGCCTACCCATAACGTATTCGACTTGTGCCAGTGTATTAGGCAAATTTTTCATAAATCGACAGAGGTTGGCTAAATCGTCAAGGTGTGACAGCCCCTTTATTCATGAAATATGATGTCAACAGTGCTGAGAGTTATAGTTCTTTTATCCAACATTTTTTTTTTGGGGGGGGGGGTTGGAAATCACTTAAAACATGTAAAAATGCAAAAAAAAAAAAAAAAATCGAAATTTTGTTGAAAGAAAATTGCAAAATTTTTTTTTTCTGTAACAATTTTTTTTGGGGGGGGGTTGGAAATCACTTAAAACATGCAGAAATGCAAAAAAAAATCCTTTTTGGGGGTGTGTAACAATTTTTTTGGGGGGAGGGTTGGAAATCACTTAAAACATGTAAAAATGCAAAAAAAAATTCTCAAACAATTTTTTTTGGGGGGGGGGGGTTTGAAATCACTTTAAATATGTAGAAATGCAAAAAAAAAAATTTTCCTCTAACAATTTTTTTTTGGGGGGGGTAACAATTCTTTTGGGTGGGGTTGGAAATCACCGAAAACATGAAGAAATGCAAAAAAAAAATTTCTCTATTTTTATTGGGGGGGGGGGTAACAATTTTTTATGGGGGGTTGGAAATCATTTGAAACATCAAGAAATGCAAAAAAAAAATCCTTTTTGGGGGGGGTAAAAAAATTTTTGGGGGGGGGTTGGAAATCACTGAAAACATGTAGAAATGCAAAAAAAATATTTTTTCTCTAAATTTTTTTTTGGGGGGGGGGACCAAGTCCAAAGTTTAATGGCATGATCCTTGGACCATACCTAACCCCCCCACCAAATTTCGTCGAAATCCGTCGAGGAGTTTTTCCGTAATACTGTTCACAAACAAACAAACAAACAAACAAACAGAAAGGGGTGAAAACAGTAACCTCCATCCATCTTCGAAGATGGGGGAGGTTAATAAATTGACAAATAAAGTCTTAAATTGTTTCTACAATGTGCATCCTCATCACGAATAAGAAGCATAATTTAGCCTCATGCGCACCCCTGCAAGTTCACCTTGTTTTGAACCAAGTGGGCCAAATTGCCATCTTTGGCTTCCTAAAACTAGGAGTATGTGCTTTCCAAAGAAATTCTGATGCAACAATATGAAATTTTGAATAATAGTTTATAAAATTCTGCAGTAACTCTTTCCTGGATAGTTCCATTTAAGATTTATAAACTTCTGAATATGAAAAAAGTGAATAATTATTTTTTAAAACGTGCATGTAAATAAAAATTTATTTTACGATGAAGCCATGAGCGTAAGATAAAATTATTCGGTCAGTTGACACATCTTATATGAGGCAATCTTTAGAAAAAAAAAATGAAGATCCTAAACCCCGAGCCACATGGTCCAACCAGGGGACAAAATTGGTCCATTTTAGAGCCCTCGGAGGCAAGGGCTCATCTTAAAACTTTTATAATTCATCACCTAACTGTATTATCCCAGCAAAAATGTATCTATGGATAGATAATGACCCTATAATCACTGTGTTATGTGGAAAAAATTCGAAGTTGTTCCATATTTTCAGGAGGGCTCCTCAAGTTTCACCTTATTTTCGCTCGTTTTGGCCAAAAAGCCATTTTTAGCTTCCTATAGAGTGAAAAATATGCATCCCAGAGGCTATCTGATGCCATAATTGAAAAATTTGGATGCCAATTAGTAAATAGTTGCATTATTAACTTTCTGGAGGAGTCCATTATAAAATTATAAGCCAGTGAAGTTGGAAAAAAATGCGATTTCACATTTGTCATTTTTAGTGCCAAATTTCAAAGGTCTCGAGAGATAGATATTTTTTAAACTATGAGAAATTGAAAGCTAATCTTTTGCATGGTGGATAAAGCCATATAGATCTACATTTAAGAATTTTTCCAGCAAAATCTGAAGAGGTGACCTGGGGACCCTGAGGTGAGTTATGCATGGAATGACCCTTATGAAGATGTCGGGTGCCAGCGTGTCTCCTTGCAGCACACCAGCTCGGAGCTCGAACACTGCTGTTTCTCTGTCCGGTGATGCAACTTTCGCCATGGTCTTGGTATAGCTGGCCTCTATTGCTTTCAGTAGACGGGCCGGCACTGCATAACCTTTCAGGATCTTCAGCATTTTACCTCGGTGAATGGAGTCAAAAGCTTTCAAAAAAATGAATGAAAGTAAGCACGGCTGGGAAGTTGTTCTTTTTGACTTCCTCGATGATTCTGCGGAGAGCAAGTATTTGCGTTACCGTTTGTGCACTTCTGCCGAAATCCATTCTGATTGAATCTCAGTTTAGGGTCAATGGCGGTGCGAATCCTGTTCAAAATCATCCGATTGTATAGCTTTGCTCAGATGCAGGTCAAACTGATACCGCAGTAGTTGTCCGTCTTCATGAGGGATCCGGCCTTAGGAACTGTGATAATGCTTGAGAGTGACCACTGCTCTGGTTTGTCGCCTTTCATCAGTGCTGTATTGCATATGTCCAGCAAGATATCGTCCAGGTCGCAGTTCTTCAGGACCTCTGCTGGTATCCCGTCTGGTCCAGCACTCTTGCCCTGTTTGAGTGCGTACTTGCCTTCTTCAGTTTCTCCATGGTGAATGGGCCATCATCGATCTCGACTTGCATTAGTATCGTGGGTATGTCCTCCTCCTCATCTGTGATCGTTGGAGGGCTTCCCAGCAGGTTCTTGAAATGGGTACACCATGTCAGGATACGGTCCTCTGCTGTTTTACCACTTATTCGACCTGATGGGGACTTCTTCTGTCCGCTGATGTTGTTGACAAGACGCCATGCTTCTCCATGCTGCTTGCCTTCAGAAGCAGCCTCCACCTCTCCAATCCGCTCAACTCGTTCCTCTTCCTTCAGTCGATCGTAGGTGGCAAAGAAATTATTCTTTGCTTTCTTAAACTTGTCTCTGAGCTCTTCTGTCTCGTTCCTTCTAAGCTCGGCATGACAAGCATTGACCACGTATCTTGCTGCGACGACGTTAGAATGTTTCAAGATCCGGCTCTTCTTGATTCTCTTTACAGTAGGCAAACCCTTTGTTGCATCTGTGTGTGCATCTATGAGCCGTTGATAGTGGTCAGTGGCAGTCTCTTCCTCCTCGCTTTCCAGTGGGCCGAAGCGATTTCTCACTGCCACTGTGTACTGGGCTTGAAGAATAGGTTGTGAGGAGAATGCCTTCCAGTCTATCTTCTACTTGGGACCTGTGGCTTTGGGTTGCCACAGGCTCAGTCTCACTTGCATTGACACCACTCTTTGGTCAGAACTGACTGAGTTAAAGGTGCTGTAGGCTTCTGTGTTGATCACGCAGTTGCGCCATTTTGTTCTCACAAGGATGTAGTCGAGCCGACTGTGGTGAGAGGCTCTGTCTTTTTGTGTCCAGTTTACCGGCTCGCTTCTTGAATTGTGTGTTGGTGGCAATGAGACTGTGTTCCTCGAGAAAGTCAACATAGGCCGAATTTCTAAAATTGTCAATTTTCATCCAATTCACTTGACATTTTAAGACAAGATGCATATTTGGTCATTGATTCAACCACCAATAATTTTTTTTAGGTCAAATTTGTTTTTTGGATTTTGCGAGTCTCGTGCTCTGCAGGTCGTCTTCTTCTTGTCTTGTTGTTCCTCAGCATATCCAGTGTAGCTTTGGCTGTGTGCTTTGGGTCGTTGTCATGCTGAAAGGTGAACTTCCGTCCCAAGTTCAGCTTTCTTGCAGAGGGCAGCAGGTTTTCCTCTTGGATTTTTCTGTATTTTGCTCCATACATTTTTCCCTTTGATTCTGACAAGTGCCCCAGTCCCAGCTGATGAGAAACATCCCCATAACATGATGCTGCCACCACCATACTTCATAGTGGGGATGGTGTCCTTTGGATGATGTGCTGTGTTAGGTTTGCGCCAAACGTAATGCTTCGCATTTAGGCCAAAAAGTTCCCTTTTGGTTTTGTCATATCACAAAACTTTTTGCCACATGGCTTCAGAATCTCCAGAGTGTTTTTTTGCATACATCAAACGGGAGTAAAGGTGGGCTTTTTTGAGTTATGGTTTCCTTCTTGCTACCCTACCATACAGGCCAGACTTGTGGAGTGCTTGAGATATTGTTGTCACATGCACACAGTGACCGGTCTTTGTTCCTCCATGCACACAGCTACATAAAGGCATATAGCTCTTTCAAAGTTGCCACTGGCCTCTTGGTGGCATCTCTCATCAATCTCCTCCTTGCTTGGTCGTCCAGTTTGGAGGGACGGCCTGATCTCTGCAGGCTCTTGGTGGTACCATATGGCTTCACTTCTTAATGACTGTCTTGACTGTGCTCCAAGGGAAATTCAAGGCCTTTGAAATATTTTATACCCATCCCCTGATCTGTGCCTTTCCATAAAGTTATCCTGGAGGCCTTTTGCAAGCTCCTTGGTGCTCATGGTTGAGTATTTGCTGTGAAATGCACTACCCAGTGTATGAAACCAACTTGAACAGCTGATTTTATTCTGAAATAATCAGAATCACTGCAGTTTAACACAGGTGGAGGTCAACTAACTTGGTGTATGATTTTGAAGGTAACATTGGTAACACCTGACCTCATTCACAATTCCGATTGTAAGGGTGTTCACAATTCCGATAAGACACTTATCCAAATAAGATATACGAGTTTTGTATTTTTTTCTTAATTTTCTGAAATTTGTAGAATTTGTTTTTCATTTGGAAGTTGTGGGTTACGATGTATAGATAAAGGTGGAAAAAGTCGAATTTAATGGAACTTCATTCCAAGCCAGAAGGCAACAAAAGGTGAAAATGTTTAAAGAGGGTGTAACCTTTCATTGGCATTGTATGTGACTTTATATGATGTCCGTTGGTCACAGGTTGATTCCAGACACTGGGCGTCAGGATGGTGGATTTTGCAAGATGGCAGTGTAGTAATACGGCATAACGTATTAGCTCTCGGTCTTGATGGCGGTGTATTATTCATGACTCAATGAGAATTACATTTTTCAAGTTAAAAACAATAAACCATGTAATGTCTGATCCCTGGGAACATAAAACAAATCTATCTTGTTTTCTGGTGAATAATTGTGTGTTTAACTACAATTAACACTGAGTTGTTCAGTGAACAAAATATTTCTGGAATAAAAAAATAATTACAAACATGAACTGTCAATAAACGATTTCTGTGTAGCAACATGTCCAAGTTACGTTGTTCAAGTCCCATCAGTGAAGCAATGGGTTCAATGTTCATATCTCATTGAAAGATTACATTTGAATTAGTGCTGTGGGTTAGTATTAAATTAATGAAACTCGAACTCCTAAAAATTAAACTGTTAATAGTCACCGAAAATGTTTACGTTTGTGTTTTATATGTTTTAATGATTTGGATTTCCACTCTGCAGTGTCCAAGCACGATTCACTACAACAATCCAGTGTGTTGGTGGTTTCACATGCATCTACATTGTGCAACAACAGTGCGTTTTCACTGCAATGATCCTTGTAGTTTAAAACTGAAAGTGAGAGAGAACTTCTTCTTTTCTGCTCTCCACTCCACCAAACAGTCAACACTTCCACCACTTGGAAAAGAGATAATTTACATGAACGAGTGTACGTGTAAATCCCGTTATAAAAGATACAGACAATGCCTGTGGGAGGAAACATCTCCTCCTCTGTTCCTGTGTTTATATCATCATCATATTGTGTGCAGCACTTTTCCAGCACACCGAGACAGGACGAAACATGTATACCAGTACACGAGTCAGTGGGTGATTCGGTGGATGAGTGAGTCGGTGGGTGAATGAGTCGGTGGGTGAATGAGTCGGTGGACGAGTGAGTGAGTCTGTTGTTGAGTCGGTGGACGATTGAACGAGTCTGTGCGTGAGTCAGTGGACAAGTCAATCAGAAAGTTCATTGCATGTTTGATAATACAGCATGGTCCACATTTAGTTTGTTTTTAAAGCAAAAACGTCAAAAGTTATAAAAGGAAATGATTGTTTACATTGTTATGGGTTGCTAGGCAATGTCAAGGAGCAGGGTTTATGAGTCCAAGTCAAAGACAAACATTAATTGGTGGAACTTATGAATTAAAGTAGAAAGGAAACAGCGATTGTCATATTTTTGGCGGAGTTCCCATGCTATGGGTCGTTAATAGCAGTCAATTTGAGTTATCATCATGTTTAGTTTACGTCTTTACTTTTTGATACGTTGATTGAATTAAGATTTGAAACGATTGTGTAATCGAGTGCTTGACAGATAACAATTTCAAGTCTGGTCCATGTTCAATTCCTGACCTCATGATAAACCTTCGGATCGGTGATCCACTGCAGGCAGACCATTGCCTTCAGTCACGTGACACACTGAGCTGGAGCGAGGTGACGGGGGCCGACTTTTGTTGATGGATTTATTTATGACAAGACGACCTGTGCACCCGTTGGGTTCCCGTTGTGACAGCGGTTGATAAAAAATCATTTTGAAAAAAATAGATAGCTCCAGCGAACTATACCGCTGAGGTTGTTTGCTTTGATCAAATTATCAAAACTTTGCATTGATCAAAACTCCCGAAGAATTCTTGACTGAATCGGGAATTGATATTTTAATTTTTTTTCGTTGCCCAATTTGAACAAAACTTGATACTGCACACCGCAGGAGAATGGTAAGTGAGGTGGCACAAAAATGTTTGCACCATCGTGGACAGTTTTGGCTGTATTTCGGGAACATACACACACACACACACACACACACACACACACACACACACACACACACACACACACACACACACACACACACACACACACCATACCTCAATGAAGCTTTTCAAGATCCATGTGAAAAAAGCCAAGATGACGCAGCTGACGAGGAAAAGGTTTAAAACGTTGTTTTTACACAAAATCTGGAATGACGAGGTTAACTCTGCAAAAGAGGGAAAAAACACCAAGAGGAGGTTGACAGATAATCTTTGGGGTCCTTTGAATTGGGACAATACAACAAGTGTCGTAAAGTGTTTCCTGAAAAATCTCTCTCCATTTGCTGGGTCCAAACAAAGCACTTAGCCTGGTGTTGGTTTAGTCGTTCGGGTGGCTGGCTTGGGATCTCAGGGTCCTGAGTTTGAGCCCCATTGGCTGCTGAATTAACACCAGGTGGGGTTGACACAACCTGTCTTCCTTCCTAGGTTGGTGAAATGAGCACCAATGTACTCGTAATAGGGGCACTGCCTCAGCAGCATAGCAGTGTCCCGAACCAATGACGCAACCAGCAGCTACATGGCTACACACGAGTGTGTGTGTGTGTGTGTGTGTGTGTGTGTGTGTGTGTGTGTGTGTGTGTGTGTGTGTGTGTGTGTGTGTGTGTGTGTGTGTGTGTGTGTGTGTGTGTGTGTGTGTGTGTGAGTGACACTTACATTGGAAAAAATAAAACTTTCCTCAAGTGCACACCTTAAACAGCCCTGGGCAGTGCATCATGTTATCAGGATAACACAGAAACACAGGGAATAATAAAATTAAAATATATTTATAAACGGCGGGTAAGAAAAAAATATGTTAACCAGATTCGGGGGATGTGGCACTGTACGGGAAATTACTCAGGAAGTATCGAGACGTGGCGGTATGTACTCAACATCAACACACCAGGGATTTACATTTTGATGCTTTGAAATTATTCTTGGCGATCTCATCTGCATTTCGACGATTGTCCAAAGATACATGCGTGCGTATGTGATGACCGACAATTTGTTTTTGCTGGTGACCATTTCCAAGGATTATTTTCACCGAATCTTCAGCGAAGTGGGATGACTTCCAAATATCATTTCACTTTGAGTGGGATCTCGAGACATCGTAAGATGAAATTTCATTCAGTGTTTGGTACCAGCAATCAAGGTTGAGATTAACAGCGACTCATCTGAAGCAGATGCCGTTGATACAAGTGGAGCTATGTTGTTTTTTTATACATAGTCGAGGTTCGTGGAAAACACAGTCTATACTGAACGGGTTAGGTTGCAACATGTTGTCATTGCCACAAAATATCTAGAAAATATCAAGTTATCGATAACAGAACAACACAAATCGATCGTACGATTAAATGTCACTTACGTTCTTTTGAAAACGAAGTTACATCTTTCAGGGACTGCAAGAAAAGAAAAATGAAAAATGTTAAACAGTGTCAGGTTTTCACTCACAGATCGTCAAGTTAATCACAAGTTAATCAAAATAATAAATAATTTAAATATCTTTAGTTCATTCACACATGAGCAGGTGAACGATGATCACACGTGACTCAAAGCAGAGGTAACTCGAGGCTCAGTGCAGGTGAATGTCGCACTCAAAGCACATGATCGATGTTCACTTTGATTTGTCCAATCAGAGCTGAGCAAAGCGATGAATCGGCAGCTTTTTGGATCAAGGATTTCAAATCAAATATTTTCCCAAACGCTTGATGAGATACCCTGGGTCATTGGATTGGGCTGTGCATCCGCAGGTCGGGATCCCAAACATATTACAACGGGATCGTGAAGGGTCCGAAGGGACTCAGACGGAATCACGCTGGAGATAAACTCTCCGGAATAGCCTTGAGCGTGAAGGTGAGCTCGGTACACACAGGTGAATCGTGCGTGGGTTAACGTTCCGAAATCATTTACACACCAAGGATTTGGTCCTCTTATTTTTACCAAAAAACATATTCCCAGTCGGTGTGTTCGTAATCCAAATAACTACAGAAATAAGTTAAAATACAAATTTAGTTGTTAATTAAACAGAGTTGGGACACACTCAAACAAAATGATACCGGGTAAAGAACTCCCTCCGTGATGCTTCACCCATGATGAAAACAGTTGATGTCGACTTCATCTTAGTCTTAAACATAAAAGAAGAAGAGCACTTTTCTACATCGTGACGTCACCATATATGCCTCCACCCACATTATTACATCATCATACACACTGGTCCCAAGTTTGATTTAAATCCGTGAACCCAGATTCAAAATATTAATTAATTCTCACAGCCAGACCATGCGTCCGATCAGGTTGAAATTTAGAACATATATTCCACGTGACTACGAGATCATAAATGTGACGTTTCACATCGATTGATGAAGCAGTTCAAGAGAAATAATTTTTAAAGATTTTCTTTCAATCCAAAATGGCTGCCAGACCATGTGACCTCTGAATTATTCATGATTATTCACACCTCTGGTGAACATCTTGTGTTAATCGGATAAGCGGACGCAGAGAAAACAGAGAAAATTGTCATGGAAGGACGTACGGAGGATGGACAACCCTGAAACATAATATGGAGGGAAACACACACACACACACACACACACACACACACACACACACACACACACACACACACACACACACACACGGATTATGAAAAGAGAAAAATGGAGATGGGAGGAGCAGCGATGTGGGCTTTCCCTCAGCACCGAGGCGCTGAGGTCTATATCTCGTCCAGTGAGCATGCCGATTCCATCCCCACACGTGCGATGGTGAAGAGGGTCACTCTGGGCTTCACCACGTACAACTGCACACGTCTCCAAAGGACGGGGCAGGATCACCAGCTTGAGCGAGATGCAATAGGAGGATGTATGGGACCACACCTGGTCAATATGACAGAGGTTACCACAGTGCTCAGAACCTGATGACTCCCCGGAGGAACCTCGACGAATGCTGAAGAATGGTGAAGAATGCTGAAGAAGCGATTACGGAGAGGCTGAAAAAGGCTTTGGCATGTGAGGTTACCCTCAGGACGAGAGCTGACGACTCTTGTGATCAGAGCACGTGGTTGATCCCTCGCAACCAATCAGGGGCCACCTCTTGGCCCCATACAATGTGTCACATGCCAGAGCCCTCCTCAAGGCTGGAGGCTTTGTACATTATTGCAAGAGGTGTAATTAATTAAATGGGGGAATGAATGGAGGAAATAAAAGGACACGTGATCGATGAAAAAAACCATGTTCTTGGAGGGAAGGGTGGGGGAGGGGGGAGGATAAAAGATGGGATATATCAGACAAACGACCACAGCAGCACGAATGCTAATGCAGGTTATCATGAAGTAACTGTTCTAACACCGACGATGAGGAACGAACGATGTAATTAAATAACCCCGAGCTGTCCTCCAAAACCAATTGCTGAATGGGCATGCTCCACCATGCAAAGTCCTTCCTTGCCACAACTGAGCTCCTGACGACAGACAAAGCTTTTGTCTGCAGCCTGATGGAGTACTGCTCTCCCCTCTGGGCTGGTGCTCCTGCCTCTCACCTTTTTTGGCTTTATGCGGTGGAAACCAAGGCATTCAATATCATTGATGTCTCCCACAACGAGGCTGTCTTTTGGGTCTCTCCCTCTCTCTCCACATGCAGGTCGGTGGTCTTTCTGTCTTCTACTGTCTCCTCTCCGTCCACACTCTCACGTCCTCACTCTGACTGAGATATTTCCCCCCCCCCCACCCCATATATTTCTGCAGTGCCCTCAAGGTCCACCAGCAACCCCATTCTGGTAAAACTACCAAAATGAAGAATCACTGCACACCTTCATTCTTTCATTCCTCTTTTTCCCCACCTTTGGAACAACACCGACGATGTTCAATCCATCCACTCTGTTCAATCCAGGTGTTTAAAACAGCCGTTCACCACCATCTCATATCTTTCTCTATCCAAAACCGTGATCTTTTCTACCCCCGTTAATCCACCCTGTACCCACCTCCTTCAAATACCCTCTTTGCCTTCCTGAAAGCCCCTGTGGTGTGTAAGGACCTGAAAGTCCCTGTGGTATCCATCTTGTTTACCCTGTGTTCCCCGCCCCATCCCTCTCCCTTCCACAGATCTCATGTCTCTGTTCCCCAATGTTTTGTCCCTCCCTCTCCCACCCCTCTCATCTCCTGCTCCCCTTGTTAAACGTTCCGTGTGTCACTCTTACACGAGCCTCGACAATGTACACTAAAACAAATATATAAATCCCCCCTTAATAAAACCAAAAAACCTGTAAAACAAAACCTTGAGTAGTTCTACATCCTGTGGGATTAATGTGTGTGTAGTTTTTGAGTGTGATGTGCGATCAAACCTTCAGAAAGATGGGAAGAGCTTCAGAAATTCGTCTCCACATAGAGATGAAAACCCCTTGAGGCTTCTGTGGGACAGGTTTCTGTCCGACGGACACGAGACAAACGAGAATTTTGCATAAATGAAAGTTCTTTCACCCAAATGGACACAAACAATCAGTTCATCGCTCAACAGTTCGGGATGTGTTATAAAGGGGGGACGGTGGTGTCGTGGCTGTGTGTGTAGTTTTGTGAGTGGTGTCGTGGTTGTGTGTGTAGTTTTGTGAGTGGTGTGTGGTTACGCACGTTGTTGTCCTATGCTGTTATGAAATGTGTACGTGTTTGTGTGGGTGTGAGTGCCTGTCCAGGTGTACATTTATACCCTCTGGGATTAAGGTGTGCGTTTCTGGAGTGGTTTGTGTGTGTGGTTTTGTGAGTGGTTTTGTGAGTGTGGTCTTGTGTGTGGTTTTGTGAGTGGTGTGTGTTTGCGCACGTTGTTGTCCTGTCCTGTTATGAAGTGTGTAGATGTTTGTGTGGGTGTGAGTGCCTGTCCAGGTGTACATTTATACCCTCTGGGATGAAGGTGTGCGTTTCTGCAGTGGTTTGTGTGTGTGGTTTTGTGAGTGGTTTTGTGAGTGTGGTCTTGTGTGTGGTTTTGTGAGTGGTGTGTGTTTGCGCACGTTGTTGTCCTGTCCTGTTATGAAGTGTGTACATGTTTGTGTGGGTGTGAGTGCCTGTCCAGGTGTACATTTATACCCTCTTGGATGAAGGTGTGCGTTTCTGGAGTGGTTTGTGTGATCTTACCTTGAGAAAGGAGGTTTGAACAATTGTGGAAAATTCATTCCACAAAGAGCTGAAAACACCTCGAGGATTCTGAGGGACGGGTTCCTGTATGATGGAAACAATAAAACAAGAAATGAGAATTAATCAAAGATCGTCCCCTGAAACGGTGATGAGTGAGGAGGGTGAGGGTGAGGTGCACTCAGGGAGGTGATGAGTAGTGAGGGTGAGGTGTACTCAGGGAGGTGATGAGTGGTGAGGGTGAGGTGTACTCAAGGAGGTGATGAGTGGTGAGGGTGAGGTGTACTCAAGGAGGTGATGAGTGGTGAGGGTGAGGTGTACTCAGGGAGGTGATGAGTGGTGAGGTTGAGGTGTACTCAGGGAGGTGATGAGTGGTGAGGGTGAGGGTGAGGTGCACTCAGGGAGATGAGTGATGAGGGTGAAGTGCACTCAGGGCAGTGATCAGTGGTGAGGGTGAGGATGAGGATGAGGGTAAGGTGCACTCAGGGAGGTGATGAGTGGTCAGGGTGAGGGTGAGGTGTACTCAGGGAGGTGATGAGGAACATTACCCCGAGTAACGGATCATTCATTCCCAAAATCCCCTCCATTACGTCGTTCATTCCCCCTTGTAACGGATCGTTCATTCCCCCTAGTAACGGATTTATTTGTATTATTCGCTCCTCGGTGTAAATCAAAAAAATAAAAACCCAAAAGGATCATGAATGACCATTGACACAAACTGAGCACAATGTGTCCACTTGAACCACTCCCTGTTCCACGCTTCAGGGAAATCTCACTCTTCCATGAGCCTCGACCATGTATACAAAACCACAAAAACTCGCCCCATGTTGGGAATCACTGGGAACCAGGCTGTGTTCCGTTACCAAGCAGCTTGTTATCGTTTTCCTGGTCATCAGTCAGTCAGTGGTGATCAGAGTCATCAGAGAGGGGGGGGGGGGGGGCTGAGGGGAGAGAGAGGCAGAGGGGTGTGAGAGAGAGAGGGGTGTGTGTGTGTGTGAGAGAGAGAGGTGAGGGAGAGAGAGGTGAGAGAGAGAGAGAGGTGAGAGAGAGAGAGGTGAGAGAGAGAGAGAGGTGAGAGAGAGAGAGGTGAGAGAGAGAAAGGTGAGAGAGAGAGAGAGGTGAGAGAGAGAGAGAGGTGAGAGAGAGAGAGGTGAGAGAGAGATGAGAGAGAGAGGTGAGAGAGAGAGAGAGAGAGAGGTGAGAGAGAGAGAGAGGTGAGAGAGAGAGAGAGGTGAGAGA
Source organism: Eptatretus burgeri (assembly GCF_056783735.1). Taxonomy (NCBI): domain Eukaryota; kingdom Metazoa; phylum Chordata; class Myxini; order Myxiniformes; family Myxinidae; genus Eptatretus; species Eptatretus burgeri. The sequence goes on along the minus strand of NC_140966.1, from coordinate 102,615,127 downwards.
GAGAGGTGAGAGAGAGAGGTGAGAGAGGTGAGAGAAAGAGAGAGAGGTGAGAGAAAGAGAGAGAGGTGAGAGAGAGAGTGAGAGGTGAGAGAGAGAGTGAGAGGTGAGAGAGAGAGAGTGAGAGGTGATAGAGAGAGTGAGAGGTGAGAGAGAGTGAGAGGTGAGAGAGAGTGAGAGGTGAGAGAGAGTGAGAGGTGAGAGAGAGGTGAGAGAGAGGTGAGAGAGAGGTGAGAGAGAGGTGAGAGAGAGGTGAGAGAGAGGTGAGAGAGAGGTGAGAGAGAGAGAGAGAGAGAGAGAGGTGTGAGAGAGGTGAGAGAGAGGTGAGAGAGAGGTGAGAGAGGTGAGAGAGAGGTGAGAGAGAGGTGAGAGAGAGGTGAGAGAGAGGTGAGAGAGAGGTGAGAGAGAGGTGAGAGAGAGGTGAGAGAGAGGTGAGAGAGAGGTGAGAGAGGTGAGAGAGAGGTGAGAGAGAGCTAGAGAGCTGAGAGAGAGGTGAGAGAGAGGTGAGAGAGAGAGAGAGAGAGAGAGAGTGAGAGAGAGAGGTGAGAGAGAGAGAGGTGAGAGAGAGGTGAGAGAGAGGTGAGAGAGAGGGAGAGGTGAGAGAGAGGTGAGAGAGAGGTGAGAGAGAGGTGAGAGAGAGGTGAGAGAGAGGTGAGAGAGAGGTGAGAGAGAGGTGAGAGAGAGGTGAGAGAGAGGTGAGAGAGAGGTGAGAGAGAGGTGAGAGAGAGGTGAGAGAGAGGTGAGAGAGAGGTGAGAGAGAGGTGAGAGAGAGGTGAGAGAGAGGTGAGAGAGAGGTGAGAGAGAGGTGAGAGAGAGGTGAGAGAGAGGTGAGAGAGAGGTGAGAGAGAGGTGAGAGAGAGGTGAGAGAGAGGTGAGAGAGAGGTGAGAGAGAGGTGAGAGAGAGGTGAGAGAGAGGTGAGAGAGAGGTGAGAGAGAGGAGAGAGAGAGGTGAGAGAGAGGTGAGAGAGAGGTGAGAGAGAGGTGAGAGAGAGGTGAGAGAGAGGTGAGAGAGAGGTGAGAGAGAGGTGAGAGAGAGAGGTGAGAGAGAGGTGAGAGAGAGGTGAGAGAGAGGTGAGAGAGAGGGGAGAGAGAGGTGAGAGAGAGGTGAGAGAGAGGTGAGAGAGAGGTGAGAGAGAGGTGAGAGAGAGGTGAGAGAGAGGTGAGAGAGAGGTGAGAGAGAGGTGAGAGAGAGGTGAGAGAGAGGTGAGAGAGAGGTGAGAGAGAGGTGAGAGAGAGGTGAGAGAGAGGTGAGAGAGGTGAGAGAGGTGAGAGAGGTGAGAGGTGAGAGGTGAGAGGTGAGAGGTGAGAGGTGAGAGGTGAGAGAGGTGAGAGGTGAGAGGTGAGAGGTGAGAGGTGAGAGAGAGAGAGAGAGAGAGAGAGAGAGAGAGAGAGAGAGAGAGAGGTGAGAGGTGAGAGGTGAGAGAAAGAGATAGAGATAGAGATAGAGAGAGAGAGAGATAGAGCGAGAAAGAGAGAGAGAGAGAGAGATAGAGCGAGAAAGAGATAGAGATAGAGAGAGAGAGAGAAAGAGAGAGAGATAGAGCGAGAGAGAGAGAGAGATAGAGCGAGAGAGAGAGATATAGCGAGAGAGAGAGAGAGAGAGAGACACTATGTCCTTTTATTAAAAAAAGTATTAAGGATAAAAATTCAACACAACAAAGCAAAGGATTATATACAAGAGTGGAAAAAATGAAGAGAAGAAACCAATTCAATTTTCAAGTAATCGATAAAGCATTGACAAGAGTTTATACACAAGGAACATCCCCCAAAAAATACATTAGAGAGAGGAGAAGAAGATAATAAGAAGGGAGAAAGCAACACAGGCTCCACACGTATCGCCAGAGACTGAGCAACAGCCGCTCGCGTTTGCACGTGCGTGCCGAGAGAGAGAGCGAGAGAGCGAGAGAGCGAGAGAGCGGGACAGCGAGAGACTTCTCCCCTTTGTTATGATAAAATTCAAGTTTCACATGGTGAAGTATGTTTGTACAAGCATCAAAAAGAATAACCAGGAAAGGAAGGGGTAACAAAGAGGTAATATTAAATTTATAAATTGATTCTTGGAGCACCACCAACCATGCTACATAAAGATTGCTTCGCACACCACCGGTTTTTAAATGAAGCAGGATCTTGAGTTTCAAACTCAAAAAGAACACGCGACGTAACCAATGCTTTAAAAATAGTTAAGACGTCATCAGCTAAAACATCAGTGTTCTGCAATTTTCGCTTCCTCGATAAATAAATGGCAAGTTTCGCTTCAGAACACAAAAAGTTTGCTAAAAGACATTCATTTTTACATTGATACAAGACATGAAAACCAAATATAAAAACACAATGTGTAAAAGACAAACCGAGCCCCCGGATCACACGTGACATAATTCCAAAAAGCGAGGCCAACCTTGAACATTCAATGAAAATGTGAAAAATGGTCTCTGGGGTGTTGCAAAAGGGGCACAATTCCGAGTTTTCAGGACATATATGGTGGGACAAGACGTTGCAAGGCAGGATACTGTGCGCCAGCCGCCACTGCGGATCGCCCGAACGCTTGACAATAGGTTCTCTGTACATCACCTGCCATTTAATTGTTGTGGAAACGTTAGCTTGAAGCAGCGCTTGCCAATGAGCTTGTGGCTCTACAGGTTTGTCAGGAAAAAGGGTGAGAACACATAGATTGTACACTGAGGATTTCTCCATCCGGTTAAAGGGCATAAAACTTTGAAATAAAATTAACAGATTTGGGAAAGGACATTGGGAAAGATGGAGGGCATCTTCAATGTCTGGGTCCCATTTTAACCCGGTTTGCTTTAAGGTCCGGAGGATCACAGAGAAAATTCTGCCAATAACTCTGAGGGACCTCACACTGGTGGCCACGGCAATGTCAGCAGCTGGCTTCCATATATGTACAAGGGGGTTCCTGAGGTGTTCAACTCTGGTAACGCCGACATCAATAAACTTTTGCATGAAAGATCTGTCACAACAGACCCCATTAAAAAAAGGATTTAAAAATATTGATTCCTTTAAAAATATCTGAAGGGAGTAAGCACTGGTATCACGGCAAAAAGAAAACGCCTGCCATGCTTCCAGCATGCTTCGGTAAAACAGAGGGACCGATGTCATATCCACGTGCTTCGTATCAAGAAGAAAAAGCTCGTCACCATAGCCAAGTTTCCCAGCTTGCTTAAGCAAGCAATGGGCAAAGGCTTTCCATGGGACGTCGGAGTATAGAAGCCTTCATGCTGAGAGGAGGCGGAAAGCCATCACTTTGCTCGTTACCTCAATTAGCCTCTGTCCACCCTCTGTTGTTGGTAGGCTTAGTATTCCTGGCCGGAGCCAGTGCTTTCTCCCCCAGAAAAGGTCCACAAAAAGACTTTGAAGTTTTCTTCAGATAAAAACTGGGGCCTGCAGTGACTTAAAAACATGCCATAGCATTGATGCCGCAAGATTATTAATGACTAGAGTACGACCCCGGAAGGAAAGCTGCTTCAATAGTCCCTTCCATTTTGTTAACCGCTGCTCAGTTTTGGGAATCAGCGATTCCCATTTTTTTTTCAAATAAAATCTTGAGTTCCAAGAAAGACACTGAGGTAGTGTCTTCCTTCATTGGTCCATTCAAGCTGCCCTGGCAGGGTTGGAGGGGGAGTCTCATTCTGTGGACCTAAATAAAAAGCTTTGCTCTTTTCCATATTAACTTTAGTCGAGCTACCCAGGCTAAATTCCTTGACAGACTCAAGCAAAGCATGAACATCATCATCTGAGCGCACAATTGCACAGAGATCATCCGCATAAGCAATGGTTTTTACGGGATTTTCTAATGGCAGAGGATAAAACCCTTGTAGCCGCGTGCGTAAACGATGTAGTAAAGGTTCAATTGATCGGGAGTATAAAAGGCCAGACAGGGGGCACCCTTGACGATACCTCTGGTAACAGGGAAAGGCTGACTTCAGATGTTATTTACTTTCAGCACACTAAAAATATTATTATACAATAGTTTGATATAGCAAGTAAAATTTTCCTTAAAACCAAACCCCCATAAAACAGCAAAGAGATAAGAATGATCAATTGTGTCGAAAGCTTTTTCTTGGTCTAAAAACACCAGACCAACATTTCTATGTTCAGCAATACAAATATCGATCATGTCACGGACAATAAAAATACTATCGTGTATTGCCCTTTTAGGGATGCAATAAGATTGATCGGGGTGTACAATCTCTTCAATCAAAGGTTTGAGGCGATTGGCAAGAACTTTCGAGAAAATCTTGTAGTCCGTGCAGAGGAGCGAAATGGACGCCAATTTTTAAGTTGCTGGAGGTCTCCTTTCTTAGGTATGAGAGTGAGTGTGGCCCTGCAACAGCTAAGTGGTAACAAGCCTGACCATAGGCTATCAACCAGGAGGTCCAGCAGCTCAAGTCCCAAACAAATCCCAGAAGGCTTTGTAAAACTCCATCAAGTCCAGAAGCTTTACCTGTGGGCAAAGTTTGCAAAGCAATAGAAAGTTCGTCAAGAGTCACTTCCTTTTCAAGTTTTTGACATGCAGATTCAGACAAGGTGGGCAAAGAGGTGGTTAAGGAATGAATCATGTCTTCCTTAGTGTTTCTGGGACAATACAAGTCAGAAAAGTATTGTTTAGTCAAGCTCCTAATGTCTTTTGGATCGTGTATTGCTCGGCCTCCTGGTGCCCGCAGCGAAGTTATCTTTTTAGCGCTTCTAACGCAAAAAAAAAACGTGGAAGGAGTATCGACAAAGCTGTAGTTCTCCATTTGCAGCCTTATTAGAGCCCCTCTGGCTTGTTTTGTACAGAGTTGAGCGAGGAGGGATTTCTTCGTTGTTAGTAGAGAACTTGTCCTTTCAGCACTGGGAGTTTGAAGGCTTGACTGGAGAGACAATATTTCTTCAGCAATTAGAGATTGCAGCGCAGATTCATTCTTGAGATAAAGAAGCTATATTGCTGGCAAAAGGTCCTGATGTGGTTTTTCGCATTGTCCCACCATTGTGCGAGGCAGGAGTAGGAAGGATTCCGTATTCATAAAGCTTCCCAAAAGGCTCGGAAGGCGACAGGAAAAGCGTCATCTTGCAGAAGACTCGCATTGAAGGTCCAATGGGCAGTGCTACGATTTCGAACCGGGAAAAGTATATGAAGAACAACCATGTGATGGTCCGAAAAGCCACTTGGGGTGATGTCAACATGGTCGGACATTTAAAGATTCATTATTGATGTAAAACCTGTCTATCCTTGCAAGAGATAGCCGGCCATTTGCACATCGGCACCACGTGTATTGTCGTGCAGATGGGTTCTGGAGTCTCCATACATCCATAAGGGAGAATTTGGACAAAGCCCTCTTTAAGGGTGCCGCACTTGGTGGGTGGGGCTCTTCTTCATTACGATCAAGGGTGGGATACAATGTGCAATTAAAGTCCCCACACAGACAAACAAGACCATCAAAAACAAGGTGTGTGAGGAACATTTCTAACTGTGTAAACAAAACTAGTCTTTCTGTGCTCGTACTGGGTAAATATACATTTATTAAAGTGTGTTTATAACCATTATAAAGGAAATTAACTTAAACTAAATGCCCTTTAATAATCTCCTTAAAAGTGACATTTTTAGGACAGAAAGAAGGATTTAAATAAATAGCCACTCCAGCACTAGGACAGGTCGAGCTACGAAAGAACCATTGTCCTTTCATGATGCGAGTCCATTCGCTCGAGCACGAAGAGCTACATCTTGTCTCTTGCAAAAGAACATCAAAATGTTTTTGCTTGACAAGCAACTTTACCTGAGCTTTGCGCAGGGGTGAACGTCCCCCATTTATATTTAAGGTTACAACAGAAAAGGTCAAGGTGTAGGTAGGGAGGATTTGTCAGGTAAAAGGAAGTTGGGTTGCGCTTGTAGCTCTTTCCGAGCTTTCAATACACACTTCCTAAGGCGAAATACTTGTGACTCAGTCACACCAAGTTGTTCAGCCTTGAGGAGGAGACGTCTTGAAGAGGTTATAAAGCCAGACAGGTTCGGGAAGGTTATAATCTTAACGTTTTTCTTTCGAAAAGTGTCCTGAAGAAACTGGGGAATTTCCATGGGTGATAAATAATCATCACCCTCCAGTTCCTTGGCTCTTGCTGGGTCATTCCAGACCTCGCTACTAGTACTGGAGGCAAACGACGAGGCCCCATCTGAGTCGTAATCCGAATGGTTTTAATTTTTCTCTTCACACAATGAAGTCGATGCTCTCACAACGGGAAAATCGTCTTCTGCTAAAGGTGAAGCTGTTTCCACAGAGGGAGTTTTAAAGACCGTAACAGGGATTACCGTTTTTGTATCGGAGGCTTCGCACTCTCCCTCTGGGGCTGTTACTTCTTCCTCCTCCATTACCTCAGACACTTCGTCCTCAGCAGGGCGCGCGACGAAAGCAGGTTCGTGGTTCTTGATTTTAATGTCAGTGACCGGGGTGGTGACCTCAACATCCTGGGGCGTTGCCCTCGGTCCTTGTTCGTGAGAGGAATGAACGGAAACGTCTCCTCCCTTTTCAGCGAACACACTGAACCTGTTCTGCAGCAGAGGACCAGCGGCAGGAGCTTCTCTTTCTGGGATAGAAACATTGCGTTCATTCGATGGCGCTATCTTTTTCGAACAGCTCGCCTGTGTGTTGATGTGGATTTTTTAACCCACCTTGTTGTGATCGTTGTCCTCCTGAAGGATTCTAACTGGTCGATTGTGGAATCCTATTTGACTTCAGACAGAGTTTAACGTTTGTCCGATTTGATTATAAAACCCTACAAAAAACCCTATCGACACTGATAAAACTGATGTCCACACAAGTCCTTCCTTGTGAAACAATTTATTTCCTAATTATACACCATGCACTTCTCACCCTTGTACAATGAACTTAAGAATCCCCATTTGATTGCAATATTATTTGGTTCTATTTCATTTATTCTTATTTTAGTTAACAGTTAGACCAACCCGATTCAATTCACTTCTACATTACATCAGAGAGTTTTATTCTAACTTGGTACTTGGTCAGTTCCAAGGAGTACGAGCCACTGAGAAACTATACTTCCTCACGTGCTCGTATTAAGAAAATGTGTCTTTCAAAACATTTTATACTTCCATGAGAGAGAGGTTGGGGATATTCAGCCAGACTGTAGACGTGTCCTTTAGACAAAAAGTCACTTCGTACATTTTCGAAGCAAAGGTTCATTTATCAGCTCGGTCACTCTGCTCCAGAACAACACATTTCTTATCATTTAGGGCAAAAGTCTTTTGGCCAGAAATGACAGCCAATTCAATTTGCAGCATAAAAGTTACATTTCTGAAACTCCATTTGTTACAATTTAAAATACATTAATATAAATTTTTCCCCCACACTCCCCCGTTTTTTTTTAAGGAAAATTTGAATAATTTTTCTTACACATGACTCCCATGTCCCCTTCCTGAAGGAGAAAAAGATTTCCATTATTCAAGTTCAATCAACAATGGCAGCGAGTGTTCATATCAGAAAATGAGTGTGTTTCCATTTAATTTATGGCCTGTTCATCAGCATGTGTCACACATTGGAAACATGCTACCCGAAGTCAGAAGATAAACAGGTCAGGGTGTGGATAGAGCGGCACCCAACGGGAAACGCAATCGAAGCACTCCTTGAGCTGAGGAGAAGGTAGATGTGGGCAAGTACAAGTTTGGGCCGGACACTGGGTTGAAGGAGCGCAGTGTGGAACTCCAGGCCTGTCGTACATTGAAGCAACCACAGCAAGTTCACGATGTATTTGCAGAGCGGCAATCGAGAGTGTGGCTGAGAACATTCCTCCACGCAGGCACCACACAATGCCGACGTTAAGACTTTGCTCAACCTTCTCCTCAGTGGGTTTTTTCTTTCTTTTCCCACATTGCTCCATCTTATCTCCTCGGGAAGGGGAGGGATAATCATGTGTTGAATGCTCAATCACCCAAATCTGGCTTCTCCCATCGTCCAATCTTTGTGTGGAATTTCATTCCAAAGTTCATTTAGATGAAATCGTACATTGCTTCAAAGACTGCTTTCAACACTCCGAAACAAACAAAGCATCAATTAAACACCAATCAATAAACGTCATGGGCACATGTAGTTCTACAAGACTAACAAAGATTGTTATGGAAGCATTTAACTTGCATTATATGTCATATCAATATTTTAATCCCTTTCCTTGTTATTTCCCAAAACACATTGCTAAAATATACAGAAATCCCAGTTGTACGTATACTCAAAACATCCATCTCATTTGCTATTTCCATCGACATTTTAAATCTCTGACATTTCTCCATCTGTCCACTTCTCTCTCACCAAAACAGCAAACATGCTGCCATTTTTCCAATTCACATACACAAACCATCTATCACTTCCTCAAACCTTCTCAATTACGAATCCATTTTCTTTTATCAAAACAAATAAATCATTTTAAACAGTTTTACAAAAATTGTCAAATCACTTGTCAAATATCATTTAAATTGCAGCTCAAACACTCTGTCTACACATGCAGCTTCACCCTCCACAATCTTTATCCCAGTCTTAGAAAAGCATCTTAAACTTCAGACTAATAAACATCCAAACTCTCTTAAACAACTTTTGGTCAAAACAATAAAATATTTCCTTTTAAAATCCATAAATGAAAAATTAAATCTTCAGCATCTATCAAATTAAATCATGAATTTACCTTGACTGAATCAATCAAAGGGTTACACTGGGTTGTTTGCCATTGCCTTCCCAGCACAAGTTCAGGTAACCTCAACATTCGCAGACTAATAAAACAATATTTCAACGTCCATCCGAGGGAATCATCTATTATCTGTGAATTGCCCCACGTGCTAAACATCATCAAATCATTAAAATCATTCCAAATCACGTTTCTACATTTAAATCACATACAGTATATCCACATTCACAATTGTTATTTCACAATTTATTCAAAATCCCGATGGTTGTAAAATAAAACTTCAACACTTTTTCCTAAATGGACTTCACTTTAAACAGATTCAGTCCAGAGGGTGCGCCACAAACACCAAGGAACGAGGAACAGGAAGTTCTCTCCACATCCAGTGGGAAGAAAAAGGAAAAAAAAACTCTGACAGGCAAAACCCACAGTTTGCATTACTCTGTCATGGCTTCAACACATACACTAAACAGCATTGCATCTCATAGACTCGCGTGTGATCACGTGACAAATACCAATCACATTTCTATCTCATCCTCTTGAATCTGCATATGAATCAAATTTCACACCTAAAGCAAAGGCTCGAACAAAGACTCAGTGTAAAGATAGGCCACCCCCACAGATTGAGTGGAGGGGGTCTCACACAGTGTAGTTTGCGACCTTCGCGTGGAAATACAACGCAAAGAATGTATAACATGCCATTTCAAACAAATCCACAGCTCAACTCAGCACGAGTTAAAATATCGTCAAAATCCCAACAGAACACGTTTCATTGCAGTGAATATTGGAATCGCACAAGTTTCATTTTTTACTCTCAGTAACACATCGCATCTCAATGCAAATCACCAACCATGCTTCCAGCTGGTTAATCATCTCCTGCACTCTACAAAACGTTTCGTGCAAATCATTGCATTTAAAAATCCGTAAAACCTCCACACAATATAATATAACAACCTCACTGCCAACAAACTTCCAGTGAGTTCAATGAACAAAAAGTAACTCTTATAACTCTTACAAACAGGTAACTTATAATATTTATCTATTTTAACCCTATCTCGGCGTCTCAGCCGTGTCCTCGGCCTCTCTCTCACAGCCGGTCCATATCAATGCAAACATGTGGCATGTCGCTTCATCATGCCTATTTAATTACGCATCTGGCTCCTTAACGAGCCTCTTCTTGTCATCTGACTCCTCTTCTTCTCCAGCACTTTTCTAAAACAACTACAGTACTTATCGTTTACTTTAAAACGGACTCCCTCCGCCGGATCCTCTTCTTTCTCTCAATAAAATTATCTGACAATGAACTTTTCTTTGTTCGAAATGCGTTACCTGCTGAGAGCGCTCTCCCTTACCTTCGCTCAAGCACTTGTCGTTCCTCCAGGCACTGCCTCCGGCAGATTAAGCACCTCCGGTCACGAGCACCGCACCAACGTCGGTTCGAATCCGAGTCTCGGCGCCAACTGATGTGGATTTTTTAAACCCACCTTGTTGTGATCGTTGTCCTCCTGAAGGATTCTAACTGGTCGATTGTGGAATCCTATTTGACTTCAGACAGAGTTTAACGTTTGTCCGATTTGATTATAAAACCCTACAAAAAACCCTATCGACACTGATAAAACTGATGTCCACACAAGTCCTTCCTTGTGAAACAATTTATTTCCTAATTATACACCATACACTTCTCACCCTTGTACAATGAACTTAAGAATCCCCATTTGATTGCAATATTATTTGGTTCTATTTCATTTATTCTTATTTTAGTTAACAGTTAGACCAACCCGATTCAATTCACTTCTACATTACATCAGAGAGTTTTATTCTAACTTGGTACTTGGTCAGTTCCAAGGAGTACGAGCCACTGAGAAACTATACTTCCTCACGTGCTCGTACTAAGAAAATGTGTCTTTCAAAACATTTTATACTTCCATGAGAGAGAGGTTGGGGGATATTCACCCAGACTGTAGACGTGTCCTTTAGACAAAAAGTCACTTCGTACATTTTCTAAGCAAAGGTTCATTTATCAGCTCGGTCACTCTGCTCCAGAACAACACATTTCTTATCATTTAGGGCAAAAGTCTTTTGGCCAGAAATGACAGCCAATTCAATTTGCAGCATAAAAGTTACATTTCTGAAACTCCATTTGTTACAATTTAAAATACATTAATATAAATTTTTCCCCCACAGTGTCCTCACTTCCGCTTCCTCTTTTATAATTCCTCTTGTTGGACACGGTAATAAAACCGGCGTCATCAGCCGGGGAATTATCAGTTTCCGCGCTCGAATGTGAAGGTCGATCTGCCGTTGCAGACGCGCCATTATTATTACTAATATCGACTCTAGATGTGCCACTAGGATCGGCGCTTATTCCTACCTGTCTGGATGTGCCACCGGTATATACTTCGGGCAAGCACCTTTTAAATGTCCGAAGGCACCACACGTGAAACACGTCATTGTCTCAGTTGCAATGTACATTCGGTAATTTCGATTGTCAACTAACAACGGAGCTGAGGCATTGAGCGATTGAGCGTTGTTTTTTAACACCAAGTAACAGTGCCGCCGGAAGGACATGATATGGCGGACTGTGGAATCCGAACGCAAACGAAAAGGAATCATGGAGATTTTTGACACCCCCGTGCCAAACTGTTTTAAAACAGACAAGATCCGTTCGCTTTTAACAAAAGGCGGAAAATTTAATAAAATGGTTTTCACCGCCGGTGAGTCCAACATACTAACGATAACGAAAATATCTTGCGGTAAAGACAAACCGGTTTCAACCGCCTGAGTGATGTAGCGCTCCTCGGAAAGAAAAACCACAACTCATTGGTTCATCTTTGAAGCTGCAAACACATTTTCAAAACCAACGAGTTCTCCCAAGCCCGTCACGACGTCCTCGACCCGAACTCCGTCGGGTGGACGAACTATCACCGCATTTTTGCGAGTAAGTGACTCGTAAACGCTTTTCTGTAAACGACTGTTCGCCATAGCTGAAAACAAAGGAAGCAAAGACCTGTCACGAGCAGAATTCGCAGGCGAAGGTAAAATAAAATAAGGAATGAAAATATAAGGAAAAAGAAGAGTATAAGGAAGAAGCTAAACCACCGATAAACGGCAGGCCTATGAAAACAAGGCAGATGGAAAGTAGGTCCAGAAACCGAAGGTTTCAAGGAAAACCCACAAAACACCGACCGTGCGTGCTCTCCCTCTCTCTCGTCTCAGCTGGAAGGGAAAACGGTGGGGGGGGGGGACTCCACAAACACGAACAGTGATACAGAGGGAAACGAAATGGGGAGAGGATCGACAACAACACAACACAGTACTCACAGCTGCACACACGAAGCCACCATGACCCACGCACGACTCACCAAGGGGAGAGAGAGAGAGAGAGAGAGGGGGGTGTGAGAGAGAGAGAGAGAGAGAGAGAGAGAGAGAGAGAGAGAGAGAGAGAGAGAGAGAGAGAGAGAGAGAGAGAGAGAGAGAGAGAGAGAGAGAGAGAGAGAGAGAGAGAGAGAGAGAGAGAGAGAGAGAGAGAGAGAGAGAGAGAGAGAGAGAGAGAGAGAGAGAGAGAGAGAGAGAGAGAGAGAGAGAGAGAGAGAGAGAGAGAGAGAGAGAGAGAGAGAGAGAGAGAGAGAGAGAGAGAGAGAGAGAGAGAGAGAGAGAGAGAGAGAGAGAGAGAGAGAGAGAGAGAGAGAGAGAGAGAGAGAGAGAGAGAGAGAGAGAGAGAGAGAGAGAGAGAGAGAGAGAGAGAGAGAGAGAGAGAGAGAGAGAGAGAGAGAGAGAGAGAGAGAGAGAGAGAGAGAGAGAGAGAGAGAGAGAGAGAGAGAGAGAGAGAGAGAGAGAGAGAGAGAGAGAGAGAGAGAGAGAGAGAGAGAGAGAGAGAGAGAGAGAGAGAGAGAGAGAGAGAGAGAGAGAGAGAGAGAGAGAGAGAGAGAGAGAGAGAGAGAGAGAGAGAGAGAGAGAGAGAGAGAGAGAGAGAGAGAGAGAGAGAGAGAGAGAGAGAGAGAGAGAGAGAGAGAGAGAGAGAGAGAGAGAGAGAGAGAGAGAGAGAGAGAGAGAGAGAGAGAGAGAGAGAGAGAGAGAGAGAGAGAGAGAGA